>NW_004955418.1:13024808-13030140 GCF_000276665.1 Chinchilla lanigera
TGTCTTTATTCCTTTTATTTTTTCTTCTTTAATCACTCTTGCTAATATTTCCAGAATTATACTGAATAGGAGTGGTGATAATGGACATCCTTGTCTTGTTTCTGATTTTAGAGTGAAAGCTTTCAGTTTTTGATGAGTTAATATGATGTGAGCAGTTGGTTAGTCATAGATGGCTTTTATAAGATTGAAGAAAAGATCATTATTACAATTTTCTGTAGGATTTTTATCATGAGTGGGTTTTGGACTCTGTCAAATGCTTTTTCTGCATCTGTTGAGATGACCATAACACTGTTGTCTTTAGTTCTGTTAATATAGTGTATTACATTTATTGATTTACATAAATTGGACCATCCCTGCATCCCCAGGATGAAACCTGCTTCATCATGATGTATAATCTTCTTAATGATTTGCAGCATTTTGTTTGCCTGTACCTTATTAAGGATTTTTGCATCTATGTTCATGAGAGAGACTGGCCTGTAGTTTTCTTTTTTGGTTGTGTTCTCTGGTTTCAGTACCAGGGTAAAACTTTCTGTCAAGAATAATTTTGGAAGTACCGCTTCTCTTTCAGTTACCTTAAAGAATTTCAGCATTAAGGCATCTAAATTTCTTGGAGAATACAACTGAGTTTCTAAAAAGAGTTTCAACATTAGTGGCATTTAAATTTCTTATAGAATTCAACGGTGAATTCATTAGGGCCTGGGCTTTTGTTGTTGGTAAATTTTTAATTACATTTTCAATTTCATTGGCTGACATTGGGTTATTAGAATTTTTATAACTTCTTGATTTAGTTTTTACAGTTCAATTATGTCTAGAAATCTGTCCATTTTTTCTGTATTTTCCTTTCCTGTTAGGATAAAGGTTCTCTTAGTAGGTATTGATAATCTCCTGGATTTCTGTGGGAACCCTGGTGATTTATACTTCTTCATTCTTAATTGCTTGAATTTGTGGTTTTTCCCTCTTTTTGATGAGGTTGCCTAATGATTTATCATTTTTATTAATTCTCTCAAATAATGAACTTTTTGATTTATTGATTACTTGTATTGTTTCTTAGTCTCTATTGCATTAATTTCTGCTCTTACCTTTATAATTTCTCCCTCTTATGAGCCTTGGGTTTGATTTTTTCTTATTTTTCCTAGAAGTTTGAGGTTTCACATTGGATTATTTGAACTCATTCTGTTGTCTTGATGTGTGAGTTCATCACTACAAATTGTCCTCATAGGACTGCTTTCATTGCATCTCATAAGTGCTGATGTGTTGAATCAGCATTATCAGTTACTTGTATATTCTGTTTAATTTCTTCTGTTACCATTGGTTGTTTAAAAGGGTGTTATTTAATTTCCATAGGTTAATGTAGTTTTGTGATTTACTTTGTCATTGATTTGCAGTTTCATTCCACTATGGTCACATAGTATACATGGAATTATTTCAATTCCTATACAGTCACTTAAACATGTTTTGTCAGCTAATACATGGTCTATTTTGGAGAATGTCCCATGTGCAGCTCAGCAGAATTTCTATTCTAATGTTTTGGAGTGGAATACTCTTTATACATTTACCAAATCTATTTGTTGACAGGTTTGGTTTAATTCTAACATTTCTTGTTGATTTTTTATTAGTTGATCTTTGTTCTAAGGTTCCCCTCTGCAATTGTGTTAGTGTTTATTTGGTTTTTCATGTCTGTTAATATTTATTTTATATAGTTGCATGAGCCTGTGTTTGGTGCATAAATATTGTGATTGTTATCTCTTCTCAGAGTTTTCCCTTAATGAGTAGGTAGTGACCTTCTTTGTGTCTTTTGATCAGTTTTGGTTTAAAGTTTGCAATGTCTGCAAATACAGTAGCTACCCCTGCTTTCTTCTGGGTTCCTGTGGCATAGAGAATTGTTTTATATCCTTTGATTGTAGCATATGAATTTCTTTTTGGATTAAATGTGTTTCTTGAATGTAGCATATTGTTGGGTCTTCCTTCTTAATCCATTCTGCCAGTCTGTTTCTTTTGATTGGTAAGACTATTTCCATTGTTATAACTGGTATTTACTACCTTTCTTTTTCATTTTGTTTTGTTGTTTGTTCCCTTTCTTGCTCCTCTGTTTAATTGTTTTCCCTACATGTCAGCTTCTTTCTACTGGTGTTCATGTGTTTGTGGTCTTTGTTATCTCTTTCTGTTATGTCCTTCATAGCATTCTCTCCAACTGGTTTTGTGGTGATAGATTTCTTCATTTGTTCTTTGTTATAAAATTATCTTTTTTTTTCCATCAATTTTGAAACATAGTTTTGCAGGGTACATCAATGCGGGTTGAAGACTTTTTACTTAGAACTTGAGAAACCTCATTGTAAGCTCTTTGATTTGAGGGTTTGTGTTGAGAAGTCTGCTATGATTCTATTGAGCTTTCCTTTATAGGTGACATGTTTCTTTTCTCTAAGTGCTCTTGATATTTTATCCTTGTGCTGAATTTCTGGATTTTGATTATTATATGTCTTGATGTAGATTTATTTTGGCCATAGCTATTTGGAATTCTATATACTTCATTGATTTGTATTTCAAGTTCTTTATCCATTTTGGGGAAGTTGTCTGCCATTATTCCTGTAAAGAAATTTTTAATGGATTTTGTGCTGACCCTAATTTTCTCTCTGATTCTAGTCAATCTTATGTTCTTCTTTGTTTCATTCTGTAGCTGCTGGATTGGTTATTACCCAGATATCTATAGCAATAGGGGGAAGGTTTACATAAATACAATTTAATCCAACTTATACCAGGAACTTGCATGCAATGGTTTTCCACCTGATAGAGTGATTTTATGCTGTTGTGTGGGGAGCATCAGGTTCAAGAGGATAGGGATTGCATGGAGTGATGAATGAGGTTAAATGTAGTAGGAGCAAGGTTGGAGGGTACAGGATGATCAGCAAGGTTTTAGATAATTGTAGGACAAAGGAGGGAAGGACTGGAGGACAAGGAATAAGAATTTTAAAGTGAACCAGAAAGAGAAGAGACAATGTTTATGCACATGAAAGTATCATAAAGTCAAATGAGATGGTTGATAAACAGAAGAAGAGGATGAGTAGAATAAAACAAAAAGAAAGTTTAGAGATCTAAATCTTGAGTGATAAAGAAAAGAAGAAAAAGAAAAAGAAATAAAAGAAGAAAGAAAAATGAAAAAGAAATAAAAAATAAAACAGCGAACAAAACTATCTTCACACACTGGAAAAACAACATACAGAAAAAAATCAAAACAGTACAAAACAGAACAGAGAGAAAATGAGAAAAGAAAGAAACTAATCAAATAAACAAAAATGAAGCAAGCAATAAGAAGAAACAAGCAAAACAAAAACAAAATAAAACAAGTGGGAGAAAGGAGAAAGGAAGAAAGGGAAAAAGAAAAGGTATATTTATACACAAGATAGTATAGATAGTTGTACAGCTAGTTTCTCTTAGATCATTGAAAAGAAAGGTTTGTACTAACATTGTTTGGACAAAGAACCATGCCCTTTTACTCTGAATAACTACTACAAAGCAACTATACACACTTAATTAATTATTGTAACTCTCCTACTAAACTATTATCAAACCCTGTTTCAGTTTTTTCTCTTTAAAATGAAATTTAAACAAATTAAAGAACACTAATCCAGTTGAATACCAAGAGAAAGTAACCAATCAGACAGAGAAAATGAAGTAATGAAATTCCTCTAATGTCTACAGTTCTGTGGTAGGTCCCAGTTGAATCTGAGAAATGTGTGCTCTAGCCAACTTTGCAGGTGGATTTTTTCTGGATTTGGATCTGATCTTTATCTCTAGATTTGGGGGATAGGATTAATTTTCTGTGGCTGGAGTTCTCCTCAGTTGTTTAGAAAGACAAAGAAAAGATAAAGAAAGAGAAAACAAAATAAAAGAGAAGGGGGCAGCTCTACATGTTTTCTTCTATGTCTTGTTTTTTTTTTTTTTTGTTCCTGAGCACAATTTTTTATTTCTTTGTTCCAAACTTATCACGTGTTGTCTTCTATTGTTGCCATTGCATGAGACATTTTAAGGCCTCTAGTTCTGCCTATCTATTGTGTGCACTTTAGCTAGGGTATTACTGTGTCGCTGGTGTTCCTGCAATTCACCAGACCCCAAGTCCCACAGGTTGATAGGAGAGGTGGATCGGACTTTTCTCAGTAGCAGTACTGTCTCAGGTCAATGAAAAAGGCGGGGTGTGCGAACTTACACTCACCAGTCTGCTGACGAGGGTAATGGGAGAAATAATGATTTTGAGAATACTGACTATTTTTAAAATTCCACACATTGTAGCTTATCTTTATGTAAAATCTATTGTCTATCTTTTGGGGATAACAATATTCATATTGGAAAGAGGAGCAGGCATTTTATTTCCATTCTTTTTGCAAAGAAGGGCTTGCTGCCAAGCTTCCAGGAGCGTGGTCTGCGCGCCAACTCCACTTGTGAGTTTCTTCAGGATGCCCATTCACTGCAAAGCATCACTGTATTCTTGTTGGGGTTCATAACTTGTCCTAGTGTGGTCTCCCTGTGATTACTTTTAATAGAGCTATAAAGACTAAGCTATTTGTTGAAAAAGGTGCACAAAGGAAAGTGAGTAAGTTAGAAAAATACAGAAAATAAAACTTTGCGTAGAAGTATATGAACTAGTATATAGGAGTATGCCTAATGTGAGAAGATTTTTGTAACACATGTTAATGTTCAGTGGGAAGCATCCACCACAGAGCATGCTGTCTACACAGCCAAGTGGACAGAAGAGACCGAGGACAAGATATCAACTTGTGTCTGTAATTAGTTTTCCCAGTGCTAAGAAGATGAATGCACACATGAAATAGGCATGGCTGTAGAGTCTATGGCTGAACCAAATAACCCATATTTTACTATGTCTTATCTACCAAGACCAGCATCAGATACCAACATTGACTTATTATAAAAGTCTTAATTTTCCAATTTCCTACAAGTATCTACTTAAAGCCACTTATTTTTGAAGGTCTTTCCTTTTTTCATAATTGTATTAATCACCACCATCAAAATATCCAACAATTTAAAGATAAATGAGTAAAAACCAAACTGCCAGAAAAGTTGCCTATTTTAACAGATTTTTAATTCTAAACGTGAGCTACTTTGTGTTACTCTTTCTCTCTCTTTTCTCCCTCTTTCCTTCTCTCTCTCTCTCTCTCTCTCTCTCTCTCTCTCTCTCTCTCTCTCCCTCCCTCCCTCCCTCTCTCCTTTCTCTCTCACAAAAGGAGATGAAGAGACCTTTGGGATTAACCAAGAAAAGCTTTTGGGGGAATCACAAATTCTTGGAGAGCAGGTTAGAGACTCAGGCTTCAGTAGTAACTAC
>NW_004955418.1:13030240-13166362 GCF_000276665.1 Chinchilla lanigera
CTTCTGATGAATCACTGGTTATGAATCACTGGTTTGATGAATCACTGGAAATAAGGGGAGAAATGTAGTGAATTTGACCTCAGGTAGCCACTCTGTCTTCTTGGACAAAGGTCTCTATCCAGAACATGATTTAGAAATACCTGTTGTTATTACTCTTAAATAAAATGTTCCTTTTCATAATTTTTAAACTAAAATATCACAGAGCATAAACAAGAGAATAAAAACATCTTTTTTCCTTATTCTTTCTAATGTCTCATTGAAGAAAAGTTCCCAAAGCCTAAATACTTTCTAATGGGCTGTTTTATCCTTCTAAGTAAAAGCATCCTTACATTTATAGAAGACTTTTTAAAATGCTGCAATTTTTACATAGTGCTAAATGGATGCACAACTTGCATTGAGCCCATTTTCAGCTATTCTTAGGTATGCACTTTAAAAGGACAGGGCTCTACTAAGGATGTGATTCATGTACCTGAAGACCCCAATTATCAGAAGATGTCAGCTAGAATCACCAAACCAATTACTCGGAAAGAAAGAACAGAGTAATTTTGCCAGCAGGAGAAAAGAGAGGAAGAGGTAATTAGTGTGGTTCTACAGTACCTGTATGGGTTGTAAGGAACAGTTTGGTAGGTCCTATAGAACAGTGCACCTTGCTTATCTCATAATGAGGAAATGTTAATATATCTGAATTATCGCCAAAGAACATAACTCTAGTAATAGTAAAACAAATGGCCATTTTTGACATTAACGACTCTATTGAAAGCATAATTACTTGATTTCAGCAAACAAATTATTACAGCTAATTATAAAAATCATAACCATAGTGTTTGTTCCTGTAGATAATTGGGATAATTTCTTACTGAAATACTGGTTTCTATTTTAACTTTTAGATAAAACATTCATCGACATTTCACATTCAAAAATCTAGGCTAATGATAAAAATGAGGACAAGACTCCTTGATGAAAAAAACCCCAAGAGACTAAGGACAGATTTCAAATATATTATTTCTGTAAAAACAAATGATATCATTTTAAATGTCTGTCTTTAGCTATATGAATAAGATTGCCATAATCCATCATCAAAATAAACCCTAAAATTCAGGATCTTAGTGAAGGCAGAGAAGCTAAAATCATGTTTCATCAATGGAATCACCTACATTCATGTGTTCATCTATCAAAAATACAGAATGATTTTTATATGAGTTGTTGCTCCTTCATAGTTCTACCAAAATGGCTTTATATCTTCAAGCTGCTCTCAAAGACTCCTCCAAATTTCTTTAAAATCACCTGGCCAGTGAAGTAACATATAACCCACACACTAGGGGCTGGGGATTTAGCTCAGCGGCAAAGCACTTGCCTGGCAAGCGCAAGGTCATGAGTTCGGTTCCCGGTACCGGAGAAAAACCAAAAAAACAAAAAAAAAAAAAAAAAAAAAAAAAAAACATATAACCCACACTGGTAGAGAAAGCAGAAGCAAGTTACTGAGCAGTAGATACAGGGGTACTGGTGTGGGTGGAAGTGATGCACATATGTACATATGTGAATCAAAAGAGACTTTTTTGTTACATGTGACTGTGGTTTTTTAATTATTTTAGAAGCTCTACCTAAATCAATTCCAAAGTTAAGAAAAAATCATACATCTTTAAAAAGAAATTCCTGTGAATATGTCAATACCAAAATTCACTCCTTCTCTCCCTGTATATAGTCCTGTATCTTAGCTTCAAAATTTTCTTCTTAGCACTTTATATTAGCTAAAGTATGCATTTTACCTACATATCCTGTTTATTTTCTGTTGTCTCCTTAAGAATATAATTGTAAGGAATCATCTGTTTGTGCACTACTAAATCTCTACGACCCAAACATTGATATATAACAGGCAAATAATAAATAGTATTTGAATGAATGAATTTCTATAATTATATTCATAAATTCATTCAGAGGTTACATATATATGCATGCTGTTTCATGAATACAAGTTAGAGAGTCACTGTCTGGCTTTTTTTTTACAAATTCCACTAGCTGCTTTTAAATAAGAAGGAAAAGAATACGCAAAGAACAAAAAATTCAAAACTTCATGAAGAATGCATTGAATTCCTGTAAATAACTGCTATTTTTAAGACACATGACAAAGTTGAGAGAGTGCTCTATGAAAACATTGGGAAAGTAATCTTTGAAAACACATAAGAACAAATGAGGAACTTGATAGATTTATGATTGTAAGCATAATTGCTGATGCCAAGTAGATATATGTCTGGTTTTTGAAGTTTCATTCCATTTCTATTACAGTCTTTGAAAATCAAGCAATTTCACATGATATGTGCCCTGTTTTCATCTGGCTGAGAAAGAATGTATATCAAGCATAAAATATGTGCCACATATCGAGACAGTGGGCCTTTGTTAAAATCTCTGGCCTTTAAAAAAATAAACTACGAAATTACTTCATCCACAGATACCACTCATGCATCATAGAAGTAAAAGGTTTTCATGAGTATTTGAAGTTGAAAGTGTATTATGACTTTATATATATGTATATTTTTAAAAAGATGCGTGATTATCCATCCTTACCAGACCATGTAATGTCAACACTTTACAGAGAAATTACTAAGAAACAGCTTTATGGGATACCATGATAAGCCTTGCAAAGGAATACAGATGATTACCTTATGATATCTTCTCAGTAATAATTTCACTACTAATCTAACAACAGCTATCATTTATTGAACACCTAACCTATAGCAGACACCATGTGTTATGGTTTATGTCTGGATGTCCTCCCAAAGCCTTAGGCAGTCATGGGACAGGCTTTTAGAGTTTATGATAGATCCGTGGTCCAATGCTGGGATTGTGGGTGTGAGAGTTAAACCCGCCCTGGGGCAGATAGTTTGCATATGTAAGGGAAGGGAAAAAGGCTTGCTTTCCCCGCTGCTCCTCCATTTTGCTCTTGTTGCTTTGGTGTTCCGCCACCTTGAACAGTTGCCCCCTGCCATATGCCACTCTGCCTGGTAGCCAACCAAGTATGGAGTGAAACCTCCACAAAATATAAGCTAAATAAGCCTTTCCTTCCTTAATTTGGGGAGTCAGGTATTTTGTCTGAGCAAGGAGAGAAAAGTAACTATGGCACCATGTGAGGTACATCATTTTTATACATATTATATGATAGTTTCTTGAAATATTCCTTTGGACAATCTGCTGTAATCATTTTGCAGAAGAAGAAATTGAGATTCAGCAAGGTTAAATTATTTGTTTCAAAATTATATGCTGTTTGTCACCTGTTGGAGTGTCTTTTTCTATAAATACTTCATGACTCATAATATATGTGAGTTGTGCTTGCCAAGTTTATACTATGTGGTTCTTTCTCAGCTATAATTTGTTGCATGAGAAATACGTAAATGGAGCTCACCTATGCTGCTAATAATCTCTTAGGTACTGAAACTGGGAATGAGAAATTTCAGTTAATTTACTTATAATGCTTACACTCACCAGAAATATACTCCATATTTTTTGGATGACATTTCATCTACAATGAGAAGCAGTAATAGCAAACCTGTAAAGAGAATGGACCAAGCGTGTGAAGCAAAGGAGAGATGATGGGCGTTTTTAGAGCACTTTAACTTACTTGGATAAAGGTAAGGTACATTGCATCTGTGGGTACATTCTTCTTTTGATAAAGATCAAATAAAGCTTCTGTGCAGTTGATCAAGCATCTGCAACCATATGACAGTAATTTGATAGTAAGTGGGCAAATTTTAAATTAAATAGTATGTTGTTGCTTTTAATATCTATTGAAAATTTTAATAAAGAATAAATACATTTACCATACTCATTCATTTTTCTCTGTATTGATACATTTATGGTGATTCTAGCTTTTTTTCCTTTCTTTTGATAATTTTGGCAAAAGTAATTCATACACTGAACAAATTTGGCTCTTTTCTCTGTGACATAGTTTATTAATATTATATTATCTTTTCTCATTTTCTTATAAAACCTCAGAAGTTTTATCATGATTAAATGAGACAATGACATTGAAAGTGCTCCCTGAAATTACAATATTGTGCACATTTATTTATCTGTACTGTGTTCCAAATGTATGCCAGTGTGGTTATTGACTTTAATTAAGAGTAAAAAAATTTATGCTCCTGGTAATTGTGAAGTCATGACTAATCACATAAATGGTCTTGTGATCATCAGTTTTGACTGTTAGTATATTTAGTTTACATTCATTAAAGTGGTCAGGCAATCATTCTGGCTGTGCATTACATTATTGTTATCTTAATATCTTTTACATATGCGGGAGCCCATTTGAATCTCCATTTCTAATAATGTACTCAAAGTTGACATTTGGTGCAATGAATCCCAGAGTTTCTTCAATATGTTTTGCATCTATTGACATGAAATTAGAAGTGCTGCTCCATAACCGATGATTCAATAGTCTCCTTTAAATAAGGAATTTATCAGCCTATGTAACTAATGACAGACTCACCTAAATGACCGGTTGGCATCATTACATTTACCAAATACTGTGCTATCATCAATTCTAATTAAATTCTAAGTAGGTCTTTCACCAACGTGTGAACGTATTTTCTAATTGGGAAGCACCATCATGAGTAAATTTAATGGTGCCAAGTTGTCCATTTAAGTGATTTAGTGGGTTAGTGGGAAATCACTTGGCTCCGAAAGTGTTTCTTTTTCTGCTTCTTGCTTTTGTTGATACTGGGAATATATATGAGACAAACTTTGCTAGACAAACTCATGCTAGACCCCTCAACAGCATATTTGCTTCCCCTGGCAATGACTATAGGTGTTTTCAAGGACGAGTACAATAGCACAGTAGTTAAGGTGAAATTCTGAAACTGTAAGGGAGATACTAATTAACACAAAAATAAATGCAGTAAGTAAAATAATGAGGCATTTGATTGAATATTTAAACTAGGAAAAGTCACTTTTTCCAATGAAATATCAAAAAACTTGGGGAGCCATCTTATTTGCTTATTCTTATTTGCATATTTGCTTATTTCTACTCAGCATCCAGAATGTGCTGTCAAATGCAGTGTTTATTGAATAAATGAATGACTACACCACAGAAGTAGCTCAGGAACAGCTATTTTCTGTTATTGTGTATCTCAGTAAAGGATTACCAAGAAAAGTAACAACACTAATGTTTATTGAACCAGTCATATTCTGGTGGCTAAAATAGTAATTTTTCAAAAATTATGTGGTTTTATATACAATAACATCCAAAAATATAATAAACGAGAGCTTTAGACCAAATCCAGAAATTATGCTAACTGTTTAAAATTTTAAAAGTGCTAAACACCAGAAATTAAATTCTTCAATGTATTTTAAGTGTTGGGAGTGTAGACTGTAGGGAGCCCTGCAGGGATAACTGTGACTGTACAATAGAATCTCACCTCCCAAGCAATTCCCACTCTCCCCAAGCTGCCTCTAACAGCATCGGAGCTTGAGAACACACATAAGCATCTTCAAGTATTTATGTGTCAACAGAAAATACTCAAAACATCTGTAAGAAGGTCTCTGAAAAGTTTCACTCTCTAAATCTCACAAATGTTGTACTTTTGTGTATATAGGTGAATATTTTATAATTTATGTATACAAGAATTATAGGCATTAAAACATTTTATTAATAAAAATCTCACCAATGTTTGACAGTAGCTTTTAGTTTTCACCCAAAGAAAGCTTTGAGGAAGTCTAGAAAAATAGTATTTTTATCTTTTTAATCCATACATGAAGAGACAAGGGAAGTAGGTAGGGGGAGATTCTGCATTGGTAGCAGGAGATTCTGATTAATTATATTAATCACAGGTTTTGTTATTTTCATATGCAGATGTGGAAATTGTAAGCAAAATTAAGTAAATTGCTCACAATTACAGAACTACATGCAGTGAAACAGGATTCCTATATATCAGTTCACATATAATGTATGATATGCAGTAGAAGAGACAGTGTGAATATTTCAAAGTTTCAAAGACTTTATATAAGCAGCGGCTTCCACACTCTGGATTGGTCACAGTGGTAGAGGATATTATGTTATAAGTGTAATGTAAGCTCTTAAATTTCTGCATACAAGCAAAACAAATTCTTTCTCTTAGTTAATTAACCAAAGTAAATCACAGGGCCCCTGTGCAGCTCAAGGTATTGCATAACCTTCTATTATAGATATCTGACTGTCAACCCTATACTGTTATCTAGTGGAATTATTTATTTACTCCCTAAAGACAGGGTGAACAAGATCCAGGAAAGTAGAAGCATTGGCTCCAGGAAAACCAGACTCAAATTCCTATTAACTCTTCCCATTCTAGGCTAAAACATTTGCACGGAGGCAATGCCTGCATCTAATGATCTTTGCCTTCTGTTCTCTTTTGTCCCAAGATCCTCTTGGAACAATCAGATGACCTTAGAGAAGGTAATGGAGTGAATTGAGAGGAATAAAAGTTCTAATGTTCTGAGGACATGTATTTCCTAATATCCTTACAGATCATTGCTTTTGATGAGCAAAAAGGTGGATAGCACAGCCACACAAAGCAATCTATGTGTTTTATAACACCATGTTGTAAGTTATGTAGTGCTATTAGATTCCAGATTAAGTATAATAAAACTGAAGAAGAGAAACATTATACAACTTGTATAAACTCACTCAAAGCCATATTACAGCTTATTTTTAAGCTATAGATGCCTTGCTCTTGAACTCTTGGTCTTAAGAAATGGGCATTACTACTTTTCACTTAGTCTGGTAAGGTTCTGGGTTATAGAGATGCAATCATAGACAAACATGATAGAATATACAGTATGCCCCCATAGAATCATAGGATACATGTATTCACAGAATCACAGAATCTTATCTATGTCTATTTACTTATTTATTTATATATGAATCATAGGATGATTTAAGTTCCAACTTCTGTTTGAAGGAAATATGTAAATTATCTGAAATTATTAAATAAAGCAGACAGGAATTAAAACATTGTAAGTTACTCCTGGAGAATACCAAGTTGAAGTAAACTTTGGAAGGAAAGTTCATAGACAAGCTCCCTAATTTCTGGAGAAGAATATTTTAGGTGTGAGTAAAAATTAAGACTAGGAATGACAGAAGATGAAGTTGACCACAGAGTAAAGATTATATGATCACCAGGACTTATATGGAAAATAAAGGAGGTTGGTCTCTATCATTAGAGTATAAAATTATTTTTATGATCTCGAATGTTTGCCCAAAGCCTTGTGTGTTTAAATGTGGGGTTATCCGTAGGTGATTGAACCACAGAAGCACTGTGCTGCTCATAAATGGATAATTTAGATAGGTTCATTACTGACTCTGCTGTTGGGAAGTGAGGCTTGTTTAGAAGAGGTGGGTCACTGGGGGCATGAACGGGAATGGTCTATTTCCATTCACATCTCCTTTCCTTTCTTTCTACTACTTGGCCATAATGATGTGAGTGGCTTTTCTCTGCCATACCCTCCCACCATGCTCTTCCTGCCTAGTAGCTACTTAACTATGGACTGAATACTTTAAAAATCATGAACCAAAGTAATAAGTCTCCTCCTTTAGGTTTACCCAGCCATGTGGTTTAAAAAGCCCTGGAAATAGTTCATGAGAAAAGTTTGGAAATGTTTGAAAATACTGACTAGTGAACCCCAGAATGCTGTAAGGAAATTTGATGTGTAATAATGTTCAGAAATCAGAAGATCAGAATGTGAATGGAAATGATAGATTAAAGGTAAGGCTCAGGAGGTTTTAATTGGAAATAAATATTCAAGGGCATGTATGCTATGCTGCGGCAGAAAACTTGTCTACATTTTTGTCATCTCCCAAGACTGTGAGAAACTGAGATTAAGAGTGGTGGACTAATTTATTCTGTCAGAAGAAATTTCAAGAAAGCCTAATGTTCAGGATGTAGCAGAGGTACCTCCAGGTACTTTCAGCCAGGTTTATAGTGAGAATCATGAGCAGAAGTTGTGTGAAAAATTTGGAATTTCACCAGAAGGGAAGTGCCTGCAAAGTTGCAGCAAAAGAGAGAATGGCTGATGAAAAGATTAGCAGTTAAAAGAAGCCAAGTACTTTACACTGGGACAATGAGAAAGACGTTCCAGGGTATCTGAGAAATCAGCTAGATATTCATCTTTTAAAAGCTAAAGGGTGAAAAACTATAAAGCTTTCATGTGAAAAGAGATTCTCCAGATGCTCCAGAAATGTAGCCTAGAGAAATGATTTCCCAAGATTCCGCAGTGTTAAGCCATTGAGGAACTCAAAGCCCTCTGCAGCATCTGAGTGAGCGGGTAGCAGACCTTGTAATTTTATGAGCATGAATAGAGCAAGAGCTGTGATAACAGGGAGGCTTTTACCTAGATTGCAGGGGAAAGCCTGGGAGATACAGTGTGCCCCTGAGAATCTGTGAGAGTGACTCCAAAAGTCCACTGGAAACCTCAGAAATTTGGAGATAGCAGGTAAGTGGATTGTTTGTTGAGGAAAACTGCAGGAAATACGCACAGCCACTTTACGAGAGAGGCCAAGAGGGCTACAATATGCAATGCCATAGGACCAGGGTAAGATCAACACTTACACATTCATATCTTAACTTGCCATAACTTGCCCCAAGTGTAGGGCATGAAGATACAGTATTGAACATTTACTCTGTAGCTTTTCAATCTTGCTTTGGTTCCATTTCTTTCTATTGTTCTATTTCTCCATTTGGAATGGGAATGTTTTCCCTGGGCCATTACATGCTGGAAGTATTTAACTTTTAAAAATTTTTACTGGAGCTCTCATCTAAGAGCTTCCTCTGAGTCTCAAGGGAAACTTTTGGCCTTGACTTTTCAGTAGTGCTGGATCTTTAAGACTTGGAGCCTCTTAGAGATGGATTAAATGCATTTTGCATAAGGAGATGGACATGAGTCATTTGAGGGCCAGCGGGAGAATATGATGGTTTAGATCTAAAATGTCTCCCAAAACTTCACATGTGCAGACATGGGACTTTGGAAGGTGACTGGGAAATGGGGCACTATATTCTTCAGTGAATTAAGCCACTGATACAGTCAGTCATGGCTGAGCGTGCTGTTAAGAGGTGAGTTACCAGGCGTATGACTTAGAAGGATATGTTATGCTGGGTTTCTCTCCTTTCTCTCTGTTTCTTTGAGAAGAACGTTGCACCATGTTCTTGCTGCCTAAGTAACAGACGTCTATGGACAGAATCTGCTAAAGGTCATGAGCCAAAACCAACCCCCATCTTTACATGGTGAGCATATTTTGTCCCACTGAAAAAAGTAACTAAGACTTTTGTTGAATATCAAACAAAAAAAGTGAAAGCTTTTAGCTAGAAGTGGACATATATGCCCTTCCCCCTCTCCCAAAAAGCAAAGCATTAATTGATTGTTGGAGTCAGGCCTTAAATGTAAATGAGGGTGAGAGGCTGCCCTAATTTTACTTCTTGAACTTACTAAATATATCTTTGTTTATCATTCTTGGCAAACTCAATGTCTTTAGCTTGGACAACTTAATAACACCTTATTGAAAGTTTGGTTGCCAATATAATATAAAGTAATGCTTTTCAACTTTGAAAAAACAAGGCGCGTAATTCAAGAAATAATTATAAAGCTCAAGGTATACAGAAGATATGAAAGTAGCCAGCTTTTTGAACACCTGGAACCTAGAAATCACATAAAATCAGAATTTGGCTTCATCTTTGTTGGGTACTACCCTCAACTCTGCAGACTAGCTTTTGTAACGACAGTAAATATGGCCAGGAATCATATTACATTATCATCCTGTCCAGTTACAACCACTATGAAGATAATTTATAGTGCTTTCTGATGACAACTGTCAAAATTTGAATAAAAATCATTTTATTTTGGACCAGATGTTACCAGTTATGTCCATAGCATCATAACTCATATATTACAATGTAGGTGACAAATATCTATGAACTTGACACTTTGTGGGGAGGGATAGTTAGTTGAGTAGTTCAAGCTAGCTGACAATTTCATGGTTTCTCATTTGAGCAGATTACTAACTTTTCATGCTTCACTGACATGTCTATTTCTTGATCGTTGATGATACCTACAATACATGTTTCTCACTGCTCCTTTACCTACTCTCGTCATGGTTAATCCAGAATATATATGTGTATCTTTCAACATGCTATGTTTTTCAAGGCCATCACCTTTACCTTGATACTATAAAAGACAAAGACTAGCATATAATACAAACTTAATAGGTGTTCAACTTTATTCCGTCTCTGCAGGCACTGTGCTGAGAAATGTGCACGTGGATTACCATATTTTTTCTTGGCAATAATGCTAGGGATTACTTACCACTATAACTGTCACTTCATATAGTAGTTTCAAAATTTAGATTTCAAAAAGGTATGATGCTCAAGGTCGTGACTGATCTTTTCACAGTTGGCATTTGAATCCAAGGAATCTGATGTAAGAGGGCTGACTTTTAGTCGTGATGCTAAGCCATATTCTCTCAGTCTTAAGAAAATTATGTGACACTAATTGGAAACATTCCATTTGTGTTATAAACACTTCAGTCATGAAAAATTATTATTTATTCAAAGAAGAGAACTTGATTAATTCTGAAATAGTGATGGATAATGGGCTCCGTGTAGACAGGATGAAGACCAAAAACAATTATTTACCTAATAAGGAAAAAGAAAACAAGGTAATATGGAAGGCAGTATTTGTGTGTGTGTGTTTTCAAGTTTAACTATGTCAGCCATTGTGCTTGAAATTTAAGCATATATTATTTATTTTAATCTTTTCAACAAAACTGCTGATTATGTTATGATTACACTGATACACACATAGACAGATTAACCAGTCTAAATCAACAGATCTTTTCAAAGAGAGCCCTAGAGTTATTTCTATATTTAGTAATAATCACTTTCAAAATAATCATAATTTATAGTCATTGTTCTGTACCATAATGGAAATATAAGATATATTATAAGTAGACCTCAAACTGGTTTGAATATTTTACTTTGTTCCCAGAATGCTCGGCCAGAAATACATATACTAAGTCTCTCTATTACCAAAATACTACACACACACACACACACACACACACACACACAGGAGCTTTTATTGATAATGCACAGAATACACCTTCTAAACAGTGCTTGCCCTGTGATCCTTCTAAGGTCACCTACCTGCGGCTTGTTATTCACCTGCGGGAGTGATGTGTTAAAACAGCTTGGAGCAGTAACAGCAGACAAGCTTAGAGACACAGTGAAAGTTTTATATTAATGAAATCGTATTTTACAAGTTTAGCAGTAACTAAATGTTGTCAGAAGTCAAGTCTCTGCATAACAGTTATTAAATTAGAATTGAGTTCACTGCTCTTTCATGTTATTAAAAAAATGAAATACCATAATTCAGGAATTGTAAAATGAGAAAATATATTTTGTTTTCAACTTCTTTTTGAGTCTTGACATGTGATCAAATTTGTTATATGACTACTTGAAAAATTATGTAATATTATTGAATTCTGTGGGCTTACCTTTCAGATCATAAAGTAATCACACACACATATTACAAGACAGATTGGATATTAAGTGGAACTTCACTTTTTTTCAGTTGAACTTATTTTTTACTAGTCAAAGATAAAAGACATAAACCATTTCCTTTTAAGTAAATATGTTTATCTGACAAGTACACCACTCTTTCAATATATAACATGTACTGTTTTGGAGAACAGCAGTTACTGGGCCTATAATAACGAGATCTCCAAAGTATATAGTTATATAATTACACCAGTAAACTCAGCATGCTTATATAAGCAAGGACAAATATAAATTATATATAACTCACTACCACAATAAAATGAACACTATAAAATATATAATATAAGAAATTAAAATGAAGCCCTATATTGAATGTTAAAATTATTTTTAAAAATTTTATTACTATATGTTTGCAAGACAGAATAGCAACATTCATTTTGGGAATTCAGAGATCCCTATAACTTAGCTTAAAAACTTCTCCACAGCATCTCACTTTTCTGGATTCCCTTTCCCACCTCCATTTCTTTATTGAACTCACCTATTACACAAAACTACACTTTCCTCTGAATATATATATATATAGATATATAGAGAGAGAGAGAGAGAGAGATTATATATATATAATATATTTTTTATATATATATATATAGAGAGAGAGAGAGAGAGAGGGAGAAATAGATGTAGATATATAGATATATATAATTTTTGGTGACTCTTGTTTATTATTGTGTGGAATATAATTTCAAAAAATTAGTTGCAAATTTAGTCTATCTCTATGCTGTGTTATATCAACCTTTATAACTAAAAAAGAACACTTCTCAATAACAGCAGATTCAGATGAAAGTAACGCATAGTTCTCTGCACATATTTATCACACTACAGAATCCTGTCTCCAGTAGAAATAGCTTTATGGAATGAAGTTGGTGCATTTCTTTTTAGAAGATCTACTTTAAAAGGTTGGAAAAGTTAATTAAAACACTGTCTGATATGGTTCAGATGCATGTGTAGAAATATTTATGAGATATTAAGATAGGGAGAGTAAAGAGATTGAAAGGGAAATGAACTTTAGATATTTCACTCAACTAGTAAAATAAGGACACCAGTGCATGGTAACAACTTATTTACATATGATTTAGTAATCAGAGTAATCTAGAAAAAGCATACAATGATAATACACTCAAAACACCTCAGATCAAATGAAATGTAACTCTCAAAAATTTCTTCCGATTTGGAAAATAAAAGCTCAGCAAAAAACTAAGAAAAACACAATAACATTACATAATAATCTCTAGTTAACACATAATTACTTGAAAATGTACTATCAAAATGCTGCAATAAGAAGACAGAAAGTGGGGATATGAATTTTAGTTGAGCAATAAAGCCAGTTTGAACTAATATCAGAAGGAAAGAGACAGAGGACACATTCTAAAGATGTTCATTTATCCATGTGATGATCTGATATTCCCCATTGGCTAAAACCAACAGAAATCCCAAGAACAAGTGTACCCAGAGATGAGCATGCCCAAGCCTGTCTCCTGTGTAGAGACAATGAGAGTGAAATGGTAGTATTTGGTAAAATATTTATATTTTAATTATCACTGTTTTGCTCTCAAATCTCTAATTTGTCTTCCCGATGCCAAATACATTATTTTATTCAGACTCAAGAGTGTGGAAATGCTATATTTAATGGAAAACTCAACTTCAGCATGTGTTCACTCTTTCTCTGAGAACTATTATCTCAGTAGTACCAGTATGGGCAATTCATTTTTCACCCATCAAAATGGCAAAAATTATATGTGTGTGTGTGTATATATATATATATAAAATTATATATATATATAAAATTATATATACTCACTCTGTATCTACACATACATATAAATGCAGACATACATATCTATTATATATTTAATATATGTGGATTCATTTTAAATGTTTATATGCATAGAAACATGTATAATATGCATATTTGGCAAAGTCAAGGGAAAAAATTTTGTCATGCAGTTTTTGGCAGTAATTTGTGATAGCTTGTCTGGTGGGAAGTTTGATGTACACGTTAAATCGATTAAAAACTGAAACAAATGCATTATCACCTACAGTGTAAGTCTGTGTTGTTAAGGTTTCTCAATGATATCATAAAAGCATAGCTACAAAAATTTTAATGATGGTGTCATCTATGATAAGAAAATGCATACAAAACAACTGAAAGACAGGTGCATAATACAAAGTTGGTGAAATGAGTGTTGATACATCATTGGAACTTAACACTATGCATGTCAACTGTTATTTCTGTATGTTATTTAGTGACAATGAAATTCCACTATTCATGGCTGCATCTGTTAAAGTAATATAGGTGGTATTGTGTTTTAAACTATGTTCAGCTGATGTTTTTATGACAGTATTACTATATATTAAGCTTTTAATCCAGGCTAAGTTATATACAGATAAGGTTTATTTTTTAAAAAAGAATTATTAGAGTAAAAGACAAATTGTCATTAGTACCCTTCAAAATCTGCACCTTTGTCTGAAGCTCTTTTGTCCCATACATAGTTCTCACCGTTTCTGAAGTAATTCTGGAAGTCCTCTTGTGTGAGTGTGTTCAGTTGCACAGTCTGAGCTGGCCTATGTCATGCACTGATTCACAGCGTTTTTCCTTTGTGAACATTTTGACTCTCGGGGAGAGGCAGGTGTGACACGGTGCCAGATGGTGTGAATAAGGTGGAGGAGGACGCACCTTAATTGTTTATGAGCCTGAACCACGCAGCAACATCCATTGTATTTTTATCATATCTCACACAGATACAAAAGAGGACTTCCAGAATTGCTCCAAAGCTGGGCATGGTAGTGCACACCTGTAATCCCAGCACTAGGGAGGCTGAGACAGGAGGATCGTTGCAAGTTCAAGGCCAGCCTGGGCTACAAAGTGAGCTGAAAGCCAGCCTGAACTGCATAGCGAGACCCTGTCTCAAAAAGACAAAAAAACAAAAACAAAAACAGAATTGCTCCTGAAAGTGGCAAGAATAATGAGATAAATGTGTTGGAAGCAAAGTGAGATGATATTTTGAGGGGGACTAATGGCCATGTGTCTTTTATTGCAATGCATTTTTTATTCGACATTCATTGTGTATTTTGATCAGACTTCACAGTTGCTGTAAGATCTCTTTGAAAATGTGGTATAAAATAATACTAATTAACTCAGGAACTTATTTTGTGAGTTAAATAAAAAGTGATTACAGAATATTTAGTGAACTTTAAACCCACAACATGTACACAAAAGTCAACAAGAAAACATAAGCAGATACCCAGAAAAAATCCTTTGGATCCTTTTAATGTATTTTTGACACTCAGAAAAAGAAAAAAGCATAGTTGAAAGCTTAATGTATGTGAGATATATGGTAGCTGTATGTTTTGAAACAGTTTTGTTTGTCGTGAATATTAATGGTCAATAAAAGAAAAGATAGGGATGTAATCAATTATGGAAATGATGAAGTATTTTGTTATTAAAATTTAAATTAAATTTATTTAACAGGTGCATAACAAAACTTGTACATAGTAATGGGGTAACATGATATTCAGTATGTATATTCTGCATAATGTTTAAATCAGGTTAAACATTTATTTCCTCAGATATCCCTTGTTTATGGTGGAAACATTCAATGTACTTTTTCCTTGTCTGAAATTTGCCATACGTTATTGTCACTCTGTTGTGAAGGAACAGCTCATCAGAGGTTTTACTCCTATGTAACTGAAATTTAGTGTCCGCTGAGCAGTGCAGTCTTCCCTCTTTCTCTCTATTCCAACTTCAATTCGATCAACTTTCTTAAATTCTACATGAGTGTGCTCAGGCAGTGCTTGTTGTTCTGTGGTTGGCTTATGCTGTGTAATATAATGATTTCTAGTTCTATCAGTGTCATAAATGACAATATTTCATTCTCTGTGTGGTTAAATTGTGTCTGTTGTGTATATTTACCATATCAGGCACCTTTCTGATCCTAGACACTTAATTTATAAAATAGATGCTTTGAAAAGATAGTCAACTGTTTATTTCACTTTTATCTTTGTTTTTCCTCTCACTGAACATAGAATATATATCTAGTTCACAAATTAGTGGAGTTTTGTGAATCAAGAGAAAATATTCTTCATCATCCCCTTCAAAAGTGATAATGTGAAATGCTATGAAGCATAAGTTAAGTCCAATAATTGAATTAATTGATTGTATTATTAGCCAATATACTGATCTAAGTGAGGCCTGGCAAGCAGGACAGGAAATACAGTAATTTGAATTAAATTATTTCACTCAAAGTGTAAATGTTTGTGGTACCCTGGCTCTGAGAAAACTCAAATTGCATTGATTCAGAGAAGAACTGTACAGCTATTAATAAAAAAAATTCTCATGCTAAGTATTTCATCTTGTAGGATCAAGGTTTTTATTTTTTGTCTTTTTGAGACAGGGTCTTGCTATGTAGTTCAGGCTGGCCTTGAACTCACCTCTTACCTCAGGCTGGTCCCAAACTCCCAACAATCCTCCTACCTCAGCCTCCTGAGTGCTGGGGTTATAAGTGTGCACCACCACTCCTGGCAGATCAAGAATTTTAACAAGAACTCTGACTTGTTAAAAATCACAGAGCTGTATGGTATGTAGAGCAGACATTTGTTTTATATGAGGAAACTGACAACAGAAAATCAGTGTCTTTTCTAAGATCAAACTTTGTCAGAGGTTGTGATTGGTATGTGCTCTCAGACTCTACTCAACATCCTGTTGATGAAGGGTTGATATGTGACCTCTGTATGATACAGATAATATAGGATAAGTATTATAATTCCCAGTCCATTATCCTGCTAGTTGTCCAATAGGCTGAGTTCATATTCTCTAAAATCAAAGAATGAATACTAAGGCTGGGAGATAGCTCAGTGGCACAGTGCCTACCTGGCAAGTGCAAGATCCTGAGTTTGAATCACAGTAACAACAACAACAAAAAGAATGAACTCTAGGAGCAATGAACTTTTCGAGCAGAAAATATTCATTGATGGAAACACAGTTTCTGTCTAAGCGGACAGAGGAGTCCCAGCTTCTCAAGGGAATTTTATAGTACAAAACCACCAAGTGAGGCAGGTCTAACATAGGAAAAACTATAATCAACTAAAAAAATTACAAGTATAGTCATTTAAGTGACACTGATACAATGGGAAATCACCAGGTGGGTGTGAGGTGGGACAAAACTATGGTGAGCCAATAAGATTGTGAGTATAATCCCATAGGTAATATTGGTTAAATGGGGATCAAAGGGGGCAGCACATCACATAGCAAGTGTACATGGATAGAATGAGACTTTTGTTGAAGGAGAGGTTTTGGTCCCCCACCCAAGGCATTGACATCTATTTAGAATGTCAATCACTGCTGCTCATCCTCAGGGGAAGCATGTAGGTGTAGTCATTCTATCTTTTGTCTGGAGGTCTGGTCTTTAATGAACACACCTCCTCCCGCAGTTGTAATGTATTTGTACTGACTCCTTCAGGGATTCTAGCCCTGTCTGACTGTCTCTAACTGTCTATAATACTATCTTATGCTTTATATCAATAGATACGATGACCATCACATGATGAAGCTTTTCTCTTGCTTAAATGATCCTATTAACATAACATTTATATATAGGAAGATTTTTTTGGACAAAATGAAACGTGGTGCTATATAACGGTGACTTTGACTTTTTGAACGATTCTTCTGTGTGAGCCATGCTTAATTTATTACTCAAGCATCATAAACAGATCATTAAGTATTGCACATAATTGAACTTAAATA
Source organism: Chinchilla lanigera (assembly GCF_000276665.1). Taxonomy (NCBI): domain Eukaryota; kingdom Metazoa; phylum Chordata; class Mammalia; order Rodentia; family Chinchillidae; genus Chinchilla; species Chinchilla lanigera. Next base: position 13,047,551 of record NW_004955418.1, read on the forward strand.
AATGGTTCTTTATGTGGATTTCATGGGGCTAGTTTAATTGGCTTTATTAATCAAGATAATTTGTAAAAATAGTTAAGGGTGAATGTATGCAACCTAATTTTTCACCATGAGTATGTAACTGATGCTTTGGTTGAATATCTTTTATTTAATAATTAGAAAGTCAGGATAGATGTATAGTTATACTATAAATATTCAGATAATAAAATTAAAATAACAGATGATTTTAAGTGCTTTCTTTTAAAAAGATGTAATTAAAGGCCCATTGGGAATTTTTCATTAAAATACTCTAATTATAGATACAGGAAAATGGCAGAGGCAAATAAATGGGAAATAATGAGAGAAGAACCCACAGAGAAATACAAAGCTGGGGAAAATGGGCTGAGGTACAAAGAGGGATAAAAATTCACGAGCTTTCTCATTATTGATCCAGCATGAGTATGGGTGGTTGAGGAAGGGAGAGAAAGAGAAAGAAAAACTATTTTGATTTTTGACAAGGAATTGTATCTTTTAACACTGTGAGCTTTAAGTAGTATTCAGTTTATAAGCTATATTACCAATTCTCTAAGCATGAAATAATAACATTAATAATAAGAATTTTTAATAAGCAGAAGCAAGTTGTATTGATTTTAAACATCTTCCCTTACTAGAACAAAAATAAATTACCTTACTGAAATTGTTGAAAGTCTTGTAGGCCACAGAATAGCTTTATTTCCCACTAGCCCAAGATTGCATACTAAATATACCTTGCAGGGAGTGGTGGGGCACACCTGTAATCCCAGCACTCAGGAGGCTAAAGCAGGAGGACATTTCTGAGTTTGAGGCCATCCTGGGCTACAAAGTAAGTTCAAGGCCAACCTGAACTACACAGTGAGACCCTGTCTCAAACACACATACACACACACACACACACATATATCTTTAAAAACCTGAAAATATAGTAGAATCATTAAGAAAAATTAAGGTTTTTCTCTAAGTTATGCCATACCAATATTATTTCGTAAAACTTTCTGAAATCTGCATTTTTAATCTGTATTTATTCTTATTTTGAGATATGTATTTGTGTGTTTATTCAAATTTTGATATTCTAGTTAGTTTCTCTTTTCCCTTTCCTACATCTAAGATATCTAGAGTCATATCACAAAGTTACTTTGATTATTTTTCTTAAGATGGAATAAAAGTGATTAATAATTTAAAAAAATTTTGGTGACCATTTTCATGGTTTTTCATTTTATCTTTTGAAATTATACAAAAAAAAAAAAAAAAACTTCTATTGAAAACACATCCTTCTCAATCATTGTGGGAAAGAGAGGTCCAGAGGTCTGGTTGACGGCCGTGGCAGAGGAGCGAGTCTGAGCACACTTGGACTCGGCACACCGAGTGAATCGCCCTGCCTAGGCTGTCCCACTCTGACCTCTTACTTCCGCACAGCCCCCAGCCAAAAGTACTGCCTCCAAATTATGCCCCTAGCCCGCCTCCATTGCCACGCCTCTAGCCTGCTCAATAAAATGCAGGGTACTTCCACAATAAAGTGGATCTGCGCCATCAGCCTGGTCTCTGGTGTCCTCTTTGTTCACCGTCACCGCTTACCACGGGCCCAGGTCCCTCGACCCTAGAGGTTCTACCTCAAATCATGTCTTCCTGGTGTTTAGAAGCCATTAATTTCCTACCATATTTGTTTATCTTGTACTTCAAAATATCACCTTTGTATAAAAGGAGAAAAAAATATCACCCTCATGTGCTACTTCTTATTGATGCTGTGTAAATTTGAGGTATTATATCGTTCATCTTTCTTTGGTAGAAATTCTCTTCATCTTTTGAAATATTAATGACCATCGTAATGTCACAATTATTCACTCAACTACTGTCTTCCTACTGTCAAATGCCTGTATGATGTGTAACACTGGTGAGGAACTTCTGGATATCTCTGGATCTATTCCAAATAATTCAAATGAAAATTACTCTTACTTTTTAATAATTATAATGTAGAAAGGTGTTGCTTATAGTTCTAATCTATATACTGATAAAACATGTCTAACTGTTCAGAAAGCTGTGAGTTTTTTAAATTTTTAAATGATGCATAAACATGAATATTTTATCAAAACTTTATATATCCTATTAACATGCAAAATATTCATGTTTATGTGTTATTTAAAAATAAAAAACTCGTAGGTATCAAACAAAGTTTTGATACACATGAATTACAGAGTGTTAAACCAAGTTAAATATATCTATTTCCTCTAGCATTCATCATTTCTTTATAGCAAAAAACAGCCAAAATCTTCTCGCTTTTTTATATTTCCAGTATAGTATTGCTTTCTGTAGTCACTCCTTTCCCAAGCATCTGGTGCCCATGATTCCACTTTCAACTTCAGTGAGGTCAGTTTGCTTCGATTCTGTGCATGAGTGGATAGTGTGGGACTTGTCCTTCTGTGTTTGGCTTATTTCATTCAACAGTGGTCTCCAGTGACACTCACGTTTTCATGAAGGACATGATTGCATTCCTTTTGATAGCAGGACAGTATTTCTTTGTGTACCTGTACCACAATATTTTAGTTTGAAAGTTACTGTTTTATTGTTATTACATGTTTCAGTCTGTAATAATTGTGTTTCTTGTGGAGAGTCTTACAGGTACATAACACATCTTAATTGTATTTTGTCATCCCTTTCCTCTCCTTCCTTTTCTCCTTCCTCCATTTCTTGGTCCTCTTACCATTTGCAAAATATCTATCTCCCTTTTTTTCTACTATCTGTATCTTATTTTGCTCTTTTGTATACTTTTGCTTTTTTATATCACATTTACATTTGTGTGTTGGTTTATTTCACTTAACCTTATGGTCAGTCTCAAGATATACCCACTTTCCTATGAAAGACCTAAGTTTATCCTGCTTTAAGGCAGAGTAATAGTCCATCATGTATAAATACCACATTTTCTTAATCCATTTATCTGTTGACAGACATCTAGGCTACTTATAACATTTAGTTACTACAAATTAATTTGATTTTTTTGTACTAAGAATCAAACTCCAGACCTTGTGCTTGCCAGGCAGGCACTATGCCACTGAGCTAGATCCCCAGCCTAATAAATTAATTTGTTATAAACATGAGTATAATGTATTGTTATAATATGACATTTTGAACTCAGGAATATATCTAGAAGGGAAATATCTGGATAAAATAAAATTCCTATTTTTAGTTTTTGAGAACTCTCCATACTGATGTTTGTTTTATTATACATTCCCAACAACGGTACAGAAAATGGAGCCTTTCTAGCACTTGGTATTATTTGATTTCTTGATGACAGCCGTTATTTCTAGAGCAAGATGGAATCTCAGTATTGTTTTAATTTTTATTTCTCTAGTGGTCAGAAATGTTGCACTCTTTTTTGATATATTTATTGGCCACTTGCAATTCTCCTTGGAGAAGTACCTACTCATTGTATCTGCCAATGTTTTGATTGGGTCTTTCATTCTGGGAAGTCTAGTGTACAGGTATTTGTATATGATGGATATCAGTCCTCGGTCCAAGTGATAGTTGTTTTTGCATCATGCTATTGTAAACTGCAAAAATTACAAAGTATGGATGTGTGTCATTCTGCTTTCATCTCATTTGCATATCCATCCTCAGTGGTGAGATTTCTGGGTCATATGGTGGCTCTATTAATTTTTAGAGAAATTTCCCTATGATTTTCCAAGGTGGTTTTACTCATTTACATTCCAACCAACAGTATGCAACAGGTTCTGTCTCTGCACATCTTCACCAGCACATAAACTTTTTTGATAGCTAATAGAAAATATTACCTTACTTTGGTTTTGATTTGCATTTACCTGATGATTAGCGATGTCAAACAATTTTTTTCACATACCTGTTGGCCATTTATCATCTGCTTAGGTCTATTGCCCTTTTGTATGCTGGATTAAGTTTTCTTTTAAAAAATATTTCAAAATACTATTGCTTCGCTATTGTCCCATTAGATGAATTATTTGCCAGACTGAAAGTTCTAAGAGTTAATTGTTCTCCTTGACTCTCATTTTGAATGCCATCTGTTTTGTTAAATGATTTCACACACTTCATATTGTGCAAGTTATTCCTCCGTAATTATAATTCTGTGAAAATATTACACATAATCAAGAAATGGCCTTTAAACATCTACAAAGGATATTAGTAATTGAAAATATTATTTCTAGGCATATCTAAAAACAGGTATTTATCTTTTTCATCCCTCCATCCTAATAACATAATTTATTTATATTAAACTCTATGTGATTTTGTTAGCATTGCATAACTTAGATAGGACACTGCAATCAAATTAAGATTTTCTGATCTAACTATTGCTTATTTCTATTCCCAATGACCTCTATTTTAAAGAGGAAATATTTCAAGTACAATACTATTAAAAGGTAGTACAATGATACAATGCAGCTGATATAATGCATAGCAAAAGATGAAAGAATATGATCCATTGTAAATAGTCTCTGTTGGGAATTTTAAAAGACCTAAGATAATAAAAAAGATTCTTCAAAGCTTTGGCCATATGTATGCTTTATTGAGAAAGGGTAAAATATATTGAACTATTATCCTGATATAAGAGCTTGCTATTTACTTTAAGACAGCTCCTTGAGTGCAAGAAGCATAAGGGTTGACATCTAATAACCATTCATCAAGTTCTAATGTGACTATCATTAAAATGGACTTACTTTTTGGTATATGTGGTTTAATGATTTAATTATTTTCAATTACCAAATCTGTCAGGCAACTGATCAAACATGTGGGAAGCACATGCTTATTTCATCCTTGACAAGTTTAAGAGTTTGAGCTAAAAGTAAGAAATTTAGTTTGTTCAGATTCTAACTCAATAACAGGTACAATGTACGTGCAAGCACTACAGAAGCCAAAGGTTCCTATCGTCATCTGATGTATTTTACTCCACTAGTAAATTAGTCATTATAGTGCATGAATAATGCATTTGAAATATTGTCAATAGTTAGGATACATTTGCTATGCTGGAAAGAAGAGCTGGACAGAAATTCAGAGGAACTAAGTCCCAGTGCCAGTGCTCTTCAACTCTGTGAATAGGATAAACCAATTTAAGACATGTGCATTTCACTTCCTGGGCTTTGGTTTACAGGTAGGGAAATATATATGTGTATGTGTATGTGTATGTGTTTCTTGTTTGGAAAAGGTTCCCTTAAAAAAATCTGATAAAACCAAACAAAATAGAAACTAGAGTGCCATCTTCCTAGATAAATAGACCTCCATTAACACAGAATGTTGCTTGTAATTTCAGGTAAAGGAACACCCAGAAGTTGATTGCCATGAATTCTTGGTTAAAAGAATAAAACAAAGGCTAAACTAAATTATAAACTTTCCAGATGGAGATTTATAATTCTTCATGTTCTGTGAAAATTTATTAATAATAACTCACAATTTAAGTTTGATACTTTCAGATATAGAATCTATCCTGAGTACATTTTATCTGTAACAGTGTTTAATTATGGATTTTAGCTCTAACCATAACTCTATCACAAAACTAGTCATGCTTATCTTTTTCCACTCATGACAGAAAGATAACGAGATTCATTTGATAGAGGAAGTTAACCACTAGGTAGCCATAGAAAGGGTGTGAGTTGGTTTCCATTAATCAAAATACCAACATGAAAAGTAGTTAGTAGAATGTATGCCTGTGGGCTGTTGATGAACATTTAATAGATTTCTTCATGTCTTAAAAGATTAAAGAATTAAGTATTTAATAATTTGAACAAGTTTATACAAGATCCACAGTTAAATTGAAATATAGTAATCTTTAACCTCTTGTGTAGTAGCAGGAATTCTTAAACATTGGTTCTTAGAATGCTGTACATTATTTTCCTAATTATAGTAACCAAAATTTATTCATGCTGTATTGTATTTCTACTTAAACACAAACAAATCCGTTTCATATTCTTGAGTAATCTCTCACAATTGGAATTAGCACTGAGTATTGCCATTCAAATGTGGATAATAAATTTAACAGGAATATATTTTCCTTTAAAGAAAAAGCAAATGTACATATATTTCTTTAAATAGCTGAACTGACAATCAATAATCTATTCATTTTAAAATGTAAAATTTGAAAGTTTTACAAACATATACACTAAGAAACCATCACCACAGTGAAGACTAGCAATACATCGATTTCCTAAGATGTTTCCTCACAATCTCTTTAAAGCTCTGCCCTGGACACCTTCCCACTGCGATGCTGGACTCAAGTGAGGACTGATCCTATACCTAGTTATGTTACCATTTACTTTGAATTTTCTAGAACTGTAAATAAATGTAGAGTATGTTATTTTTCATGGTTTCACGCTGGATAATTGAGATTCATCTATGTTACAGTGTGTATCGATAGGTTGATCTTTTTTATTTCTGAGCAGCATTAATTTCATAATAATGTTGCAGGTTATTAACCCATTAGTTTGTTAATGGATATTTAGTTTACTTCCATTTTGGAGCTACTGCAAAGAATTTGGCATGAAAATTTGTATGAAAGTCTTTTGCACGAATAATCTTTTCATTCTTTCCTTTCTCTTGAGTAAGTAACTACCAATGCATTCTGTCAAAGGTTTATTTTAATTCTTTAAGAAACCGTCAGAACTGATTTCCAAAGTGGCAGCACTGTTGTGCTATCCCATCCACAACGTGTAAGAGTCCTGGGTACACTCACTTCATCTTCAGGGTGTCCACACCCTCACCAACAAGCACTACTGTCAGCATTTTTACCCTGAACAACTCAAATACATATATTACTGATATCTCGTGATTTAGCTTGTAGTTTTCCAATGTCTAATATTGTTGATGCTCATTGTATTCAGTCATTATTCACTCTCATATATTTACCTTAGTGAAAATTCCTTTCAAATTTGTCTAAATTTTAGAATGGGTTGTTTGTTTCTTTCTAATTTTGGAATGCTCGCCAGGTATTCTGGTTACAAGTCCTATGTAGGATATACAATTCTCAAATGTTTTCCTCTGTTTTCTTTGCTTTTATATTCTTTCTATAGTACTTTTTGAAAAACAAGTGCTTTAATTTTGAAGAAGTAAAAGCTAAAGACCATTATTTTAGTGACTGTTCTTTCTTATATGTAGATAATCTTAGCCAACCTGGTGTTAGAATTTGTCTTGTTTTGATCATGACTGTAGTGACAGTTGGCTTTGTATTTCAGTGTATATTCTATTTTGAATTATCATTTTATGGTAGTATTGTATATAGATGAAAGTTCATCTTGCTGGGGATAAAGACCTAATTATTCTGGCAACACAGTTTAAGATTGTCAGCTTTTCAGTGGATCGTTTTTAGAGTTTGTCAAATATATACTCTTCATGGAAATAAACCTTTGTATTCAAAACTATATCTCCATATGGTCCTACAATTAGGCACTGTTAATTTGCCAATTTATTCTTCCTTTGTAAAAATGTTTTTCTATTCTGGATCTTTTGTATTTCTCTATGAATTTTATACTTAATTTACCACTTTTTACAAAACTACAAGCTGGATTTTAACTGTGATATGATTACATTTATAGATAATTGGGAATTAATATTTTAGCAATATTGAATTTATGACTGCTGAACATGGTATAGTTTCCCTATTTTAGCTGTTTTTTCATCAATAATTTGTACATTATGCATACAAATCTTTCACATTGGTATATGTATCGTTAAGTGTTTCATATTGACCTGGGGATTTAGCTCAGTGGCACAGCACCTGCCAGGCAAGCGCAAGGTTGTGAATTTGATTCTTGGTGCTGGAAAAAAAAAAAAAAAAAACCCAAAACAAGCAAACAATAACAATTAAATGTTTCATATTTCTTGAAGCTGTCCTAGGTAGCATTATTTTTGAAATTTAATTTTGACCATTTGTTGGTAGTAAAAGATAATTCAATCCAACTATATAAATTTGTGTTATATTTGATCTTGGCCAAAAATACAAGATGTGATATATAAATTCATTTTATTCCATAAATTGTGAAACTCATTTATTTGTCCTGGTAGATTTTATGCATTCTACCCAGGTTGCCACCTACATAACCACATCATGTACAAATACGAAGAATTTTTGAAGTGTTTACTCCTCTCTCCATGGGAGAGTCTTGCATTTGTTTTTTCTTCCTGATTGCTTTGGCTAGATCTTTTTAATATAAGTTGAATAGATATACTGATAGCAATCAATACCGTCTACTAGAATTCAGAGGAAGTATTCAGAATTTTACCCTTAAGTTTGCTGTTGGTTTAGGTTTTGAGTTAATGCCCTTAGAAGTTAGCAAATGTACCTTTTATTCTGAATTTTTAAAGAGATTTTATGGGGAATAAATGTTAGATTATATCAATCCAACTGCTGAAGTATGTCTTTGGAAAGCATACTTATTTAAGACCACAAATCTTTCAGTAGAACAATTGCTGAGTGTTAGCACATTAGGACTAATTATCAATTGTCCAAGAAAAGACAAAGCAAATGATTTTGAGTGGTTTTTTTTTTTTTTTTTGGTTCTGATCAATCAAGATGTGAACCTCCTACTGTTTTGTTGTTGATTAAAGGCATGAATGCTGATTTTGAAGTGACTGGGAAATTAACATTTTAATGGAATAGCAGTGGTAAAGTTTTATACCAATATTTTGAACCAAAGCAGTGGTAGACTTCCTTTCTGAATGAGAATTGTGCACTTTTAGTGGTAACTGAATAGTTAATTTCCAGTGCAGCTTGCAAGTTTTTGCTAAATAAATTCAACCTAAATCTAGAAAGAAATATAGAACCTATATGACAAGTTTAAATAGTATCAAAGTTATTTGGAGTAAAATTAATATTGTAATCACAAGTAATCTTACACACTTTACACACTTCCACACTTTCCATGTTATCAAAAGATAAAACAAAAAGAGAGTTCCTATTCCCACATATATTTAAGACAGATATGTATTTCCAGTTAAATCTATATTCACATCATTGCTTTTAAGTCTCTGATACAAGTACAAAGGAAATTTCCATATTTCAGAATCTACTTGGTTGTAGAATTGAAGTGTTTCCACTTAACCTTTAATTGAAAGGGATTAATGTGGAATGAAATGACATGTCAAAAGACAAATATCTCGAGGAGAATATAACCCACAGGTCAACAAACATTTTATAGTAGGGGCAGATGATAAATGCTATAAGGCTTGGCAGTCAACATATTGTTTATGTCATGATTTAAAAACAAATCTTTAAAAATGTGACAGAAAAAAACTTTGCTGTTCCACTCATAAGCTGTTCTCCCTCATCCTGCAGGGTAAATCCTAATAATACATTTGATGGTATATTCCTGCCTGTGATTACTATCTCAAGTGGAGCATGCCAAGTGGGTACACTTGGAGCAGATGATACAAAAAGTCGCTGTCATGGAAAACTTCCAGCAGCCAGAGCTGACCAGCAGCACAGAACAATGCAAAGCAATGTAGAATGGCTAGGATCCCCCATCTTGATGGTTGGAACACTTGCTGAGACCTGCCAATATTTGGAGCCTCCAAATAGTGAGGAGGGCAGACAATACTTAAAGAGTTGATATCCACAGGCATCTTAAATCCAGGTCTGTTAATACTGAAAGAGCTACAGTTTCCCAGTCTGTGACTTCTATATGAATTGAACAGGAATGCTCACCTGATTGGTAACAGTTTGGAAGCTGGTACAGGTTCCTCCCCTCTAGCAGGCCCTGAAGAAGAAAGCAGAAAATTATAATCATCATCAGCAGTCTCAAGAATAAGCCCATGTCTGATACCCATCATACTTTCTGCTAAGAATCCGTACCAGCTGCTGACAGTGGGTTCCAAGAGAGGTAAGAGAGACAGGGAGCTTCAGACAACAGCTTCAAAAGCACCAGCTGATCTAAGGCTGCCTCTTTCAGGCAGTTACCACCCCCTGCTTAAAACCCCTCAGGGTCACCCCTAGCTCTCAGGATGGACACAGACTACATCATAAGCTGGAACCTTGGCCAAGTGTCTCTGTCTAACTGCAGGTACCCTCATCTGCAATTATCTGTACTTCCTGCCCCTTGCCCATTTGGCGTCACTTGCAGTGACATATATGCTTGTGACAGATTTCATATGTGTGCGGGGCATAGTGACTCTTTTTTAAATGAGCAAGACATCTCTGGTAGGTGCTCACAAGTTGATGCTGAATCAATCAGTGAAGGAGATACAGTTAGAAGGGCCAGAACGGAGGTCGATGAATTGTGCCATCGGTTTGGGAAGCAGACAAGCTTGAGAAGAAATGCTGCCTGATGCCCACTGGCTGTGTGCACTTAGCAGGTCCCTGTGCCGGGCTTGTCCTGCCTGGGCAGCACTCACAGACACTGCTGTGGCTCAGCTGTGAATGCGTCAACCGGACAGACCTGGAAGGTCTATGTGAGCAAACTGGGGGCAATGCTGCTCAAGGAGATTGAGCTCCCTTAAATCATCTCTATTGCTGTTTCTACACAGAACTTTCCTTTTGTGGACAGGACACTGTGGGGAAGTAATCAGCCAAGGTTCGTCTTGGTGTTTAAGGTTTAAAGGAACAAAAAGGAGTGCAGATTGGTGCGATCCTTTTGTGTAAATGGACTTCATTGTGATCTGCTTACAAGTAAAATGTTCATGTGCAGCCACTCACCCCTTCTGCTGCTAGCATCTTGTCCAACAAAAACACATTGTAATTGGGTTGACTAGTGTAGTACACAGGGGCAGGAAGAGAGCACAATACATTGTTTTAATAAAGGGTAGGGGAGGAGCAAGCCAAAAAACACTCGATATTTTTAGGTTCGACCATCAGGAGGCACTTGTATAACAGGGGCCTGGCAATTAGCCAGGAACACCTGGATATAGATGATAAGAACAAAGAACAATGCAAAGCCCTTCTCAGAGAACGTTCTAGTCTTTTACTTCTTCCCTCACTGGAAGATTTTATTACAGACAATGCATACATGTTTGTGGTCCTTTCTGTCCTTCTCAACAATACTCCCTTCTAAAAGAAAACACAAAGGAGTTCTTAGCTTGGGTCTATACAAAATAGACTATGGGGTGGATTTAGTTAGGCCTCTAGAAAATTTGCTACATGTCTCTGAAATGCTCATGACCTGCTTTTATTTGACTACATAAAGAGACATTTTTAAAGTTCGATACATAGAATTTTAGTATATAATCATATAGGTAACACTGATATTAATAGAGGTAGACACAGAGAACACCAACTTTCAACCTCAATTGAACGAAACACTATCCCTTCTTCCCCAAATCTAGCTTCTTCTTGTGCAGATCTATATGAAGTTGTAGTCATTTATTTTTGAACATTGTCCTTAAGTTTTTCTACTCTCTAAATTAAAAAATAGCAAGGCTGGGTCTGGGGATAGGCATCTTTCTGGTTATGGTGTAAGCATTTTAAATATCCACAACTGATTCTGAGGCAAAAAAAAGTCGAGGCCAACACATAGTTCCATCAAGTCAGTGATTCCTAAGGGGATGTAACAGTCCAGGGGTGGATGGAGAAGCCTGTCGACATCCAGTCTTAAAACGGTACAAACTAATGGGTTTGCCATGAGCTTCTGTGTTTTCTTTGTGCTACAGTGGAAGGGGCAGTTTTATGGTTTGTGTGCATGTCCCCCTAAAGACTCATGCAGTCGGAGGACAGGCTTTTAGAGATTGATTCACTATGGATATGAGTGCTACACTGCCCTGGGGTGAATAGTTTATATATGTAAGGGAGGGAAAGAGGCTTGCTTGTGGCCATTCCTCCCTTTCGCTCTGGTTGCCTTTGCTGTATTCTGCCACCATGAGTTCTTGCCGTCTGCCATGTGCCACTCTGCCTTGGAGCCAGCCAATTATAGACTGAAACCTCCACAAACTGTGAGTTAAATAAAACTTTCCTTCCTTAATTTGGGACATTGGGTATTTTGTCTCAGCAATAGAGAAAAGTAACCAAGACAGGCAGGCATGTCATCTTCTTGAACTGTTTTGCCTCTTGATCCAAACTCATGCAATCATTGCATTTTTTGGAAAAGACTTGCAACTTCTCTGAACATTGTAACATGTACTGAAAAGCACATACATTGGTACCTTGATGCACAAATGCTTTTGTTTGCAATTTGGTTTGTAAACAAAAGCATTTGGAAAGATTTTGTTTTTGTTTACAAACTCTACATCTGGTGACAAACATAAGGCCATCTTTTGTGTTTACCACACAAACACAAATGTGACATCTTTTCCAAAATCATAAGACAAACGAAGCTCACAAGCCAAGGTACCATTTGTACAATTATTATGTTTGAACTAAACTACAAAACAAGTTTAAGGAGAAGGAAATGCCCACAGCCCTGATTTGCTCATTATGTATTACGCTGTGCCTTGAAAGTATGTAAACTTAAAGTAATATTTTAAAAATAGAAATGGATTATAATTCAAAAGTACAGTGATTTAGTTTGGGTTGTGATAACATATAATTATTATTATATTTTAAAATAAATAACATGTTGCATGTTTATGTTATATAACATGATATTATAGAATGCATGTGGATACTAAAATGGTTACTATAATGAAGCAATTTAGCACATCCGTAATCTTCCATAGAGAACCTTGTATTGGTGGTAAGAGCCATTTAAATCTACTTATTTAGCAGAATTTTTGTCATAGTACATTTTTATTGACTATAAATGTTAGTAAAATGTTAAAAACATCTTGATTTTGACTTATTAGCTGTCTTGTGGTTCAGATCAACTGCTGTGCTATCACAGAGTTTGTGTTTAAGTATCCCCCTTATCCTACTTAATAATTGCTCCAAACTGAAAAAATGCTGGAGCAAAGTGGTGAAGTACTTCTTTTGGATGAAAAGATTATCATTCACTACTTAATAAGAAAAGAAAAAATATATTATCCTGCAGTTACCACGATCAACAGTAAGAACATATTTTCTATCCATGAAATTTTGAGGAATGAAAGAAATATTCCAGTTAGTATTGTAGTTACATGTCAGACTGCAACACCTGTGGCTATAGTGCTTCATCATTGCTGAGTTAGGATGAAAAAAAATCGTTAAATTTGTTTATGTATGAACAGAAAATATGTAAAACTTAGAGGACTCAATACTGCGTATGGCTTTGGGTATCTACTGAGGAGGGGTCTTGAAATATATCCCCAGTGGATAAGAAGGCATTACCATAATTCAGATGTTTTATTTGAGACAGAGTTTTACTTTGCAGTACACTTTGCCCTTGAACTTACCACCAGGCCTCGCCACTTTTGGTTTTTATTTGAATTGTTATCTAGATCATAAATCATGACATACAAGAAACTTCTATGAACGTATTTTTAATAGTACTTCTAATTTAACCTAATATTTTTAATAGTACTTCTAATTTAAGTTGTGGTCAATAGCATTTAAATAAGAAAGGTGGATGGTGAGTAGTTTTGTATCTAACTGCACAAAAGGGCAAAGACAGAGAACAACCAGAAGTGAACTTTGATTTTCCTTTCTTCTGAGAAAGAGGTGTAGCGTGACACAGAAGAAGGACTACACCGGGTTCATCAAGAGCAGGAATGAAATAATCATGGGCAGAATATTGGCTAAAAAATCATGTTTATTCAGAAAGAAGAATTGGCAGCATAATCCTGTTAAATACTGAGTATGCCATTTTAGCCAGCTGAAAGAGATTAAAAGCTTTCCTTAGATGGGGTTGCAGCTAGGTTATATGCAACTATTACACTATGTTTTGGAAGAAGCTGAACAACTATAGATTTGGGGTACAAGAGCTTCCTACTTACATGTCTGAGAGTATTCAGAATCCCTACCAACTTAGCAGTAGAACTCATCAATAAATCCCACAGACCCCGGCTATATCCCAGGCTACAATTCTATGTTCTTTAGTGTCCAGCAAAGCATGGGGTTTATAGATAATAAGAGATTCGTTTAATCAATCAGTTTTGTTTATCTTCAAGTATTTTGCAGGAATAAACCATTGTTAGCTGCACTTTCATTGTGTTTTTAGTAATTATCTTTGAAAGTGACCAAGGGTTTTGAAAATAACCTTGACATATATAATTTTCCTGTCATTATGGACGCCACAAAAATTCTTTGTAGTTACCAAACCACAAAAGTTCTCACAGATTAACATTAATGTCAAGGCTGTCTAAGGAGTCCATGATTGTCATAGCCTGTAATTTTTCCCTATGCATTCTCTTAATCACCAGGTCCACAAATGAGCACCTACTCTACTAATCACTGGATTGCAGAATATCTCCAAAGTCATATTGAAGGCAAGGTCGACAGTATCTAATTATTATTTCTCCACTCAAATATTCAGATGGCCATCAGTCAGCACTAAACACCTAAGTAATAGCATTTCAGTGCCATTGTTGTTTTCCTTTAATTTCCCTCTCTATGGGGTTTATATCGCTACTTTTCAAAGTACAAAATGTCTCTTTCCATCCTAAATTGAACTTGGACTATGTCTTTTCACTTCAAAGAACTGTCTCCATTTTTTGATAGGAATAAAAAAGATTAATGACACATTTTTCTTTGGCAAGAGCAGCAGCTTATATTATAATAGAGAAATTCATTCAGGCTAGAAATGACAGTCTTTGATCAAGAAATATATGAGATCTTTGTAGATGTATGGATCAAGCATTTAAAATATATTGCTTGAGAAAGTAAATTTAGTTGTTGTAAAAGCTACAGGGTGGATAACTCCTTTCCACATTAAATATTAGGCAAAGTGTTCTCTCCTTGGGTTTCTTCAAATTATAACAAATTGAAAAGTATCTTTCCACACCTTTCCCTAATCTATAACATAAAAGGTATTCTTTGAAAGTACATGTATATTTGTGCAAGTCATGTGTTGATCTTTTCTTAGGCCAGTAGGATTCAATTCAAGGAATTATAACTCCTTAAATATGAAATGATACCTTAGGAGTCTTAAAGGATTAATGCAGGCTCTAAAAATACTAAATTTGTTCTAAGGTAGTAATTTGCTATATTAGATTTTGAAACAACTTATCTCTAATGTAAGGGATCTAGGAATAATCAGTTTAATGTAGAGAGTTTTGATTCAGAGTTCATGAGACTTACCACACATAAATGCAATGAGATTATTTTCAATGTGTAACCTAAAGTGATTAATGAAATCATTTAACCTCATAGTTATGAAAAATCAGGCTTAGAGAGTCCTATATTTCAAGATGACTTTATCATACCTACTTCATTCATTTTTTAAAATTGCCTAATTTTTATTTATTCTTTCCTTATCACTAGCACTTCACAAAGTCCTTTCAATTAGCAGCCAAATTGTTTCTCAGAGAGAGAGTAATCAGCTTTGAGAACAAACCAGATTTCATGCTACCACAGTTCTTTTAGAAGTTGCACCTTCAGTGTAGTGAGATTGCTCAGTTTCTCAGCCAGAACCTACCTGTTTCTGGTCTGTCTATGCATTGGTGTGTCTGGTGGACACCAGCCAGGTAAAAGTGGGGAGTCCCAGGATTGCTACCTCTTCTCAAGTAAAGTTCCACAGTAACGTCTCTGTTGAAAAGCATGAGACCATAGCAGTGATGATGACCCCTAAAGCTTTATTCTAACGCGCTAGACAAATCCAACCTCTTGTTGATAGGAATAGACAGAGCTGCTTAGAAAGTCTGGTATTTCCTACATATATCCAATTTATGTATTTACAAATAGATGAGGAATGAGACTTGCTACTATTTTTAACAGGTAAAGGTATTTCTTAATTGTAGGTTTGGAACTGTAATGTGGAGAAAGGTCATCATTGCTTACGAGGCTATGCATCCCTCCAAAAAAACTGTCTAGAAATCCTTGAGTGTGGAGGTAGACATTGATAGTGCACATGAGCTCATGTATATACATACCTTATAATATCTCAATTCTTGCAATTCTTGACTCTGTACTGAAAATTACTTTGGATATTACCTAATTTAACCTTATAAAAAAACTACCAATAAACTATTTTCCTCTCATTTTACATTAGAGGAAAATGGGACTTAAAAATTTAAAATAAGTTTGACAAACCAAAGCTGGCATTCAAGTCTAAGTGTGTCAGTCTGGTCTCAAGCTTGTACCCTTAATTCCTGCGTGTTTTACCTTCTCTGTCTGAGGACTGGGCCATGCATTCGTGCTGGGTGGAACATGGTTAAAGACAATGATTTCAGGAAAACTATTTCCTCACTGTACACACTTAGGAATTCAGACTGCTGAATTTTTATATCTCAATCAAAATATATTTGCACAAAATTTTTTTAAAGAGAGAAAAAAAACAATGAAAGTGGTAAAGAATTTAAAACAAGATGATAGGAAATTAACAATGGTTACTATATTGCGTACTGTTAGCTTCGAGTAGTTGCTCAGATTGTAAGATATTGGCATGAGAAATTGACCAAACAATATAAGCACAAACTGTTTCTTTCAATGAACTAATAGAAATTAGTAGTATAATTATCTTAGCTATCATGTGTATATGTACATTTTCTTTTATTCTCTTCCTTCTTTTCTCTTTTCTCCCATCCCAGTTGTTCTTTCTTTTTGAGCAGTTCCTTTCCCTTTCACAATATCAATTGTAACAGTAGGATCTTATTTACTCTCTCAATTTCTTACACTAGGGATACAATACAATGTTTACACATGCAAGTCTTGTTTATTTCACTTATGAGCATGGTTTCTAGTTGCAACCACTTATCTATATAAGCCTCAGACTTATCTTTTTTATCCATTGTGGACAGAAAATTTAAGAGGTATGTATTTGTTTTTAAAATTGTAAGACAACACTTTTTCCTGTCATAAATTCTGTTCTAAA
The DNA here is from genome assembly GCF_000276665.1 of Chinchilla lanigera. Classification (NCBI taxonomy): domain Eukaryota; kingdom Metazoa; phylum Chordata; class Mammalia; order Rodentia; family Chinchillidae; genus Chinchilla; species Chinchilla lanigera. Next base: position 13,064,383 of record NW_004955418.1, read on the forward strand.
AATCTAGAAAGTGTTGAGGCGTTTCCTTGACATTTTCATAGCCCTGAACTGAAACCTGAGAAAGAAATCTAAAAGATAGTATTGGCCTAACTTGTGATTTCATATTCTTTAAAATAATCACATCAAATTGAACAGAAATTTTGAAAAGCTAAACCAAGTATTGTTGAATAGAATGCAAGAAAGGGGCAATATGAAGTGATGATGCAAATCTTTTATTTTTGGCAATGCTATAGATTTCTTCTCAAATTTATACACATTCTAATTCGTAAATATATGAGTATGCAAATGCTGCAATAAAACATATGTTCAATAAACATCATTAATTTAAAACCACGTAAAGTGGCAACATCCGTCCTATAAGCATTTTAAATCAAGAAATGGACCATTCGCTGCACCTCAGAAGACGATGGCCCTGGCGCCCCTGTAGGAGCATCCCCTTCCAGGACCTGCCTGGAAACACTTCCAAGTAAACTTATCTGATGTTCACCTTCTTTTTAATAAAATCCTACAGTAGAATATAGTGCATGTTTGACTTGTCTTTTGTTCCGATTATTTTTGTGAAATTTGTGTTTGTGTTATTGTTGGCTCAGTGAATATATGCACTCAATGGAATGTTGAAAAAATACATATATTTGAGATGCAACCGATTTGGGGTATTATCAGTAACTGTGATAAAGGTCTTGCATTTTTTTTGGTGAAAGCACAGACAATCAGACAGACAAATATATGTATGTTTAATATGAATTTACTTATGACAATATATTTAGGATTTAAGTTGCTGGGATATAGGATACATATAGTGGAGTTTTAGTAATTTATGTCAAACATAATCTTAAAGTAATTCTGCTAATATTTTACAACCTTTGGTGTAAACAAGTGAAGTATGAGCTATACATAATCATGTGGCTTTATTGTCATTTAGAAGTCATTTTGTCTCAAATCCTCATGTTATTCATGATTTCACTTCCATCAAAATATTCTCATAAGAACAAGGCTTTAATATGATTACATTTATGTACAAAACTAAATCTTTAAATAATTTGAGTGTATACACATATGTGAATATCAGACTTTTTAATATAAATAACACATAAGCATATGTACTACAGTACACCAGTGAATTCTGATCTTGTTACCTTCTAAAAAACGTTTTCAGTTCTGTATATATATAATAAGCTTTCTTTATTATTTAATGCCTTTATATATTCTATGTTTAGGTTTATCAGAAAAAAAATGCTGTGTGTCTCAGTTGACATATTCCATAAATGCACAAATCCATGAAACTGTACTCCAGAGAACTGTTTGTTTATTTATGTTATGTCTGTGTGGGTCATATGCAGGTCAAATCACAATGTGATGATGTCTCCATGCCCAAGACACATACAAAAGCGTCTTGGCATGACATAAAAATATCTGACCTAAGTAATTTCTCAGTATGCTTAAATTCTAATTTTGCCTTCACTAATAAATGCTAATTTTTTTACTGTGAAAAATGAATCATATATTACACCATAACATTACAGATCTACAATTGGGAGAACATGGGTAAAGAGTACATATTATTTTGCTGTAGTGCAAGATGTGGTTACATGTAAATTTATAATTATTTGAAATTTTTGAAAATAACGACAATTATAATTAATTTTAATTTATTGTTTAGTTGCTATCAAGAAAAATTAATACATATTGAAGTCATTTATAAACACAAAATATCACACAAGACACAAATGTTATTATATACTTTTTCTAACAACCAAAATTTATGAACATTGATTCAAATGTCTACCACTTATAGAAAGATTTTTTACCTTATCCACAAATGAAGGCTGTTACAAAATTTTTGGTCCCAAAGTTTCCTTAGGTATGTATTCAATGAATAGCACAGATATGTCTCCTAATTCACTTTCAGCATTTCTCAAGATGACTTGTTAGTTATTTAGAATACTAAGTAAAACTACATAAAATATTCAATTATAATAAATTGTAGACAGCTTTTCATATTTTAAAGGCAATACTATTTCTAAGTAACATAAAGTTCCTATAATCTGTGACAAAAATATTGAAAAGATGACAAATATCAATACACAGAAAAACTATCATGATATGACATAAAATACAAAATGGAGTTATATAAAAGGTAAACTATAATATGAATGGTAAATTTAATATGATCAGAGTGTGCATATTTCAAAAAGACAAGACTGAAAGCTAGTAGAAAATGTGAAAAGAACATGACTCGAATTAAAATGAGAACAAAGTATTACTTTTCTTCTGTCACACTGTCAAAGTTCTGTATGTTTGATCACACACTATTGCAAGGATAAAAGGGAAAGAAATGCCATTGGCTTTCATTATTAGATGTATAAATCGGTTTGACATGTTTGAAGAGCAATTTTCCAATATCCATCAAGACATATAAATTGCAACACCTTTTGATCTAGGAATTTTAGTTCAAGTTTTTATCATAGTAAATACATCTATGAATGTCCTTAAAATATATAAAAAATGATTCACTGTTACAGTGTTTTAACATCAAAGACTGAAAAATATTAAATACAGTGAAATAAGGGATTAGGTATTTATACATGGTCATATATAACTGTGCAATTACAGGTATATGTTTATATAACTGTATGTAACTAGCATGTAGTTATTAATACCTAAGGTAAGTCTCTATATGCTTATTTTTAAAATTACTAATTATATACTTTTTTGTGGTGTGAGTGATCAGCCCATGGCCTTATCTTTGCTCTATAATTGAGCTAATTCCCAGCCTTGATAAATAATTGAATGAAGAAAGTAATTTGCAAAATATTGTATATAAGACACACCTAATATAATGGTGAATATTGTTGTATGCATTTTATTCATCTGTGCAACTTTCTAAATGTGTGTGACAGATACATCACAAAAAATTGTTAAGAATGTATTCTGGGTTGGGCTGGTAACTGTGGATTGAACCCAATGCCTTCACACTGGGCTATGTGCCAGACATTTTAAAATGTTTTAAATTTTGAGACAAGATCTTGTCAAGTTCCTAAATTATAGAGACGAGCCTCAAATTTGTAATCATCCTGTCTCAGCCTCCTGGGATTTGAGGAATGCACCACCCTGCTTTGTTCAGAATGTTTATATAAGGAGAAGATATGATTATGGGGTGGATTAAGACATACTTTATATATATTTTTACATTGGAATTTTATTACATTTATCTTTTAAAAAAATATAAAATATTAAAATAAGAATCTTTATGGTGCTAATTATTTTCTAAATTCCCATAGCATGTCAAATTCTCTCAAATTTCACAATTAAATGTTAGGTCACTAAAATAAAATATACAGAGAGATAACAAAGGGCCTGTTTAAAAATCTTTATCTAGACAACAAAAGGATTGTATGTGAGACAGGGAATTTCTTTGCAGAATATTGTACGTTAGGTAGCAGAGGAAGTAGAAGCCTGTAGTCATTTGAGGGGATTTCAATGGGTCTCTGGGAAACTCATCCTCTTCAGTTTGAAGATATGCTGGGATCACTTCTGATTCATACTTGAGGGATGGAAGAACCAGAGGCTGTTGGGATCCTTGTCCTCTTGGGAAAACAAGCAGTAGTTGGTTGATTTCAGAATTTATTGAGCGAATGGTGTGTTCACAGTGGTTAACATGGGACCATATGAGGGAGGTACAGTCTGAAATTTGCTGTCCTACAGGTGCAGTGAAATCTCGGGGAAAAGAGTGAATGGATTTGTATCAAATACCCAGTATGATGGAGGGTATATAACCAACTCCCCATTGATAATTCATTGCTGAGGATCAAAAGAACTTCAGCTGAACGTTTTCCAGTATTGCAGTGGTGAAGACAAGATCTTCAAAATTTCCTAAGTCTGAAATCTTACAGTGGATTAGCTTTCCGCCCTTACTAAATGTTGACAAATGCATATAGCCATGGAAAAAATACCATAATTAAGATAAAAAACATTTCATTCATCACAAAAAAGTGTTTTTGCTGCCTCTGACAATCCTTTCCACAAGATGCCAAATAACAGCTTTTTATGAGGGTATAGTCTAATTCATTATACAGTTTCTGATCATTTTAAATAAAAAAGTTTGTTAGTAAACTATAAAAAGAGATGCTCACAAGGGCCTAATGTATTGTTGTCTGAGATAAGAGTTATTTGTCAGTTTTATTATTTGTAAGTAGTCATTCCTCCATAACAATAGATTGTTTGATAACTCCCTGACATACTCTGATTCACAGATGTTCAAGTCCTTTCTGTAAAATGATATATGAATATCACCAATAACTTATGCTGATCCTAATAGAAGCTTTAAATCAGCTGTAGACTATTTATAATACCTAAGACAATGTAAGTGTCATGTAAATAGTTGTTACACTGCATCTTTTAGGAAATGATGGAAAAGTGTTTTTATGTTCAGTGCAGACACAAGTATTTTTTCAAAAAATACTTTCTGGTACTAGGGATAGAACCCGGGTCTTCATTCATGTTAAATAAGTACTTATCCTGATCTATATCCCCAGCCCTTTTCCCTTCTTTTGACTGAGTCTATAAACTGCTCAGGCTGACAGTGAATTGTTTTATTTTCAATTTGATGAAATCCAATTTATTGATTTCTTTTTATTCTTGAGATCTTTAGTGTATATCAGAACTTTCAGGCAATTCCTTGGTCCACAAGTACTTCTATGTGATCTTGTAGAACTTTTGTATTTTTCCCATGTGTATTGACATATTTTGAGATATATTTTGTCTTGTCCATGGATATCTAATTGTTCTGGTACCATTTCTTGAAAAGAATGTCCTCTTTTTCATTGAATTTCCTTTCTCCCTTTTGTAAAAGTCCATTGAGCATACTTATATGGTGCTTAGTTCTGGGTTGTTTATATAACTATTTGTATCAATACCATAATCTAGGTTATTATAACAATGCAATTCTTGAATTAGGGAAGAATAATTCTCCTAATTTATTGTTTTTCAAAACTGTTTTACTATTGTAGTTCCCTCAGATTTCCAGATAAAATTTAGGATAATTTTCTAGGTCACAAAACTGTTATAATAGTCAACATATAAATCTATTCATAATTTTAAGGTGTGCACAAGATTATTTGATATTTTGAGCTTTGCTTTGGTTTGTTTGCCTGGGTGCATTCTTGAATTAAGATACATGTTTGTATGTTTATTTTGTAAACTTAGACATTGCTGAATTTACTTATTTGATGGGGGGTTATTAATAGATTCCTTGGGGATTTCTGTGTAGTCCATCGAAGCAGCTATAAATGGGTAAAATTTATGTTATTTTTCTGACATATTTGCCTTTTATTCTCTTTTTTTTTTTTTTTGCCTTAGTGTACTAAAGTAGCACTTAGAGAATTAATTTGAACGGTAGTGAAAACTGTGGACATTTTTGTTTCAGTCCTGATCTTATGTGAAAATTCTCTAGTCTTTCATAAATAGATATGATGTTAGTTACATTTTTATGGGATGTTCTTTATCAAATTAGCAAATTCCTCCAAATTCTTATTTTGCTGTGATTATTTTTTATGGTGAGTGGGTGTTGATTTAGTCTGAATGCTTTGTCTCCATCAATCGATATTACCATTTAATTTCCCTGCTTTCTATATTTATACAAGTGATTCAACTAACTTTAAGTATTGAAATCACTTTGTAAACCTAGAGCAAACACCGTTTAGACATTACGCAGTTTTAGTATATTGCCGATTTCTACTGACTGACATTGTATTTATCGTTTGGATCTATGTTCATAACAGACACACAGTGCAATGTTTTGGAATCACTGTCTTTCCTGCTGCCATTTGTTAGAGGCACTACCCTCCTTCCCCACTGTGTGTTCTTGGTCTCATTGTCAAAGCTGAGTTGGCTTTAAAGCCATCAATTTAACAACAAAATTTTTATTATCTTCCTTTGAACTATCTGCCGGTTTTTGGTGCAATATTGCAGTTTTAACTACAACTTCCTAAGATATTTTGAAATCAGGGACTATGATTTCCTGCCTCAAATTTTCTCAAGATTTAGTCTTTTTCACCAGATTAATTTGATTTGGTTAGTTGGTATATTTTATGGACCTTTATTAATCATAAAAATCTTTTTCTATTTTTGTAAAAATTCTCACGGAGATTTGGATTGAGAAACCATCAAATGTGCACATGACTTCAGATAGTATGGACAGTTTTAGAATGTTAATTATTACAACTCAAGACCACAAGAGGACTTTTATTTGCTTCTGGCTTTTTAAATTGTTTTCATCTGTGTTTGATTATTTTGAGACTATAAACCTTCTGCTTCTTTTATTATGTGTATTTAAAGGATTTTAATTTTTAGTGGTATTGTAAATGAAATTGTTTTCCTAATGTTCCTTTCAGATTATTTATTAATGTACAGAAACACATTGATTTTTATATTCTCATTTTGTGTCTTGCCACTTTACTGAATTTATTTGTTAGTTCTAATAGTTTTCAAAGCAGTTTTAGTATTTTAATAAAAAAGATACTGTCTGCAAACTTGGATTTGGATGCTTTCTTTTCCCCTTGCTTAATTGCTTTGTGTGGGATAGACACCCAGTCTACTCCACTGAAATCACAATATGGGTCCTCTCCGGTAGACCTTTCTGGGAGACACTGGTTGATCAACAGCTTTTCTTTGGAGCTTTCCTAGAGTAGAGCAGTTAAAAGTTTGTGTCTTACTAGGTTGTTCTTTCCTAAGACTACTTTATTGAAGAGAATTTTTTTTCTTGTCTATACTGACTGACTTTTCTGGCTTGGTGCCTTTACTAGCCCATACATTTAGTCACATATATGAAAATCCTTAGAAATCACCACTGTTCAGGCCCTGAAATCTTCACCTGTCTAGCTTTATCTTTCCAGCTTGCATTGTTTTGTGGTATGTAATTTAATATCCAGGGATTTTCAATTGCCAAAACTCTGTAGAACGAAGTGAATATATAAAAACAAAAAACAATTTAGATACTTTGCTGAAGACATCAGGAAGCATTTTTCTAAAGATGTTATACAAATGGAAATAAGTACCTAAAAGAATGTTCAATATCATAAGCCATTAGGGAGATAAAAACCTCAAAGAGATGCCATTACATAGCTGTTAGATCAACTAAAATAAAAATAAATAATGGCAATACTAAAAGCTGGTAAAATGCAGGGTAACTCGATTTCTAATGCATTGTTGGTGATAATGTAAAGTATTGTAGTTACTTCTCAAAAAACCGTTGAGGGCTTCTTAATAACAAACATAATGAGCCCAAGCCTGCACTTAGTGTGTGACTCAGCAGTATTACTCTTCGTCATTTCTTCCTGAGAAGAGTAAACACACAAATGACTTATTTACAGTAGCTGTACTTGTGATAGCCCAAATGAGGAAACAATAAAAATGTCCCTTGATAGTAAGTGATTAAAGATACTCTGTTATATCATCTACTGAATACTACTCAGCAATATGATGGAATGTGCCCTTGTCATAAGCAAAAAATTTGGTGGGCTATAAAGTGTATTATTCTGAGTGGAGAATCTCATTTCAAAAGATTATATGCTATTTGATTCCATTCATATAAATTTTTCTAATATACAGATCCTAATATATAGAGATATACAGATCCTAATAGTAATAGTCAGAAATTAAGGAGAATGTATTTTATTCCTCAGGGCTGCTATAACAAACTACAGGGGCTGGGGATATAGCTCAGTGGCATAAGCACCTACTTGGCAAGCACAAGGTCCTGAGTTCAATTCCTGGTACAAAAAAAAAAAAGAAAAAAAAGAAAAGAAAAGAAAAAGAAAAAGAAAAACATAAAGTACAGTGTCTCAGCTTAAAGCAACAAGAAATTACACTTCTGAAGGACACACTTCTACAAGCAAGGTCAGATTCTCCTGGAGACTCTAAAAATCTGTTTCATATGTCTTTTAGCTTCTAGTAGCTGCTGGCAACCCTAGGTATTCCTCTGCCTGGGCCTCAGCAGAGTCTTTTTCTTCATGTTTTTTATTGTTATTATAACATTTATCAGTCTTCTTACTTTCCACTAGAAATCTGGGATGATTCTATCTCAACCTCTTTGTTAATTACATCTTCAAAGAGTCTCTTTCTCTCTCTCTCTCTCTCTCTCTCTCTCTCTCTCTGTCTCAATATTCTTAGATCCCGGGTGGAAATAAATTTCTGAGGGACACTATTTAATGTACTACAGATGGTGACAGTGAGATGAGTGCAATTTGAATTATGTAGCATAAGAGAGCTCTTTATGAGGAAGAGGTAGTTTCACATCTTACTATCAATGAAAGTTACATGAAAACACACATTTGATAAATTGGCATGGAACGATAAATACACAAATTTTGGCATTGGTGTTCTATTATATTAAAGAAGACATAAAAATTGGGTAAAACAGAGTAAAGTGTATGTGCATGAGCCCTCTCTGTACTACTTTTAATTTTAGTTGAAAAGAGGATGATAGAATAATTAAAAATTTTGTGAGCATTGAAGGTTTTCACTAAAGGTAAAAGAATATGTGAATCTCTGTATTTGCGTAACACTTTTACAAAATAGATGAAACTAAATATTGTACAAGGAAATTATTAGCACTGGAATTTTGCACATACATGAACACATGTACACACATGTACAAAATATCAGTGTTAAATGTGTCATAAATAATTTAAGCGTATTATTACTAAGAGAATTCCTTTTAATTATTTTTTTCCAAATACAAATTCTTGAATTACTAAAATGTACTGGAAGGTTTTTCAAAGGATTAACACTATGTGATAGTTATGAATAGGTTGCTGATTATGAAAATGAGACTCCTCTTTTGTCCATCTCAAATTTAACATAAAATATGTTACCAAGGAGAATTTACTTTAAAGCGAAAAAAATAGACATGCTTAGATTTGACTCTTCTTTGCGAAGAAAACCTTTGCAAGGTGCAAGGGAAATAAAGTTGTAAAAAAAAAAAAAAAAACTTCAAAGAAAATTAAAAGAATCTTAACTCAATTTACAGATCATTGTAATAGGAGAAATGCTATTTTCTTTTTTATTATAAAGAGAATAAATAATAGTAAAATAAGAACAACATAGACATAAACAAAACAAAGCAAAAACAATAAAAACAATACAGGGTTTCAAAACAAAATGTTCATAATTAACAGAAGTTGTTATGTATTGTCATCTTCAACAAAGTTGCTCAAATTACTAGATGTAAGAATGCAAGGTTGATCAACTGATTAAAGAGGATAAAAATAATTTTTTATTTTTTAGATTTAAATAAAAATGAAAAAATAATTTTTCATTTTTATTTTCAGAATTTTAGGAATATTTTCTCTAGATCTGTGAGGTATGCTAATGGTATTTTAATTGAGATTGTATTGAATCTGTACAACAATTTTGGGAGTATGGCCATTTTTACAATGTTAGTTGTTCCTATCCACGAGTAAGAAATATCTTTCCATTTCCTAAAATCTTCAATCTCTTTCTTTCAAACTACTGTAATTTTCACTGTATAGATGTTTTATTTCCTTTGTTAGATTGATTCCTAAGTATTTCATCTTTTAAATGCTATTATGAAAGTTGTGATTTTCCTAATTTCTTTCTCAGTCTGTTTGTTGTTTGTGCGCAGTAATGGTATTTTTTTTATTTTAAAGATAAAAGAACATAAACATATTAACAAACACACATACATTTAGTGTTGCCTTTGTATTCAGCTATGCTACAGAATTTAGTTATTGAATCTATAAGTCTTTCAGTGGAGTTTTTAGAGTCTTCTACATAGAGTATCATGTCACCTGTGAATAATGATAATTTCACTTGTTCCTTTCCTGTCCTTATTCCTTTTATTTCTCTGTATTTTCTAATTGCGCTGGCTAATGTTTCTAGAACTATATTGAATAGGAGTGGTGACAGTGGACATCTTTGTCTTGTTCCAGATTTTAAAGTGAAATGTTTCAGTTTTTGTTCATTTAGTATGATGTTGCTTGTTTGTTTGTCACAGTTGGTTTTTATCAGAGTGAGGTAAATACCATTTATTCTTATTTTCAGTACAGTTTTTATCTTGAATGAGTGTTGGACTTTATCAAAAGCTTTTTCTGACTCTTGAGATGATCATGTGATTTTTGTCTTTGGTTCTATTGATATGGTGTATTACATTACTTGATTTGTGTATGTAGAACCATCCCTGCATTCCTTGGATGAATCACACTTCATCATTGTGAAATCATCTTCTGGATGATTTGTTGCATTTTGTTTGCTAGTATTTTACTTAGAATTTTTGCATCTAAATTCATTAGAGAGATTGGCCTGTAGTTCTTTTTTAAGCTTGGGTTTTTTTTTTTCTGGTATTAATATCAGGGTAATACTTGCCTCCAGAATGCCTTAGGGAGAAGTGCTTCCCTTTCAAGTTCATTAAAGAGTTTGAGAAGACTTGGCATTAAATCTTTACATTTATTGTAGAATGTAGCTGTGCATCTATCAGGAACTGGACTTTCTTAGTTGGTAAGTTTTTACTACATTTTCAATTTCATTGATTGACATGGAGTTATTCAAGACTTTTATACCATCCTGATTCAGCTTTAGTAATTCATATGTGTCTAGCAATCTGTCCATTTCCTCTGTATTTTCCATCCTATGAGAGTAAGGACTTTCAAAGTAGGTATTGATGGTCTTCTGAATTTCTACAGGGTCTCTAGTAATTTTATCCTTTTTATTCTGTATGCATGAATTTGAGTATTTCTTTCCACTTTTTGATAAGGTTGGCTAGGATTTTATCAACTTTATTTATTCTTTCAAAGAAGCAACTCTTTGATTCATTAATTCTTTGGATTGTTTTCTTAGTCTCCTTTACATTAATTTCTGCTCTGAGCTTTACAGTTTCCTGCCTTCTTTGGGCTTTGGGCTTGAATTGCTGTTCTTTTTCTACTAGCTCGAGTTGAAGTATAGGATTGATCATTTGTGTTCGTTCTGCTTTCCTGATTGTGGGAATTAATGATAAATTTCCCTCTGAGGACTGCTTTCCTTGTTTCTCACAGGTTCCTGTAAGTTATATCTGCATTTTTGTTTGATGGTAAATATTGTTTAATTTCATTTGTGATGCATTGGTTGTTCAGGAGAGTGCTATTTAATTTCCATGTGTTTATAGAGCTTTTGTGACTTCTTTTGTCATTAATTTCAAATTTCATTGTGCTATGGTCAGATAGTATGCATGGGATAATTTTAATTCCTTTGCATTTACTTAAGCATATTCTAGGTGCTACAACATGGTCTATTTTAGAGAATATCCTATGTTCAGCTGAGAAGAATGTGTATTCTGATGTTGTTCAGACCTTCACTCTGTAAAGGTCTACTAAGTTGATTTGTTCACAAGCTTGGTTTAGTTCTGTTATTTCTTTGCTGATTATTTGTCTAATTGATCTATCTCTTTGTGACCATGGGGAATTAAAGTCCTCTATTATGATTCTGTTGCTGCTTATTTGACTTTTCACATTAAAATTTATCTTATACAGTTGTGTGCTCCTGTATTTGGTGCAGAGATATTTATGAGTGTTATCTCTTCCTCTTGCAGTTTTCCCCTAAGAAATATGTAGTGACCTTCTTTATCCTTTTGCTCATTCTTGGTTTGAAGTTCACATTGTCTGAATAGCTACCCCCACGTTTTTCTGGGTTCCTGTCACATGGAGTATTGTTTTCTATACTTTGACTTTGACTTCATAAATTTCCTTTTGAGTTAAATGTGTTTCTTGTATACAGAAAATTGTTGGATTTTGTTTCTTGATCCACTGTGCAAAGTTGCTTCTTTTGATTGGCAAATTGAGACCATTTACATTGATGGTTATAACTGATATGTGTTGACTTACATTTGTCATGTTATTTTCCTGCTGTTCGTTTAATTGCTTGCTCTGCTTGATGGCTCCTTTCTATTGTAGTTCTTGAAATTGTGGACATTTTTATTTCTTTCTAGAATATCTTTTAGTACTCTTTGTAGGGTTGGTTTGCTGCTCAAGAATTTCTTCAGTTGTTCTTTATAATGGAAATATTTTATTTTTCCATTAATTGTGAAGGATACTTTTGCAGGATACATCAATCTGGGTTGGAAGTTGCTTTCTTTCAGGACCTGAAATACTTCACTCCAAGCTCTTCTTGACTTCATGGTTTGCAATGAGAAATCTACCATGATTCTGATGGGCTTTCCTTTAGGTGTTCCATTTCTTTTCTCTAATAGCATTGAATATTCTTTTCTTTTGCTGAATTTCTGGGATCTTGATTAGTATATATCTGGGTATAGATTTGTTTTGGTTTTGGCTAATTGGAGATCTATGTGCCTCATTTAACTGTATGTCAGATTCTTTTTCCATGCTTGGGAAATTTTCTGCTATTACTTCTGCAAGTAGTCTTTTTATGTCATTTGTGTTGACTCCTGCTGTTTCACTGATACCTATTAATCTTACATGTTTTTCTTTGCACTATCTTGCAGCTGTTGAATTTTATTTCCTGGTTCCTTGTTATTTTTAAGAGATCCTTCCTTTCATGCCTGTTAGCTGCAGTACTGTCTTCAAGGTCTGAAACTCTATATTCAGCATCATTCAAGTGGTTTTTCCAGCTTTTGATGAAATTTTTAATCTCTTGGATACCTGTTTGAATCTGTTTCATGCATTCTAATTGTTTTCTGTATTATTCATTCATTTCCTTCATTTTTCTTTCCTCCTCTATTTTTTTAATCTACTTCTTCTTTAGATGTGCTGAACAATTCTTTCATTATTGCACTCATTTCTTTTTTTACCTGAAAGATTATTTCTGATCTGATGTTTTTTGTCAGCTGATGAAGTTCTTTCTTTATTTCAGTTATTATCATTTCAGAAATTTCAGGTGTGACTTCCAAGTTCTTCTGTGTCGATGTCTCTTGGACTTGCTCTCAGTGGGGTGCATGTGTGAGATTGCGTTTTGCTCCTTTGTTTTGTCATTTTTGAAGATCCAGAGGTTCCCTGGAGTTCAGCCTCCCTCCCACAATGGTTTGAGAGTGGCACAGCAAGGACCCAGTGGTCCTTGGTGCTCAGTGTGGCTCCTATGATGGTGTGTGTAGTCGGGGTGTCAACACTGATGCTCCCAAAGTTTTCTTGGGTTTACCGAGGCTCCTGAAGCTGTCTGTGTCCCAGTCCTACTCCCACACTGGTGGTGGTGTAGGGGTGGCTCACTGAGGTTCCTGCAGCCATTCAGGGCTCAGCTTGCACCTCTTATTTTCTAATTAGATTCAAATTTCAAGTTGTGTATTTACAGACAGAAATGAGCCATTCTCAATCTCACTGATAGCTGGTTTACAATGAAATTATTTTTTTTAAAAGAAAAAGTCTTCCAACCTAGTGCATTGGCATAAATATTAATATCAGGTGTGGTACTCTACATTTATCTAGTATTTTCAATGTCAAAATATCAAAAGATATTTTACAGATTAAATTGCCTTGCTTCTTTGGAGAACTCACTAGGAATTCAAAAACAGTTACTGTACACTTCAAGCTCATCTCATATGTGAAGCAGAGTGTATATAATCTACTTTTCAAGGTCAAAGTTAAAACAGCTAAGATAAAATAACTAAATAAAAAAATATTAAATATTTTCTTTGAATAAATGTTGGGCCAAATATAAGAACAATTGCATTAGACAAACCCTTTCAAAGTTTGAGCATGTTATTCAGAATTCAAATGTGTTTCAGTACCTTTATCATGTACACTTAGCTCTACACAGTGTGGTCAACTAAGTGAAGTAGATGAAGAAATAGAATGAGATCTTTGCTGTCTGGGCCTTTGCCTTTCTATGTAATTTTCCTTGTAAATTACATGTAATGCAGTAATTTGAAGTGTCAGGAAAGGTTCACACAAAAAGTGATTATATATTTTAAGTGTGTGTTATTTTCACACTGCTGCCATCTGCATCAGGTCAATAATAGAATCCAAGATGTCTTAAAGCCAAATTAATTCAGTTATATCACCACACTCCCTTGCTCATCCACACTTATTTGTACCTTTTTCCAAATTACTAAGCCAAAGTACCTTCCTGTCTAATGTCCTTTTTCATTATCCATGTAAGGATTACTAACTTATTTCATAGTGTGTGCCTATTATGGTTGATGTATTGTATCCCCTTGAGGAACCTAGAGGCTTGGCTAAGTGACTCAGCAGTTCTACAGTCTCTGGTGGAAAGGACATGCCCTTACCACTCTAGGATGCTGTCCACTGTATCAATTTGAGATGTTTAGAGGGTTAACTCTGAGACTGAGCAGGGGGTCAGGGTCATTACTTTGTATCATCCTAAGCCTGTGCAAGAGGAGGGCATGGAGATAATGTGAGTGCTACATGCTCCCTGGGTGAGGGTAACCTGCTTACAATATAAAGGAGGAAAGAGGCTTGTTCCTGCACAATTGTGCTCTTGCTGCTTTTGCTGTCTTCGTCCGCCTTGAAATATTGCCCCAGGGCCCTGCCACTCTGCCTTGGAGCCAGCTGATTATAGACTAAAACCTCCAAAAACTGTGAGATAAACAAACCTTTCCTTCCTTAATTTGGGGGTTGGGTATTTTGTCTTAGCAATAAGAGAAAAGTAACCAAGACAGCTCATTAACACTTACTCAATGTAGTGCAATCATTTGATTGTTGACCACCATTCCTAGGCAGTTAGTTTCTGGAAAATAAAGCTCATGATACATTTCTGTTTTCTCAAGTACCTAGTACCAGGTCTAGTACCTAGACCACCATTCCTAGGCAGTTAGTTCCTGGAAAATAAAACTTATGATACATTTCTGTTTTCCCAAGTACCTGCCTGGTTCTTCTGGCAACTCTTTCTTTCAGATAATTATCGCAGTGATGTTTTACTAGCAAGAAACCTTAGGAAGCAAAAATAATTTCAACTTCTGATTGATTGTGTCACTTCGAGAAGTTTAGTTAAGAGACATTTAATAAATCAGCTCAGCAAACTATCCATCCTCAGATCTCTTCCACATATCTCTGTTGTGTTCCTTCTTTTGCCTTTTTCTTTAGAGATGACTAAATAAAATAATGCATCCCTAGGAATAATTCTTAATATACATAAATAGATGTATAGTTAAAATCTGCATATTTTAAATTCCCTTTATAATTTGAAGTTTAATTGGTGGCTCGTATTGACATGATTTACAATAAAATTGATGACAGTTCTCAATAGCAGAGCCAGAAAGGATTGACCTTTTCCTGCCTCATGTTAAACCTGAAGATTTATTTTCCTTAAAAAGTTGTAACATTTTATCACCAGCAGTTGAAATGCTGTTGTATTTTAAACAATATAAATCTTACTGACAGAACTCTGTCAAGAAGCTGGGATGGGTATAACATCATGAGGAACATTACCTTATGCCTGCTATATTGGAGTAAATCTGGTTTTCTTAAGAATAAGTATTGATAATAATCAGAGAGATATTAAAAGGAAAAATCCAACTACTGTACATCTCTATTTGAACAATGGCATAAAAAATTATTAGCCCAATTCCTACAATTTTTTTTTCAAGTCAAAGTCTACTGTTGACCCTTACTGATTATGGAAGTTTCTGCACCTAGTTTGAATAGAACACATGGAAATGAAACTTAACTATTCCTGTATTCAATCTAAGAGGTAAAGGAAGAAAAACTTGACTGGTTAAGTGGGCATATTTCTGTCCCATTGTGGAAATTTTAGTTTAGAACCTGCTTAAAGGATCTGAGTTGTCTCAGAAGAAGTTGATGCCGCAGATACATTTGGAAGAATAAACCCTTCTAACCAGCCCACTTAGTGAATAAGGACATTCCATTGTCACATAAATGCCCTTTGATTTTATCTCTACATTTCCATGTACATACATAACTATTATAAAAATGGAGTTCTCTATTAGAATATTAGCCCACAAGCACAGTATGTGGGGATTATTTTTACCCAGTGTAAGATATAAAGGAATGACATTTTCTAGATGGGCAACTCTAATGTACTATTGTAGCAGTCTTGGTGCCCTGAATCCATTTGAAAGGTTTACTACCATTCATGGTAATTTTAGTTTTGAAGAAAAGCCAGAAATCACACTGTAACAGATCCATGTGTAAGGATGGATGAAGATACGTTAAAGTTTTTATGAGCCTGCCTGCTCAGCAGTACCATTCACCTTATTTTTGATTATAACTTCAGAAGACACTTATGAAGGAAAACTTGCAGAAGTACCTCAGAAAGTGAGAAGAACAAAAGCATATGTCTTTTTGTAGTAGGTGGAAGCATACTGAGAGTAAACAATAGCAAAGATGTGTCTTACTGCAATAACTTTTAAAAATCTGAGCATTCACCATAGGTTTTGATCAGCACTTGTACATTGCACACTTCCTTATTGTCTATTTTAAGCTAGCAAACTCTCTTATAGTTGTATAACACATGCACACACACACACAAAGCATGACAATAAAGAGCAAATACTAACTTACGTAAAAATAGAAAATTTAAGACATATATTGTAGTGGATTTTCAACTGGTGGTCAGCTTATAACCCCCAGCTGAACTGAGTAAGGGTGGTGCTGGGTATGGAAGGTCCACCTGAAGATTGTTGCCGGCAGCCTTAAGAAGCAGAACTGGAGAATAAGTTAGGCTGTTGGGAGCTGAGAAAGGCTGTTGGGATCTGGTGGAAGCTATAAGGAGCTGTTGGTTCTGTTGGAGGAGATTTTCATCCTGGCTTTCCTGATGAAAGTGGTTGTTCCCATCCTCCGAGAAGCTCGGGACCTTGTTGGCACTGAGAGTAGCTTCGGTTCACGTTGGGAGAGCTCTGGTCCCCACTCTGAGCATCACTTCCTAGATCCAGAGGGGAAAATGGTGCACTGCCTGTCTCCTGGAGAAGCATGCTGTGTTGACTTCCCTGATGGGAACAGGGCCATCTTAATCATTGGAGGAGCTTGGGACATCACTGTTGCCAAAGATGACTGTGGTACCTTTTGGGGAGCTCTGGTTCTTTGGAGCATCACTTTCTGGCTCTAGTGCAGATGCCTCAGCCTGCTAGCAGAGATCCTTCATCCTGCTGGTATTAGATTTTTGCATATCCTTTATCCTGATAGTATTAGAGTTTTGCATACATGTAAATAGTATTAGATTTTTGCATATATGTAAATATTTTAATACAATGGGGACCCACATTTTAAATATGTTTATGGATAGCAAAATGTTTCTGATTAATGTCCTATCAGTCCTTAATTTCCCTGCAATTATTTCTAAATTAAAGCAGCTACTTGTGGCTATTGTTCATACAACTTCAATTATGACTGAAATGCTACATTGATAAGCAAAAATAGTAAATGGTTTTGTTGAATGACAACAATTATATAATTTTCAACATTATTAGATAAATCAATACAATTATCACTGTAAATTTTATTAGGCTGTTTAACTGAAGCTACTTTCAGCAGGATGGTGCTAAATTTTGAAGAAACTGGATAAATGAGAAAATTTTAAAGAATTATTTCTAAGATAAAATTGAAAGAATCATCTTCAAAGAGCTTAGTTTTTTTTAAAATTATACTCAAAACACAGTATTTGCACTTTTGCTTTTATTTTTTGTTTTGTCTAAAAAATGAGTTCAGTTTTAGTAGAATGATTCCAAACTTGCCATTTCCAAAAGAGCAGGACTCATTCTTTTATGAAGAAGAGAATCATTTGGTAGTCAGAGCAAACTATCACAAGTATGAATCTTCTTCTGAATGTCCAAAGTCTCAGTAACTGAATGTCCGAATCTCAGTAACTGTTGAATGTTCAGCATCATGTGTCAATACTTTTTGTGAAATTATCTTAAAACGTGTGACATGTGAACTTGGGGAATTGCATCTGAGATACACAAATTGTGATTTCCTCACTCTACTGTGTGAGGGAAACTTCAAAAATGAAATAAAAACTGATGTGTTGTTAAGAAATACTTATAAATACTACCTGTATACTGCAATCACCTGAGAAAGTTTTAAAAAGCTGAGATGCCGTCTTTGGGATTTGATTTACTGACCTCGGGTATAGTCTGTTCTTCAGGATACTTGAAATCCTTCCAAGCTATTCTAGGGTTGAGAACCACCAAAGTGACATTTAATTTTGAAAAGTTCAATTTCAACTGAGATATTGTAGATGAATCATAGTTATAATTATAAACAGAATGTAGCTCATTGTCATACATAATTTAGCTTCAACCTGGATCTAAAATATCTTTAAAAATAAAGCTCCAGATGAATATTTAATGTTTCATCTATTAAAATGAAATATATCTGTTATGATATCATAAATCCTAAATTTTTTAAATAGCAATTTATACATACATGCAGATGTGATCTTACTTGAGATTATTGCTTCCTAAGGGTTGAATACTGGTGTTCCTTCATAATTTTTTCTTCAGGTAGAAATATATTTGTCACACAAACTAAAATAAAGGGTATCAAATAAGAAACAAAGTTACATTCATTGTTGTGAAGCATGTAGGCAGTAGAATTTCTTCCTAGACTTGTTTTATACAGTTTATATGCTAGTTAAGCCCTCTGTCAGACGCTAGTGAAATGCAATGAATTTAAATATAGATGTTATTATGATAATTTAATGCATTTTCTTAGTTTTCTCTCAATGTGTAATTTTATTTGTATATAGTTATACCCTACATGTAATTTTCAGCTTGTAAAAAGAAACATTAGAAAAATATACATTGATAAGCCAAGTAGTAAATGATTTTGTTGAATGACACTAATTGTATATATTTTGCTGATCAATGTATATTGTAAAAATATACACTGCAGCTAGCTATCATTCATCAGAGAGCTATACTACAATTTATTAAAAGTTGGGTCAAAATTGTATGAATAGTCAATTCATCTCAATTTACACTTGACCACAGTATTTGTATATAATTTGAAATTTAATTATCTAATTGTAATGGATATTTACAAAGTCTTTATTCCCCCTTCTTTCTCACGTATTCTATAACTTTTTCTTAAGATAGTGATTGTAGGAGGAATAATTATACTTAATCCTTGCTGATCTACAAAACATATGATGTCACTTAAACATTATATCAGGGCCATATTTTCCATGAGGATATTGCCCATCACCTCTATCCTGGATGAAATTCAGAAGAAGAGTAGTTAAGCATTTTCATTTTTTTTCTTAAAAATGAAGCATGGTTAGTATCATGCACATAAGGAAAATTCACATCATAGAGGGATGATATGTTGATGTTACTTACATACATGACTATTTGGAAAATAGTCATCTCTCAGAACAGCCATGAATGATAGAATATGAGTATAAAGCAATTCAAGCCAGCCAAATGCTTATTAAGACACAGATAGTTATTTGCTTACTTAATATTGCAAAGACACTTTACTAAGAAATTAACTCAAAATAACAACAAAAACTTCAAATATATTTTAAAAATTAGTCCCTTTCAATTTTTTATTTAAGGGGCATGCATTCTGCAGGGAAATGTAGTTAGTGATTTATCTCAAATTAGTCTTGCTTTAGGGATCCAAAACCCATTTTATATGTAGAATATTTTAAGATACACCTAGTGGATTTTTGCTGCATACAGATGTTTGAAGAATACTTGGGATGGGGCCCAAATACCCATTTTTCAAAACTACCCAACTGACTATTCTCCTGTTAACTATTCATTTATTAAACTATACATCAAAATCAATTTGTGTGTTTCTTTATATTTTTATATATATTAAACAAATATTGTTAATTCAGATAAATACCCATCAGCAAAACAAAATAAATAAGGCAGTTCAACAAAGAGGTCATGCAGATAATAATAGGGATTAAAGAGAAAGATAGAGGAAAGAAAAAGATAAAGGAAAGGAAAGCAAAACAAAGGAAAGGAAAGAAAAATACAAAGGAAAAGAAAGCAAAGCAAAGGAAAGGAAAGAAAAGAAAAACAAAGGAAGAGAAAAGGAAAGAAAAGAAAAGAGAAGAAAAAAATAGTAATAGTAAGGAAATATGCTAACAGCTTGCACATACCTAAGGACAAGCTACTAAATATTTGAATCTGGATTTTTTAGTAGATGAAGCAATGAGGCCAGGGGATAGGTTAGTTTAATGCCTCTAAGATGACAATGGGTGGTTAGATTAGATTCTGGAGGAATGTTGCCCTCCAAGGCCTCATAAAGAAACACTGGCTATTGTTATGGAAAAAGCTCTCATTATTAAAATACTATTTTCAAAGTGAAAAAAATGACTTACACAAACATAAAAGTAACATGTCAAATGTCTTATCCAATTCATTAATTCATAAATACTAATTATGATAGTATGACAACTTCAAACAGTATTTGAAAATCTTGACATTACAGATAATGTTAACAAATGACTGCTGAGTTTGATACAAAACCTGTTACTGACCAAGAAGACCATAAAATATAACCTATAAATAAATTATTTGCATTTCTACCAGACAAAACCAACAACTTAGTAGGAGATTATTCTCAGTGGCAGAAAGTCTATCTATCATTCCCAAGGGCCTAGGCTTGATTGCAAGCACCACAAAATAAAAACAAAAGCCAATGAGATACAGTATTTACAATTAATGATGTCCCTGAAGAAGTATAAAATATTCCAAAGAAAAAATAAGGCAAATTAAGAGTATCATTAAAATGTATCTATTAAGTCTTGAATAATCATTATAGTTTAAGAGCATTAGTGGAATTTGAAGTTGCTGGTGAAAAATAAAGAACTCAAGGATAATGGATGAATATATCTTGATATCTAGATGAGCAATAACAAGCCAAATAAAGACTAATACTGTTGAAAAGGACAAGCAGAAAAATATCTTTAAGAAAATATTTAAAGTCTTTTTTAATTCAACATTTCTTTATGTGCAATCTTTTCCATTTTTTTAAAATTAAAATAAACGTTATTTATGAATATTATGGATGAATGTATTTAATTAAAGAGGGTTTCCATGCATAAAATCTTTTTCCCTCAGAAATTAGGAAATGCATATTTAAAAGCTCAGTTACTTTAGAGCAAGCAATTTGAAATCATTACATCATTTTGAAAGCTCTAATCCCTATTATGTTTCATTTGTGATTCTATGAGTTCTAGATCTGTATATGATGTTCAATAAAATGTACTTACATATATGTTACAGGAAACTGAAAAACACCTCAACAATAGCTGCAAATGAAAAGAACAGTGTAAAAGTTTAAATGGAAACTATCAAAATAGTAATTCTGTGTCAAAAACCAAGATATCACATTCAGACAGTCCTTAATGTGTAATGACTTAACTTGTACTGTCCAAATATAAATTTCAGCTTTGGATAGTACTAAAGCAATAACACTCAGTAGAAATCGTACTTCAAATTTGAACTCTCAAACTTTTCTTAGGCTAGCAATATGTAGAACTGCTCCAAATAGCTGCCCAGCCGCAAAGAGACACAGCTTCTCTTTAGCCGTGTGGTTATCAGGGAAAACAGCAGACATTCTTAAATGCACTGACTTACTAGACTGATATTCTGTGGATTAGGTGTATTAAAGGCATTTTCAGCTTACATTAATTTCAACTTATAATAGTTTATAATACTATGATAGCTAGCTTAGTCACAATATAATACAACTTCTAAAAACTAATTGCAAGAGGAGTCAGTAGAAAAATGGTATCAACAATGAGACTTAAGAAAATTAAGTAAAACAGTGGAATGGTGTTTCTATAGCAATGAAAGAAAAATGACTATCAAGTGAGAACTTTTATACTCCGTGGAATTATTCTCTAAAAATAAAGTTAAATTGAAAAGTTTGACAAAAATATATTTAGCCAGAAAAGGTGTACTGAATGGCATGATCAAAGTGATTCTTTAGCAGAAGAGAATTAAATCCTGATGGAGAAAGTAGAAGGCAAGAATTAACTGAGAGGAATATTTCAAAGCTAAATAAATATAAATGAATATTGAGTATATGATACTATTAATATTTTATTAAAAGTAGGAGATTCAAAATCAAAAGGCGTAACAGAACTAATGTAAAATTATGGAGGGTTAAACACAGTTAAAATCTAATGTAAATTTTCTGAAAAAAATATAGCTTGAAAAAGGAAAATAAAATGAAGGTGAGACACATATTTGCTTAGGAAATTGCTATATGTTTATATGTGTAAGTAGTTTATAGATGTACAGGTTTTACATTGAAAATTTGTTGTTTATTTTGCTATTATGTTTCTACAGAGAAAAATCTTTCCAATTACTGAATTTGAAAAGGGGGACAGAACATGGAAGTTATATACTGGTATGCTTTGTTAACTGTCACTGTAAAAAATACCTGAAATAATCAATTTATAAGGACAATCTTTTACAAAAATAAGTATTATAACTCAGTCTTAGAGCTCTCTGTCTAAGTTTAGTTGGCTTTGTTACACTGGATCAATGACTGAAATTAGGGCAGAAGCACTTAGTGATAGCATTTACTTCATGGCTCCTGAGGAAAACAGACAAGGAATTAGAGGCTGGATCTCTGTAGCTCCCCCACATATGTGTCACCAGTGACCTCAGATCTGCTGTGAAATTTTCCAGAACCTTCCATGAATGCTATAGACAGGCAGGAAAACTGTTACCATGTGGTTCTCCAGGGGAAATCTATACTCCCATCAATAGTGGAGAAGGGTTCCTTTTTTCCCCCTCATCCTTGGCAGCATTTATTACTGGTTAATTTCTTGATGAGTGCCATTCTTTCTGGAGTGAGATGCAATCTCAATATTGTTTTAATTTGCATATCTCAAATTACCAGTGATGTTGATCATTTTTTCTTACAGATATTTATGTGCCATTTCTACTTCATTTGAGAAGGGTCTCCATTTAAGATCACCATTTTTGGGAAGTTGACTTTTCATTATCTCCTTTTAGTGAACTTAGTTGGATTCAATTATGTTGAGCTTTATGTTTGTTCAAAGTAAACAAATTTTATAATTGTTCAATGTTTTTAAGAGTTTACATTTCTTTGCTAATATATTCATAGTATATATGCACATGTTTAAAGTGCTGTAAACAGTCATTAATATGTGACATTGGATTGATATATATATTCGAAATTATTAATCAATATATTAATTAAAAGAATAAAATTATTGATATATACTTAATAGTGCACATTTTATGTAGGCTAGAACAAGAAAAATATCTATATTTAATATAAGAGACAAGAATCAAAAGAAAGAAGTTTGGGGATGTCAAATATATAAAGAATAAGAGGAGAATAATAAACACATAAAGAAAATCAGCGTACATGAAACAATGGTACTGATGAGGCTGCCATGTAACAAGTCTCTCACATATTCTGAGGTAGCTGGTTTTGATAACTAGGTGCATCTTATCCTAAGAGGATTTGTTTATTTAGTGCATCATTATTTTCAAATATCATTACAGTTTTCACCAACTTTTTTCACTTCCTTTTTCTATTTTAAAGATTAAAAAAACTGACGAAACAACAATGAAGACAAAAATCAAAAAACACAAACCAACAAAAATGATAAATGACCTCAAGACAAAATGATAGAAATTTACAACGGTTGCTATATTACACACTGCTATCTTCAAAGAAGTTGCTCAGTTCATTAGACATAAGAATGTTAGATTGATCAAACAAAGGTAGTGACATGTAAAAAAAAAAAAGTAATAATCTTTAAAAATCATTGGAAATGATGCAGAGCTTCACTGTACAAGATAGTAGGAATCCAACCATGGTTCTTATACTGCATTTTGTTTCCCTATCATTCCTTCTAATTACCAAATTCAAGCATGTAAAATTGGTCAAGAAAAAAGAAAATTTTAAGCATTGACTGCTCCTCTCAACAAATACAGACATCAGCAATACACCTGTTCCAGCTATTCTTATATATATATGTATAATTTTTTTTTCATTTAAAAAAAAACCAACATAACAAAAACACAGGATAGCTGGGATAGTTGTATCACTAATATCTGTTGGTTTAATGGAAGGAGCTGTTAATATGCAATTGTTTGATCAATCTTGCATGCCTATATCTGGTTATATGTGCAGCCATTTTGAAGATGACATTGTGTATTATAACAACCATTGTTAATATCCTATCACCACATTTTAATTTCTTAAAATAATGAAAGTAACCATTTTGATTCTCATGATCGTAGATCAGATACTTCTGAGATATTTCTGCTTTGGTTCACACAAGGTGACTGTCCCCTACACATGCTGTAATATTTACACAATGCTTATTAAAAATGGTTGCTTATGGTAAAATAATTCATATCTTGTTCTTGATGAAGGATTGTACTAAAATAGCACAAAATTTATTTAAACATTGCCTAGACCATAAGGGGATATGAGTCAGTAGATATGGAAAAATAGTATCAGAAAGGTAAAATATGGTTTTACCAGTTTTAGGGGATTTTTTTTGCTTGTTTTTTTTGTTTGTTTTTTTTTTCTGGTACCGGGAATCGAACTTATGACCTTGAGCTTGCCAGGCAGGCTCTGTGCCGCTGAGCTAAATCCCCAGCGCTGGTCTTACCAGTTTTAGAACAGAACATATGAAGTCCATAGCAAAATATTTCATAATTAATAGATAATATTTGGTACTCAGTATATGTAATAATAGCTATAATAAATGTAAAGCAGTTCTTGGTATCTCTACAACTCTTATCAGACATTAAAGAACCAGAGTTATAATTTACAAAGAAAAAGTTATAGTCTTTTACTTAAGCTTGATGTTTGTCCATTTCACTCATGTGTTTTATATAAACACTATCATAATCTATAGTCACAAAAATATCCAAAGTAATTTAACAACAAAATGTTATTTTATATTTATGATGTGCAGGGCATGGTTGCCTCTATATTCCTTTTTAATTTTTGGAAGTGCAATATAGCATCTTCTCTCAACACCTTGGTGTAAATTTTACCAAATCATGTTGGAATGAAATAATTAGACAATTAAAAAATATCACTATAATTTCTATCAGCTCCAAGAAGAAAATTATTATATGTGCTTTTCATCTGGATAGAAGTGCTTTTAATATGAGCATTTCATTATTAGCATCAGACCCTTGGATGTTTCACATGTAGCATAGTGAGTGTCTCAGCAGTATTTACCAAAATATATAGAATTTTGTTCCTGAATTATACATCCAATATACAAAAAATGTCTAAAGAGAGGTACCATATTTCAACATTAAGAAAATTACAGGAAAGGAAAAAGGAAAAAATATATTTATACACAAGATAGTTGAGATTGTTATACAGCTAGTTTCTCTTAGTTCATTATGAAGAAAGTTTTGTGTTAATATTGCATAGACAAGATATGCCTATATCTTCTACTCTGAATAATTACTAGGAAGACAGCAAGAAGTGATGTATCAACTGTTGTAGCGGTTCTAATAAGCTGTTTTGAAACTCGGTTTCATTGTTATATTTATCTTTTTTTCTTTTGTCTCTCTCTAAAATAAACAAAGGTAAGACATATAATTCTATAAAAAGAATACAGAAAATAATGAAAATGATTTAGATTAGGTAAAATTCAAAGAGAATAAATCATTTTCCAACAAATCTTTTATCTGTTTACTTACATTATGAAGTATTGGATTATCTCCCACATATACACAACAGTAGACTAAAATCCAGCAGACATGAATTCTAGTCTTCATATTTCAGCTACCAGCTGTGATGAAATATCATTTTGAATAAAGCATTAAACCACATAGAAATACTCTATCTATATAACACTATCTATCTATATAACACTATCTCATGATATATATCTATCTATATAACTATATATATAGTTATCTATATAACTATCTATATATATAGTTATCTATATAGCTATCTATATAACTATATCTATCTATATAACTAGATATATCTATCTATATAACACTATCTCATGTATAGTGTTATATAAGACTTCTATTACCTCTATGTGAAATTTTAAAGGTATTCTAATCATTTCATCTCTGTGTTGCTAATACAGTAGTTATTTATACTACTTTAGAGGTAAACATGACAGCAACTTTTTAAACACTCTTCTTCTTTTTTATTATACTACAAAAGTGAATTTAAGTTTGAATGAATGTTTGATTATATTAAATATGAAGATCTCTAGTCTATGTGTGAGGTAGAGCTTCACAAGGAGGTATTTGTGTGCAGAATACTGGACTCCTAGATGGTATTCTTTGGTATTTGAATTACCGTGATTCTTTCAGGTAAGCCCTGATCCATCCCTGGTTTTTGATAAAACTTTCTCCTGGTAGAATACATTGTGTCAACTTATTTCCACAAGTTGGTAAATACATGAATGACTGATGACTTAGACTAAAGCTATAAGGTTTAGCATCACATAAATAAACTTCCTGCGTTTTCTTTCATCTCAATTAAGTTTTCCTTTCTAACCAGCTACTATGTGCGTACCTGAGTGTTGCTATTTAGAGAAGCATTAGTGCTCTTAAGCACTTGCTATTAAGGAATCCTACTTGTTCACTTATTTCCAAGAGGATGTATATTAAATATTTACTATAGGAATAAACAAAAGCCACTTACATCATAATTATGAGTCTCCTAAAATGTTTTATCACATACATATACAAAACCCATCTGTCAGCCTTCAGAAATATATGTTTTGCTCCAAGTTAAAAATAAAATTATTACTGGTAATGTTTAAAAATATCATTTCACTCAAGAAATAAATTTTTGTTATTCTTCAGCTAAGGCAGCATGGAAAATTCTGCAAATGTACATTTTCCAAAGAGTAAAATCATAACATATAAAATGTTCTTATTGAAGTGATCCACCTATCTATACATCCATCCTTCTAGCCGTCTGTCCACCACCCATCCTCTCATTCCTCCAATTATCTATTCATCTAAGAAATATGTATTGAATTCTAGTATGTCTTGAGTATAGCTTCAAGTACAAGGAAAAAATAATCTATTCATACAGAAACAATATATTTTCTACAAATTTTATTTTTGATGAAACGCAGTGATACTGAGTCTTCTGATTTGACTTCTCTCTATTTTTGTTGCTTGCTGGCTCTGTCTTTCTGTCTCTGTCTCTGTCACTCTCTGCTTCTGTCTCTGTCCTTCTCTCCACCTCCTTCTTTCAGTGTAAAATAATCTTTATGAATTTCTCATTTTTGTTTTCACTGCAGTGCATTTATTCAATTCTCATTATTTCTCTATACTTCACATTCTGGAAGTTTTCATTTGTATTATGTGATTGATTACATTTCTATATCAAATATATACTATCAGGCACCTCATATTGATAACTAATATGGACTTGTGACACCAAATATTTGTTTCACATTTTTATTGTCTCAGGTAGGTTAAGCTCAGTGCTGAAGTCTCAGAAGTACGCAGAAGTACGCAGGGTGGAAGGAGCTGTTCGTGTCTTCTGTAGATCTGCATGAAGTTGTGTTTTCAGCACCAGCTGAAAAAGAATGGGCTTAAGAAAAGTATGGACTGAAATCTCCACAGACTGTGAGCTAAATAAGCCTTTCCTTCCTTAATTTTGGGCATCAGGTATTTTGTGTGGCAGATTTATGTTTTATCAAATAAATATTAAAATCTTATTGAGTTTTTTTATTGGTCTTGAAAGCAAGCATGTAAAATATAAAATGCAATTTATCAATTACTGTGCAAAACTTCTTCATAAAGATTGTTGGAGCAAGAGATGACTTGATACCAAATGGTGGTTGACGGTTTCACTAGAGTGCGATCTGTATTGAAAGATTCTTCTTCTAGGAAACACTTAAGAGCCTTTATGTCATCAGGGTTAACAACCTTAGAAATCTGCCTCTGTTAATATATGCATAATTATTAGACATTCACATTACTTGTAACACTTTGACTTTAGGTATACACAAAGTATAAATGTCAAGCAGAATTTCTTATTCAAAAATAACATGCTGTGTTTTATTTTATGAAATGTATAGGAAGAGACAATACAAGCTAACTTTCTCAACCTGATTGGATAAGACTCCAAGGAAAGGTGATGGGATCATAGGAACTCAATATTCATGAGTAGATTAATCTACTGGTGTTCAGACTGGATGAGCCATTGGGAGGGAGAGCCCAGTGAAGGAGGTGAGCCATGGGGGCTACCTCTGGAGGGTAAGTGTATCTCTCAGGCCTTGCTCACATCTGTACTGGGATCATCAACAACCAAGAAGTGAGCATTTCTATTCCATGTGACTTCTATGATGTCTCTGCCTTTCAGACAGATGCCTATGAATTGAAAAAAACCATGATCCAAATAAACCATTCAGGTAGGTATGGCACGTTTTTGTCTAGCCACAAGAAAGCTAATATAGAGACCCTAAAGATAAAACATTGAAAGACTTTACAAATCATATGGTCTTAACTTTTAAAAATGAATAATCTTTTAATCCTTGTTTTCTATACAAGTAGAAAAATGCATCTATTTTGTCAGTATCATTCAATAGTCTTTGGTGACTATCTTCTTGGGTCTGATTATGTAGTATATACTGTGTAATTTATATTTATTAATAACTTTAACTATTAAGCTAAAGCATAAGTATTTCAGAGTTTTAAGTTATTTGAAAAATTGGAGTTTTGATTGCTGTTATAGTATCAGTGCAGTGGCAGCTACACAGCAATTTTACCTGTCTCAACATTTACTAATAATTTACATTGGCAACATGTGGTCTGTTTGGACTACTTTCTACACATTGAAACATTAAACATATCTAAATTTAAATCAGAAAATTAAAGAAGATATTAGCAAAGGCAATGAATAGCTAGAAAGAAAGAAATGCTCTCAATACTCTCAATATATCAGATGGAAACACTCTTCAAATGAAAAAATAAAGTTGTCCAAACACTTCTTTATATACTAATGTGAAATAGTTTGCACCCTAACAAAATATTCATATCATAATTTATTCAAGTTTGAAGGCTGAAACTTATTAGTCTAACCTTGCTTGAGCCGATCTTGTGCAGAACAACAAGATGGTGCTGATGGTTGCACGGTATCAGGCAGATAAGCTTTGTTATGAAACTCCCTTCCTCTTTTTGCGTGTGCATGCAACATGCTTAGTTTGTATTGACTGCTGTTATTAGGTATGACCTTTCCACTGAGTTTTAATCATACTATGAATTGACAAAATGTGGTTTTAAATGATATCAAATAATTAAAACATGTAATTTACTAGATAGCAAAAATAGTCACTGTTTTAAAGGTAGCATTGCTACAGTCACAAGTAGAACTCTCAAATTACTGTCACTTCAAAAAATCTGTAATGCATTTTTATTTTTTTTTCAATTTTCTGTAGAAAATGGCAAGCCCCTGAAGAAATGGTGGAGTCCCTATTTGAAAAGGACCTGAGTCTCTAAATTTCATCATAGCAAAGAACCATTTTAATGATTTGACACCTTTTCTGTATTGTTGTTTCAGCACACAACAATTTTCTATTTTGTTTGACCCCTTTGCACATATTGTTATAATAGTTTTGTTTACCCAGATGAATTCAATTATCTTTTTTGGCTGAGGTGCTGTTTTTTACATATTTGACTTTTTGTTTATTGACATATTTGCCTGCATGGATAGAGGTACTTCATCCCCAGCTTCTGGTCTGCTAGGCTGAATTTACCTGTGGACATCGCTATTATTTGTTTTCTGGAAACATTCCTGGTTCTTAAATATCTTGCATGCTCTTAATTGTCTTCTGAACTCCTAACAGTCTGCGTATACTTTCAGTGGTTGTGCATCTGGTGATTCGTTAGCCACAGCTTAGTTTGGACTGAGAGCTAAGGTATATAAGCCAGTTTGGAAAACTCACCCTGGCAGCAGTGAAGACATGTCACACATCTAGTTAAGTGTGTGTGTAACCAAGTAAAAGTGCAAGGAGTAGCACAGCATTCCTCTTGAAGGGGTGAGCTTCCATGGTAATTTGTCTGGCTTCCAGTCATGGCTTCTGCACTCTGTAAGCATGATTTATGAGTTGCAAGTGACTTTGGAGAAGTTGCCATCTTCATTTCCAGAATGTACAAAAAAGTCTAAGTTTCTTCATCTGTAGAATATTATCTCTTCCATTACAATGAACACCTTTCTTACTTTATATTTATGAAAACATGCCTAAAAATTCCTTTAAGCACCCAGATATTTATTGAATGAATTCAGCGGATATAAAAATTCTTCTTCAATGTAGTATCTAAAATATATCTAATTTGATTCCTTTCCTCTTTTCTTTTTATGAGATGGGCTCTTCCTATGTTGCACTGCTGGCTTTGTGCTAGCAGACTCAAGGAATCCTCCTGCCTCAGCTTTCCAAGTAGCTAGGATTCAAGGTATGCAACAGTATGGTCAGATTTAATTTTATTTATTTTAATACCTTTAATGTTATATCACTCTAAAAGCATTATTTAACTGATCCTCTAATATCTTAATAATTCAATATTTGGATAAAGTAACATCATAATGAGACAGTAATGGAAGAGTAATTAAAAGTATTTATTTCTACTTATAATTCTCAGAATATTATTCTAAACTTTTTAGAATCTTCTTAAATGTTTAAATGAAACAATGTGTTGAGAACATTTGGAAATTTATTGGCATATAATTAGTACCTGTTGGAAATTAGACTACCTTGCTGAGCAATAAATTTTTTAAAAGTTATGAATATACAGAAAAGAAAACAAAAGCCAGTGAAAAGTTTTAAAAGCAAGAGGTTTGTTTCTAGCTGAGAAACCAGTGCTGAGTGTGCAAGCAGACTGCAGGGGGCGCTCATTCAGGGAATCATGCATGCTTAACACTGGCTTTCAAGGTTGCCCTCCGAACTACCTCTGTTCCAGCTATAAGGAAAGCAAAAGAAAACGTAAGACCTTTCACAGAGGTTTGGTTGTGTTGTCCTGGAAGAGGTGCACATGACTTCAGCTCACGTTACATGGATTACCACACAGTTCCATGATTACCATACAGTTCCATGATTACCACACAGTTCCAAATAAGTTGTGTAGATCCTAGGAAATACACTCAAACTTTCAAAGCCATGAATTGAGTCTCTAATTCAAGCTTGTGAATAGAGAGAAAACTATAAACTCTCTTGTCATCTTCTATTCACTTTTAATGATTCCTGTTCCAGAGAAAATTAGTACAATTAATTTGTACCTTACTACCTTCAGAATTTTCAGTTCACAATAGCTAACTGCTTTAATTGAAGGTTAGGTAATGCAAAATATATGGTTTAAAGTATTGTGTAGCATTCTCTACTTCCACCATCATACTCTATTCTACTTTTTGTAATAATAAATTATTTAGACAACTTTGAAGTAAAACTTCCATGTTTATTGTCATTTTAAAATGTATTTTCAATTTAAAATGATATAATACTTTTTACATACTATTTTCACATTTTTATTTTCACAGAAGAAGCATGTCTAAGGGGTACTTTAATTCATTTGGGGAAGTGGTGAATTATTTAGTAAAAAATAATGGCGTAAGTGGTTAATCATTCAGAAGTAAGGGTAGTTACGGCACTCAATCTCACATTAAGAAATAACTATGGTAGATTAAAGACTAAAATTACAAAAATAAACAGCCATATTTTAGAATAGAAATTATAATCTGTCAAAATAAAAAATTTGAAGCTGCATCTATTAAAACATTTGCATAAAAATGTACAAAGAAACAAAAAGATTGTTGAAAAATAATGTCTTGCAGCTTTAATTCAGTTAAAACATTCGTACCTATAGTAAATATTCAAAATGGATGGAAAAATATTTTAAAATCATCCAAAGTAATTTGATATGCATTGGCATTCAAGGTGCAAGTGTAAGTGATCAATAATTATAAAATTATATTATGCAGTAGTAGTAAAGAAATACATTTTAAAGCAAAATAGGACACATTATGCACCAAAGGCTGTTAGTATGTAATAGCAGAGGAACACAGATATTTACTAAAACACTTCTTCTAGTGTGAAGAAAAATGAGAAACAACTTCCCCAGGGGAATAATTAAATACTACTTACAATACCCATTTATAGGGTAGAATATTTTGCAGTCAGAAGAAATCAGTGAGAATCGATTAAGCTTTTCTCAAAAAGATTTTACACAGGTATTTTTGTTCTCCATGAAAGCAGAGATCCAGAGAGTTGAGGAAAAAAAACACCTCACAGTTCTGGACACTGCAGACATGCAGTGCCGTCTCAGTTCCCCAGAGGCTGAGGTGGGTAAATGTTTTGAGCTCGGTAATTAGCAGCCTTGTGCAACACAGTGAAAAAAGGACATGAATGAACAAAGACTTTAATTTTGTAAAATTAATCCTGTATTTCAAGTAAATGGATGGATTGAAACGTGCATATTTTAATTATTATATGTTGTGGTCATTAACAGTTTTGATTTGTAGGCAGCAAAAAGAGTAAGAAGTAAGTTTAGTTTCCTGTCACAATCTCTCCCATTAGATTTCTGCTGCTGTAAGACAAGTGACAAGTGCACTTCTCAGAATATCACTGTACTTTGGCATCCCAGATTGGATGAGTGTGCATTAGCAGGTCTCCTAGTTTGGGTCAACCTGGCTAAAACAAAAGCTTTGTGTGGCACTGTGTTCTTTTTAGGTTCACAGGGTTCACAGTAAAATATGTGCCATGATTATCATCAGAATTTAATTCCTTATGGGTGAGACTAAGAACTCTGAGGAGTTACTTTGCTTTCATTTTTAATATTTACTAGTTGTCAACTAGGAGCTCTCTGAGATCCTACACGTTGTCCATATTCCTTGTGGTGTGACTTCAGAGGAAGTTTGCTACACAGCCAGGAAAACAATGTCTCTCTGATTCTGCAACTTTCTTCCAAGATTTATCTGGTACTGTTAGGCCCCCTTAAGTAATCTTTTTCATTTCATTTAATCTCCACTGATTCGTGTCCTAATCACAAGAGTAATATGTCATCATTTGCACTGGTCCTGTTCACACTCAAGGGGAAAAGAACGTAAAAGATGCACATAACACTGACCAGAAAATTTGAGGGCATCTTACTCTGCCTACTACCAAGCAGTTTAACTAGTATCATTTAAGTTTGGTAGTAAGATATACAGAGCATGCCAAAAATTGTATACATCAGGGAAACAAAACCATGTGTGTGTATACATATATAATTTAATACCATAGGATTAGTGCAAGTTACCTTTGTCCTCTGAAATTACAAGAGGTGCTCAAAGTGGTGGCCTTAGTATGAAGAAATGCTGAAGTGTGTACACATCTGTCTCTCCCTCTGTCTTTTCTTTCTGTGTACTTATGTAGAAAGATACATGAAAGAAAGAATAGTCATACAATGTCATTGATAGCTGAGTAGGATTTGTACTTTTAAAGATAACTATAACATTATACTCTATAATTTTTATATAGAAACCTTTTTAATGAGTTTTGATTATTTATAAAACCAAAATAAACTAATTTTTCATTATTGAAATAGAAGATAGTGCATTATGCTTACATTTATATTGTAGATAAATATCTTAAGAAAACATTCAATAGGTATACATGGAAATATTTTGAAGGACAGCATCCAGTGATAAATTGTGCAGCCTATAGTAATGTATCACACTCTGTACTATGGATGTAGATTTGAATTATAGCAGTTCCCTTGTATATTCAAAATTCTAATTTTTGCTATTCATTAATACATAAAATCCCAGCACCAGTGAATTGATTCTTATTCTTTTTTGATATTCTTTGGCACACTGCTGCTTGATATATTAGTCCTTTGAAATTATGATCACTTAATTACTTATTAGCAGATGATATGCTGAATTTGGGTTATATAATTAACTATTTACATGTTGATTAAATTTTACTGTGCAGTATATTGGACTTTGGTCATTATGGAGACATTGTAATTATTAAAATTAGCCCTTTACTAGTATACTATTTTTGCAGATACTATGTAAATTTTTTTAATGAAATAACTCATTTTCCTGAAGTGCACAGATAATGTAACTTTTTTTAAATAGAAGAGTTCTTGTAGTGTAGATGCAAAGATGTGTGTGTGTGTGTGTGTGTGTGTGTGTGTTTGTTATATAGTTAAAGCTATGAGCTGAAAGTTTTATTCCTTCCAGTTTCATAGGCTGACATCCCAATCTGCAATGTGATGATAATCTCAGTGGGAAATTGGGCTATAATTATGTTTTGGAGGTGAACTTTTTATGAATGGTATTAATGACCTTGAAGGGAAGGAGCGTTACAGATCACTTTCTCTCTTTCCCATTGAGGATGCAGCTAGAAGCACTCTATAAATCAGGAGAAGGGCCTTCACCAAGAACCTGACCAATCTGGTGCCCTGACCTAAGACTTCTAGAACGCAGCATTATGAGAAATAAATGTGTGTAAGCTGCTCAGTGTGTGATATTTTTTATACCACCTCACAATGACTAAAATCAACATTTCATAAGTCAGTAGGTAGACTTTTTTTTGAAAAAATGATATATATTCTCTAGGGAAAATTTGGTAGGAGCCTGTGTGGTATTATTTTCAATCTGCATTTAACTTTTTATTCTCTTGTGTGATGATTTAGAAAGGAAAGAGCTGAAATACAAGAGCCGAGATTTGCCGTGCTCACTAGTGGCAATCTAGTTCATCCTAACAAATTCTGCAAGATGATAAAAACACTGGAATTTATAAGAACTTGTTCTCCCTTGGTGACCACTTGGGACATTGCTCCATGATTTGTTTCCTTTATTTTACAAAAACCCTGGTTCTTGAGGTCTTTTTTTTTTTTTTTCCAGTTGACCCAGTATCTTTGCACTTGAATTTGGTTGTCCTTTGAATATTGCTATTAATAAATAAATTTGTCTGATAGAAGATGTTTCTACAGAAGACACTTTAGATTCAAATAAACCACATACACTCAGAGACAGTTTTGTATCTCTGAGTCAAAGTAGGTCCAGGATGTGGTTACATCTGCCCTACTGTAAATATTCTCTTGATACTGAATGAGATGTGCTAGAGAGTCTTGCTTTCCCCAAACTTGTACATGCTAAATTTATTTTAGTCCTTTGTGCCCTTGTGCACGGGGAGCAGTGAGTAACATGGGTGCTTTTCTGTCCCCAAGCATTGCACATACAGGTATGCATAGCCTTGCTTCATTAGATTATTTTTTAAGAAATATGCTTCAGGATAATTTTTAATCACTTAGCAGCTTTGAAATCTTCAAATGAGTAGGGACTTTCTTTTGAAAGGAAACTTTCAAATACTTGGGTTGTCTTTTATATCTTGAGTAATTCCTTAGATGTATCTCTTAGTAAAAGTCATGGTGCTTCAGTTTAGTATAGAAGACTGGAGAGAATAAATGAACTTTTGAAAGAAAAATACACCTAATA
Source organism: Chinchilla lanigera (assembly GCF_000276665.1). Classification (NCBI taxonomy): domain Eukaryota; kingdom Metazoa; phylum Chordata; class Mammalia; order Rodentia; family Chinchillidae; genus Chinchilla; species Chinchilla lanigera. Next base: position 13,099,746 of record NW_004955418.1, read on the forward strand.
TCCCACTGAGAGCATTTCAAGTTTTCTGGGGGGTTAATGCATACAATTGTTTAACTTTCAGCAATTTCACAGTCAAGTCACATGTAGCAAGGTCATTATTTATATAAGAATTAAACTGAGAAGAGAAGACCTGTTAAAGATTAATTCTTCATTGTAATTTTGCTGTAAAACTCTGTAAATATGTACATATATTATCATCCTATAATGACAAAAGCTGAAATTAAATGTCAGTGCTATGGTTTGTCTCTAGATTTTCCCCAAAAACCTCATGCAGTCATGGAATTTTTTCAGAGGTAACTGCATGTAGAGTTTGTGATTGATTCATTGTCCAATGTGGGGATTAAAGGTGTGAGTACTACATCAGTTCTAGGGCAGGTAACCTTCACAGGATATAAGGGACAGAAAAAGGCTTGTCTTCTCTCTCCTTCTCTTGCTTCTTTTGCTGTCTTCTGCTACCATGAACTGTTGCCCTCTGCATGTGCCACCTTGCCTTGGAGCCAAGCATCTGTGGACTGAATCTCTACAAACTGTCAGCTAAATAAACCTTTCCCACTTTAACCACTGGTGTTGGGTATTTTGTCTCAGCAATAAGAAAAGTAACTAAGATAGTCAGACACTATGCTAAACAGTTACATTTATTATATGTTTAAAAGTAACACCTGGCTTGGCATGGTGGTGTATGTGTGTAATCTTAAATAGTTGGCAGCATGAGACAGGGGGATTACAAGTTTGAGACTAACCAGGGTAACTTAAAGAGATTCTGTCTCAAAATACAAAACAAAAAGAGGGCTGGGGATGTAGCCCCATCATGGAACACCCATGGGATAAATCTGCAGAGCTGATAAACAAACAAACACACTACATTTAGGAAGTTTTTAGTATGTGTTATATTTTACATGAGGAAAACAGAGATAAGAAAAATTAGAAGTAAAATTTTACCTAGATAAGTAAAATTATCTGCCTTACACAGACAATTAAAATGTGGTACACTGGAAACTGAAAGCAACATTAATACAGTAGAGTCCAAAGAAAAGGGGTGTGTGTATGTGTGTGTGTGTGTGTGTGTGTGTGTGTGTGTGTTTGTATTCATTTATCATTTCTTACTCACAGAAAGTACATGACACAGGTTTCTATATATGATTTAAAATGGTTAATTATTAGGAAATTATGAGTTTAGTGTAACTAGACAAGAACTTTATAAATGTGCCTGTATTTTGTGGATTGTTTGCTTTGGAATACCAGATTTTGAACCCAGGACCTGGTCTCTACAAGTGTGCTATAACCCCAGGCCTTGCCAGTTTTTGGAAGAATTTTTGTTTTTTTCTTTACTTTTCTTCTCTGTTACAAGCATTTTGAGAGAGTGATAGATTACAATGTGACTTAATTTACAAGATGACTTCAGAGACCCAGAAGCTTCTCAAACCTTGTTCTTCACTTCCTAGGGAAAAGGCTTAAAAGTCTCTCAGCCTCTTCTAGGATAGGCAGAATTTTAAAACAGTACATATATTTATACTTTACATGTATTTTAAATATGTATATATTTCGTAGAATTAGAAAAGCAATAGGGAGATAAGAGACAGATACAAACGATAGATCTGTCAGTACTACTGTAAAGTAGCAGTGGTTGCGGTGATACAGAGGGGGAAAGTTACTTACAAGGTACCGGGAACAAACAATATTCTCAAGTAACAGGGAAAACATTACAGTATGCATTTAGGAAACACCGAAATCACAGCAAAAGTAAAAGTATATCTAGAGTATTGCTTTTACTTTTTTTCCAGCCATGACCAAGAAAAGCAATTTAATTTAACTTGTTTGTATTCACCTAAGGCAATAAGTTGAGTATGAAATGCATTGCATACTTTTTTATATGAGAAGAATGCATATTCTGTACAGGAAGAATATGACTTTGAGGCTCCTCTTCTCACAGGCCTCCTGAGTAATTCTAAACCAGCTTATATTTCACTATGCAGATTCTCTAGTTATTTTTCTGTCAAATTTCTTTCTTTCACAACATCGTTTTTATACCAAAGCGGGTATGATTACACATCTTCTATTTTTTATTGCCTTTTTTGTTTGGTGTACACACTTGGTAATAAGTCTTTCTCACTTTTATTTCCTTTTGCAGGGCTGGCCAGATACAGACAGGAGCACGTGCTCCCTGCAGACAATGGGTGTGGCGTCGGCCTTGTGCTCTGCCCTGGGCTCCCACCACCTCCCTTCACAAGGGTCTTTCTTGTGCATGGCTTTGTCATGTTCACCCTCTTTGTGTGCTTGTGCCCTCTCCCAGGGTCTTCTCGTGCTTTACACTCTTTATCTCTACTGGCCAGTTTTTCTTTTTTTTTTTTTTTTTTTTTTTTTTGGTTTTTCTCCGGTACCGGGAACCGAACTCACGACCTTGCACTTGCCAGGCAGGCACTTTTACCGCTGAGCTAAATCCCCAGCCCCTTGGCCAGTTTTTCTTTGAGGACATTTATTTCCTAGTTGTGTGGAATCCATCTATCCTAAAGCAGTTTCTAATTCCTATAAAACGGAAATCCATTTTGTCGGTGCCCCAAACTAAGTTTTTAGATTTAAGTTCCTCCATACCAGTACCTAAGTGAGGCACAAGCATAAGGAACTCTGACCAAAATTTCAAGGACGGCTTGTGTGGAAAGCTAGCAGATTGTGCTTCCATTTCACAAGGTGACAGTAGCCGGGAGATTCTTTACTAATACAAACTAACACATTTTGTGAGAGCCATTTATGTGACAACATTGCTCATAAAAAAATGAAGAGATTTCTGCTTGACACAGTTTCTCCCTTCTGGAGAACAATGTTGATTAGGAAGCATCATGAACTCATTTTAATACCTCTTCTCAGAGACACGAAGACTCCAAAACCACCTCCAAAGAGAAAGAGTAGTGTGGTTACCACATTTTACTTCTTCCTATTTCCCTGTTTTCTTTTCAGTTTCATAGCTTACATTTTAATCATGTTTCATTTATCTTTGTGATACATCTTTGTTCATATATCACAAAGATATATGAAGTAAGATTAGAAACACAATTATAAAGATAGTCATCAGACTTCCTCTTTCTGTTATTTTTCTCGAGACACATCCACATAGAAAAACTGTACCTGGATAAGCAATGAATCACTTCCACATTGTGTCTCAGTCTTTAAGGAGGTTAAAAGATGGTAAGGAGACATTTGCAAAGGTGGGCAAGAATGGTTAATATTGTTAAAGTAAAAACTACCAACAAAATAATAAAGGCATTACAGACATAAGATGTTATAGCATATTGAAAGCTTACTATTTGATTATTTCAAACTAATGTAAATTTACAAATAATTATAAAGCAAGAGTCTAGGTAGTTGCTCCTGCACTGGATAAAATTCTTAGTACACTGTACTTGCTACCATGTGTAGCAGATGAAAGATAAATAACAAATGTTTTAAATAATTCACCAACAGTTGTGAGACAGATTAATTGCCATTCATCTATTGTTTATTTTAATTACTTTTAACCCATACTCCCACAGCCTCAAAGAGATTAATCTAATTCATCAACATAGTTCTTTGTGTCACAGTGCATACAGATAGGTATAAAAACACTGAAATAAAGAACCCGCTGTAGCCTTACTGGGAAGTCATCTTTTTTCTATGATTTAGAAAGTGTGAGAGACTTATATCACGCTTCTCTATCGTTGCTCCTCTTCAAATCAGCCCCCGGATGCAGCTGACTCACGTAAATCTGGTTGTATTTGTTTCCTGGTGGTGACTTCCGGTGAAACACCTATGTCCTTCATAAGGCATTTATGGAGAATCGCATTATTTTAGGCTTGAAAGATTCTCTGATGCTGGCTCTACCAGCTTTTTCCTGACTGCAGGTTTGGGTTGATACAAAAGATAACTCTGTGGTGTAACTGGAGGTATGACACTGTATTTTAAAAGATATTTTTTGCTCTACCTGAGACTAAAGCAATCATTTTGTGTACTGTCAAATGCAGGGTCAGATTCAATAGCAGCTTTCCAAATATTTCTCAGCAAAATTTTTGATCACATAAACCAGTGGTATTTTGAAAACTGAAATTTTTGAGTATCAAAGTATCATAACTTTTAAAATCTAGTTATCTAAATGTTTCTGGGTTTGAATTTTTTTACATGTGGATGAGGAAACACTAGTGTGTATACTCAAAAGAGCGCTTGGGATACCTGAATAGCATATAGACAATGGGATGCCTAGTGTAGAGACTGTGGACTGATTACTGCATTGGATCATGCATATTATATATAAATTATATGGTAGGTGGAATTATTACATTATTATTTAGCATCTTATCCTAGCATCCCAAATAATTAGTATAATTTCTAAACATTAAACTCACTAAGAAAAGAGAATTGGTAAACCCAGAGTGAGAAAAGACCATTACAAGGACTTCTCAAACTGTCCATATATTTCATCATCTGTGCTTACTTAACTTTTTTAGATTTTGTCTCATTCTGTGCCCTGTTTTCTTGTTATTCCATAAGGTTCCAGGCCAGCTTCCTGGAAGATGACCATGTGAAAGAGTTAAAAGTATCATTTCTACTCTTTCTTAATAGCATTCTTAATCGGAAAAAATTGTTAATGTTTCATTCTGTCACACACATTATTTCCATCTTCACATTTTATAACTAAAGACAAATGACATATATATATTATTGAAATGTACTAAGCTATTGTTTGCTCCTGTCTACTCCTGCAAATACCCCTTTTATAAAGCATGACATAAAAGACATATAGACAATGGAAAAATGGGCAGTGTAAAATTAAAAGGTTCATTGATATGTGCATTTATTCTCCTTTCACTGCTCAATTTTTAATTTTTCCCATTTGTAATTGATAAATTTTATACAGAATGCTGCAGACATGAGAGTTCTACAAATCAGATTAAAGCAAGTACATCAAGATTAATTAAATCACTTAAAGTCTGAGCCTGCGTTACAGTTCAGCAATCTTGACTTCTAGCTCTTTCTTTAATAACTGATCCAAAGACTTATGAGGAAAAGAAGAAAATAAGAATAATAAGAAATACAGTATGTTGTAAACAAGTTATCCTACAATTTCTATAACAAGATTTGCTTGTCTTTTATTCTGGGATAGTATATAAAGTTAGTGTTCTGGTTATTAGGTATATCTTCATGGATTATAGCAAAAATATTTGTGTTCCTTTCTTCCACTGAATCTGATTGAAACGATGAAGAATTGTTTCATATACTCAAGTTTCAGAACTTGCCACTCAACACAATGGTGAGAGAGATTTCAGGCTGCTTTGCAGACATTTGAGGAAGGTTACCTAGACAGAAAGATGAGTGAGATTAATAGTAAAGTACGTAGGGGCTGGGGATTTAGCTCAGCGGCAAAAGCGCCTGCCTGGCAAGCGCAGGGTCGTGAGTTTGGTTCCCGGTACCAGAAAAAAAAAAATAGTAAAGTACCTAGCAGAAAGTCTAAAGCCTTAGTAAGAGAAGTATTAGGTGGACAGTGTCAAGGAGACAGAATTTAACAAACTCTGATTCTGTGAAAACAAGTATGCAGAGTGTCTTGGTTTTGCAGCAGAATGGGTTATTTTAGATAAAATTGAATTCTGTAACCAATGAATGTGTGTATCCTGAATCTTGAATTTTTATTTGGGCAGAACTAGAAAATGTTCTGTTCTACTTTGTCATGAAAGATAAATGAGACAATTCTGCAGTTGTTGCAACAATGAAGATTTGATTTTCTTTAATAGTTTTCAGTCTTATGATGTCTCTGAAAAGAAGTTCTTACAGCACCATTTTCTATGACCCTCCCCAAATTGAAGAAAAGATCACTTGCTAGTACTTTTTGTTCTGTCATCTTGAAAGTCTCCTGAGATATTCCCTGGGGTTTTATTAAAATTTATTATATTGTGAAAAAATAAACTTTTTCAGAAGCCACAATTAAGAGCATATTGGTGAGCGTTGGCAAATGCTTGGAATTCTATAATCTCATCAAAGTTGGTAGACACTATCTAATGAAGGTGTAAGCAGTGTTCCAGCAATTGCTATAGAATGTTCTCCCTTTGCAATGTGAAAAGGCATTCTTGTTTCTAAAGAATAATGGCAATGGTATATTTCCCATCTCTACTCTCCACATTTTAAAAACTTCAAAGTTTTTTTTCTCCCTGGATTGCACTCTTGTGTTGTACTTATAGAAAAGCTTTAAAGTTGAAAGTAGATTGAGAAGTATTGATTTATCTGAGGCTTTGAGAGAGTAGCTTAGCAAAATAGAATCATCTGATAGGATCTCACATCTGTTTTAAAGCATCCATTTCTTTTTTTGAATCAGTGTACCTTTTAAAATGGGTTTGTAGTAGGTAAACTTAGTTTTAGTTGATGTAGAAACACAAAATTATGCAACTTATGGGGTGATGTTTCAACAGAAGCATTCATTTGTAATATACACCCAAGGCACTGTATTATTTTATAAAATATAGGCACATTAAGTTACAGTGGGCAGATTAGTAATGCTTATAAATAACATTTAATTTTTTTAGCTATTTGAATTTTCACCTTACAATGCTTTATAAAATACATGGCAGTTAGCTCTTATGGTTTGTCTAAACAGAGAAGTTTCTCAGACTGACTAGGTTTTGAGTACTCAAAAGGACAGTTTGGGGCAAACCGTGATGGTTGCTTGCCCCAAATATCATACAGAGAAAACAGAGGATGTGAAAAATGAAGATCTTCTATGTGACATGTTGTCTGCCATACAACCACATTTAAATGCAACCAGTAGTAAACAGTTCAGATACATAGATAGGATTCTATTTTTCTTAAAGAGAGTAATTCTGTAAAGAGCATCTGCTGTTGGGATGTCTGTGGTCATATCAGATGAAGTATAGATGATCAAGGGAATCGCTATTTAGAGTGAATAATAATATTCACAAAATTATTGATGTTTTAATTATATTGAATTATAATTATCATTTGAGCTACATTCAAAGAAAAAAATAAGCATTGTAATATGAAACAGAGCAGATAGTAAGCCACCAATATAAAGGATGAAAAAAACAGTAAGAAATGTATTCATTTCATTTCTAAGGGGCAATTTAATTTTTAAAGCTCATTCAAATTTTTTAAAGAGCCAATACTGTCAGATGCTAATCTGGAATAATTTGTTTCAAATGGAATATTGATTGAGCAATACAATATTTGTAGCCAGAGACTTTGCACTATTTATAAACGTTCATAAATAGAATGTTTGCTTCAAATATAGTGACAGGGAAATACATCTTATCAGCAATGATTTTATCTTAGTCATTTTCTTATCCTTGGGATAAAATACCTAATCCGCATTATGTAAAGAGAGAAAGGCCTATTTTGGCTCGCAGTTCTTAGAGGATTTAGAAGGGCATATTGGGAGGATCTGACACACAGGGAGCTGCTCATATCCTGAAGGTGTGGGAGCACAAGAACCAAGGGGGAAAGTGGGCAGGGAGATTCCCTTCCAGGCTAGGTCCACCAGTGATCCGCCTCTAGCAACAAGTCACCAGTGAACTCACCAGTGAGTGGATGAGTATAGCATTCCTACGATCCAATCTCCTTCAAAACATATGAGGCTTTTGCGGACATCCCAGATCTAAATCATAACAAACTAGACGCTTAGAAAGTTCTTCAAGTCATTTGGGAATTTATTTTACATGATATCTTTAGAATCTTCTTTTAATACCAACCAATTAGTAATGCTAAAAATATAAAGGAAAATGTATTAAATTGGCTTACAGAATCAGAAAAGCAGGATAGCCCAACAATGGAAACCAGCATTCAAGAAAGCCACACAATCCAGTAGCTGTTCAGTCAAGAACCTGGAAGCATGATAACAAGAACTAAGAGAGTGATTGACATGAGTCCAGTTCAAAGGCTGAAAAAGTTGAAGTCTGTTCTTGAGCAGTGGCAGTAGTAAAATTGCATTCATTCAAGACTTAAGAGAAAAGAAAGAAGGGAAAAATATGTATATATGTATGCACAAGATAGCTAAGATAATTGTACTACTAATTTCTTTTGCTTTATGGAAAGGAACACTTAATGTTTAATTGTTTGATCAATCTTACATGCCTATATTTGTTTAACTGAGTAACCAGTTGGAAGATAACAATATGTAATACAGCAACCATTGCTAATTTCCTACCACCTTGTCTGAAGTTCTGTATTGTTTCTATTGTTTTGGTGTTGTTTTGTTTACGTCTCTCTGTTTGTTAATATATTTTCATTCTTTTATCTTTAAAATAAGAAAAAGAATTAAGTTTGCACACAGGAGCCTTTCTTCCATTTTCCTACTGTGTGATTCATCAGGGCTGGGCTCCAGCCTATTAAATAGTGCTGCCCACCCTCAAGGCTGACCTTCCCCTCAATATAAAAGACTCACATGCTAAAATTCTCCCAGACACACCTTCAAAAACACGCCCAGCAGTGTGCTTTCCGATCTTCTAAGCATTTCTCAATACCCTTGTTGACAAGTATGACTGACCATCTCCAATATGATTGTAGATGAATACTATATCATCGCATTTGCATGAAAAAACAACTAGAAAAGTCTTTGATTTTCAAGAAAAATGTGATTTTCATGGAAGCATCTCACACAGCCTTGCTACAGTCACCAGTGTCCATATCTTTTTGTCATTCTTTCCTACGACTGCTTGACTTTACTCATAATATTATTGTAACTAAAGTTATCTGTTATTGAAATGTTTATTTTCTGTCCTCCTCCTCACTGACCTTCATTAGACTGCAAAGCGCCTATCAGCAGGAACTTTGAATTTTTCACCACTATGATCCAGGATCCATAAAAGAGCTTGTCACTGAGAAGGTACCTAGGAGTTACTTAAATACGGAACTGATAAATATTTGTAAATATTTCTCAAGATTGCTGAGAAAATTGCTGACAATATATATAGCACAAGCATAAAATTGTCTAGGTAATTTCAAAGAACATTCTTACCTAAGCAAAAGTAAGCCAAAGGCAATAGAGCACAACACACAATTAGCATGTAAAACTGTGATTCTGGGTATGTCTTTCATTTTCATAAATGACTTCTAAAGGAGGGGTAGAAACTCCTGCAAAGTGTAAGTAATGTGGAAAAGACGGGGTTGCAGGACATTGGATTGCAGAAGGACCATGCTCTCCCCGCCATTCACACCGCTCTTAGAAAACTTCTGTGCTCTGTCTGTGCTCTTTGTGACCACTGCCTGTGTACCCCTCTGTGACCCGACTGGGCCTTCCAGAGGGGAAACGAGGGAACTTCTAGCAACATCCAGGAGAAAGTGTGTCTTCAAAATGAACTTTTAACACTGACGTGAGGTTGAAGCAGGCTGGAAGGGATGGAGAGAGGAAGAGAAAGAGTGAATCTGTACTGCTCTTTGAAATTTTATGTCCAGAACTTCTGCAGTGTTCTGTTCTAGTAATGTTCCTATTAATAGCACATAACCCTTAACTTTAGGTCTCTTTCCTTCTTTTCCTTCCTTCCTTCTTCCCTCCCTCCCTTCCTTCCTCCCTTTCTTTCTCTCTCTCTTTTTCTCTCTTTCTTTCTTTCTTTTTTCTTTCTTTCTTTCTTTCTTTCTTCTTTCTTTCTTTCTTTCTTTCTTTCTTTCTTTCTTTCTTTCTTTCTTTCTTCAAGAACTGGTCTATTCTGATACTGTTCTTCTATCTAGGTCAGTGTATGCATCTGTGCCCTTTTTTTTAATCTTAGGTTTTCTCAACTGGATTCTTAAATGGTGTGGGAGCACAATATGTAAGTAATCACAAACACAAAATTATTTTATTCATATTTAAATTAAACCAATAAATTGACTTCATTAATTTTGAAAGCACAATTAAAATACTGTATGTGAGCACTAATTCATACTGTCAGTGGCTTGACAAAGTATTTGTTCTATTCCACATTAATTTTGAAGTATCCAACATTAGTTGAAAAAGACCAGTTGATATCAGTTTTTTATTATTTTGAACACTTAAATTATTCCAAAACTCTTTTACATTTTTGTTTATTCATGCAATTAGAATCCTTTGTTCCTATTGTGTTTTTACAATGAAGTTGTAGGAAAAATATCTCCATGGTCTAGATGCAAATGATGCAAATTTTCTTCACAATCACTAGCAACCAGCCCATGAGAAGCCCTAACCAAGACACTTTTCCCTTTTGATTAATTCAATCTTCTTTTATTTATAAAATACCAGTCCTTTCTTGTTCCTCCATTTTATCTCATTAATTTGCTTAACTATCATTCATCAAAAAGCAAGACAGTATCTCCACACTGTCATATTTCCAGACCGTGAGTCTGCATTGATACAGACTATTCACAATCTCAATCTCATATTTTCTAAATTCCATTATACCTTTCTTAGATTAGTGTACAGTGGAATCTTTTCCTAACTATTCTCCTTGCCTCAAGATTTAATCTCTTTTTCCATCATTTTTAAAATCAAAATATTTGCTTCCTTTATTTTTTAGTTTTTGGCATTAGGGTTTGCACCCATGTCCTGAAACTGAGCTACTTCTTCAGCCATTTTAAAAAATTTTATCTTGAGACACAGTCTCACTTACGTGCCAAGGACAGCCTTGAACTTGAGATTCTCCTGTCTTAATCTCCTGAATATTTAGAATTATAGGCATGTGATATTACAGCCAAAATGTCCAGCTAAAAGGCAATTTTATTAACTATTTAAAATTTAACACCCCTCTACAATTATTAAAACATCAATAATAGACATCTGAACTAATGAGATGATGATTTGATTACTTTCATTCACATCTTCTCATGTATCACTCATCTCTGTATATTCTTCATCCCACTTTGTGCTCCAAGAAGAAAGAAAGGAAAACTACAAATATTTTTGTGAATATGTTGGTTCTAATATTTACTTTTCAATTAAAAATATCAGAAATGGTATAATCTCTGTTTTTAACAAAATGCAATCTATCCCTTCCCCAACATGAAAGACGACACAGTTCCTTGGCTAAGTATTTTCTGACTTCTCTATATGCGTTTATTCATTTCTTTCTTTATAACCTCTATTTTTTCAGTCTGATTTTGTTAATGTGAGCATGATATTGTACTACTCACCTTAGTAGAATGATATTTCTAGTCACAGGAATATTAGTATCTTTGTATCTGTCACATAAAGTTTTTGTCAGGGATCAGAAAAGATTAGTAGAAAACTACCAGAAAGCTGGAGAAAAACAGAACAGACTTCTTTTACCACTTTCTAAAGGAACCAAATCTTACAGACATCTTTATCTCAGACTTACAGACAGGAATATTGAGGGATGGTTTCTGTTTTTTAAAAATACTTATTTTACCACTATTTTCTGATGACCACTGTAGCAAAGTAAGAAAAAAAATGAATAGTCTTTAAGAGCAAAAACAATAATAAACAAGAGTCTATTATGGAGAACAGAGCTCTGTTAACTTTAACAACAAAGATAGTTCATGGTGTAGGAATACACATAAGAACCATGCTTAAAATGCATATGAACAGGTTTAAGAATTTCCTTTTTTTTATTTTTATTTTTAATTATGCTGTGAATTGCACCCATGGTCTCTCACACATGATAGACAAACACTCTACTACTGAGCTCTTCAAGCCCAATGAAGAGTTTTATTTTTTTTAATTAAATTCTGTTTTTCAGATAGGATCTCGCTATGTAGTTCACCCTAACCTTGAACTCACCCTGTAGCCCATGCTGGGCCCAAATTCCCAGTGGTCCTCCTGCTTCAGTCTCCTGTGTACTAAGATTATAGGGCTGTTCTGCCACACCTGACCCAATGAAGTTTTAAACCTAAAAGATACAAAATTAAAATTGAAGAAATAGAAATTCCTCATCCTCAGATAAGATAAATCAACCTTATGAAGATATCAAATCTCTTTTTTCAAATTAAGAATATCCTACATGAATTTATGAAGCAAACACCAAATAAATGCAAGAAGTTGGAAAAGTCCATATTGAGTTTTATATTGGAAAATAGCATGAAAGATAAATCTAAAACATAAGTATAGAAAGGTAAAGCAAAACACAGATGGTCAGACACAAAAAAGTAGACCTGCTGGCTGTAGGAAAGAGGACTGAAGGCTATGTAGGCCAGGGTAAAGGGATGGGAAAGAGTCAAGATATCCTATCTGCATGTACCAGTCCCACAAACAATGATTTTGCTCACACAACAGTACTAACTATATTTAGGGTCACACTCTGAAAAATAAAGAAATATACTCACACTTTTGAGCCAAAGGAAAATAAAAGAATGGAGAGGAAGACTCTCCTAAATACATTCTGTGCTGGAACAATCTGTAGAAGATATATTAAAATATATTTTTATAATTTAAAATATCTTCCTAATTATTTAATGTTATACAGAAAAAAGAAATTAATGAATAAAAGTGAAAAATTTATATGTATACCAATTAATGTATAGGGTTTTCTTATATCATAAGTGTGAAATATTCAATCTTTAGAGGAAAAAGGGATTTTTAGTAAATTGCATGTGAACCCATATCTCATGCCACACAAATGATGTTTTGCTGATGGGTTAGGTAGCTCATGTAACAAAATTAAAATACCCAGGAATATCAATAATTATGTGAGTTTCTCAATGACAGTGACGTAGGAAAAATTTAATTATACTCAATAACTAGGAAAACATAAAATGCTACTCTAAAAACTATACTGCAGGTAACAAGAAACACAAGTCTCAAAATATGAGGAAAATACCTGCAGCATTTGTTACAAATGTTTCTTAGCCCAAAACTGATAAAAGACCAAACTCCACAAGCTTCCAGGCATGGTACTTAAAGGAAAGAGAAACAAAACATAAAACCATGAAATTTTCTCATTGGTCATGTTCATAAAAATTTAAAATATGAGGCTGTAGTGAAATAAGCATATTCATATATTACTGGTGAGAGGGCAGATTGGTATAAACTTTTTGGGGGAGATTTGGTAATACTTAACAAATTATACATGTCTTTCTCCCTTAGAAAACACTATGCATGTTGGTCTACTTGATAACACTCTTGTAACCACGGTCCTGTTTCATATATCAATATCCCCAATAAATAGGTTATTTCAAGTGAGATGGGGACGTGGATTGGCCCAGGTTATAATGCATGCAGCAATGAACCTGACTGATCACAAGTGAATAGCAAAACTTACTGAAGATGTTTGCCAAAATAAGAACCAAAAGTTTTAAAAGTTGTGTTATTTCAGACCTTAGGTTTAAGCAAGCTATATGCAGATATTTTTGTCAAGTTAATAAAGTTCTTTCTTCTAGGAGAATACATTTGATATTCTGAGACAATTTTGTGTATATATACTACATATGTGGTTAAAATATTACCATCATATATATATTGTGTTTAAATATAGCCATTTTCCACTATCAGAGAAAACAGTTACAAATAAAGAAAGGAACAAGGATAGAATAAGTACTGAAGTTGTAGATTAGATTCTGAGCTATCAGTCTGATTACATGGCTACACACAGGTGGATAGATATAGAATTATATAGGGATGTATGCGTATGTGTGTTATTGTAAAAGAGCTAATTGCAATGAGCATTACTGACTTCAAGCACAGACTTTAGTTTATAAGTATCATTTTCTCATTGAAAGGAAAGTCAAGACAACATGGAACTATCTTGGATTCCAAAGATGATCCTCGAACATATTTTCATGTTTGCTATATAGGCTAGAATAATTTAAAAAAGAAAATCCAGGCATGGTGGCACATGCCTGTAATGCCAGCACTTGGGAGACTGAAGCAGAAGGAGTGTTGTAAGTTCAAGATCAGCCTGGGCTACAAAGTGAGCTCAAGGCCAGCCTGAACTGCATAACAAGATGCTGTTATAGACAATTTATTATTAATTATAGATAAAAACTTATGAATATATTTTGGATTAATTTCTAACCCATTGAATAGACTACTTAAGCTTCATTTATAAAAGAACTATTAAATAAGTGAATAAAAGAGTGTACACACTCTTCCCCAAAATGTAATTTCATTAAAAACAGAAAGGAAAAGTAAAAATAAAACTATATTTATGTATAAAAATTTTGACTAATAATCAAGAAAATAAAATTTAAAACCACAATCTTTCTGATAAGAATAGCTAGAAGAGCACATACCAAAAAGTATAAAAAGAAGTGTTTAGAAGGCTGTGAAGAAAAAGGAAAATTTATACCTTGTTTTGGGGAGTGGGAATTAATAGAACCATTGTGGAAAACAGTATGAACTGGACATAAAATTTAGAAGTAGAAATTCCATTTACTGAGTATGCAAAATTGGAATAATTCTGTCAGAGACATCTGCACTCCCGTGTCCATGGCAGCATTATTTACAACAGTCAAATGGAGGCAACCCAAGTGTCTATCAAGTCATGTGTCAATAAAGAAAATATGGCACACATGGAGAGCAGTGACTCTTCTGCTACTAGGAAAGAATCAGATGCTTTTGTGACAACATGGATGGAATCGTGCATAATTATGTTACGTGAAATAAGCCAGGCACATGATCTCATTCTTAAGTACAATATAACATGATGTCTCTCTTAAGTATAATATGACAAACCTGATCTAATAAAAATTGGGAAGAGAATGTTGCCTACTATACTCTGGACAGAGCAGAGCAAGCATAGAGGGAAAACTAGAGCAGAGGATAGCAAGTTGCTGTTAGTTGAAGCAAGAAATTTCTGGGTGTAATTGCAGTGTGGCAATCACAGATGACAATGATGTGCCATACATTTCAAAATGTAGAAGAAACGACTTTGGAAGGGTTCACCATAAGGAATGATAAATGTTACAGGCCATAGATATATTTAGTCTAATTTAAATATGGTATAATGCTTACATTTCAAATAGTGTACTGTACCTTATTAATCTGAGCAATTCTTGCTATAGCTCAGATTCTGCTGTAGCAGAATTTAAGTTCAAATTCCCAAAAGAGTATAGGTCTAAAAAAATTAACCCAATCTAAAGAAAGTAAATCCAATGCCCAGAAATCCTCTTAGGTATATGAATAATGGAAACAATTTCTTATGAAATTAAACTGCAAAATCTCTGAAAAGAGCAAACACGAGAGGTGAGAAATATAAACTGAACCAATAAACAGAATCTTATAAACCACATCTATTAATAATTTAAAAGCTACAAAACAAAGCTAAATATGCCCTTAAAAGTAGACTATTTTATTTACATTTAATATTATTGTTTCATTCTCCATGCATTTTATACACTTGTTCATTTTATGCCACAAAATTAAACTAAAACATAGTTATTGCTATTGCTCCCCAAGTGAAAAGCTTGGAAACTGCCTCTTATCCTTAATACTCATGGCTGGGTTTCATTCTTGGTCGACATACATCATTTCTTCAAAGGCTATTGAAGCTTTTAGTACAAAATTATGAGTTGATCACTGAGCAGTTAAGTAAGCTCTTTTAATTGAATTAAAGATAGAATAAAGCTGTGAATACAAATATCTTGCATCATTTTTGTTGCATCATACATTTCCCCTGTTGTCCAAGGGACAAACGACATATCGCTTTCTGGCTTAGACCTTGTCCAAACTTCCAGCTTCAGTTCTGGTTAAGTCCACTCTGCAGCCAGTGTGTGACTATCTTGCTTCATGCCCTGGCTCAAGAACTTCACTCAGGCTAGCATTGCCTGCCACAATTATCCTACCTCATCTTTCTCCTATCTTGAGGATCCCCTTCCCAGCAGGTAACTTTTCTCATCTAATTCAACTTAAGATCACCATTTAAGTGGAGCTCAGACTTAGAAATAGGATGAGAAATAGTGTGAGAAAAAGTTCATACTGGTACTTCTAACAAAATGTCTACTGTGTGCTAAATACCATGCTAGATTCTGGAAGTAAGTTTGTTAAAAATATTTACCTTTTTCTGCTTTCATGGACTTTACTATCTAAAACAATTACTTGTACAAGTAATGATGCATTTATACTGAGTTAGGGTTGCTAAAGAAGAGAAAGTCATGTAAAAGCTATTCTCAAGCCTTGCACTCTATGCTGAGAGTCTTCTTCCAAGCTCTTATTTGGGTGCTTTCTTGTTATATAATCTTTTCTGCAAATAGAGATAAAGTACTGAGATAAGGGCTTCATCCCTAAAGGGGTATAATATATGTTCAACTCAAATACATCAAATTATTGCCTGTGAACCATTAGTAAATGAATTCTTTTTATATCCTATTAATAAAGTATTTATACCTAGGAAAAGATCTTAGCAGATGATGTCTTTAATTTCATTTACATGAATTTTCATTCTTCATTGAGACCTGCATGGAAAAAAACATTCCTACTTTATTTACCCTTGCTATTTTCCTTCTAAACAAATCTTTCTATCAGGAAATGGATTTATAAATTCTCAAGATGTGGACACATGGAGCATTCTAGAAACAAAAAAGCATGTCAAGACATTAGCAATATTTTGAATGGCTATTTTATTCATTTAAATGCAATTTAGTTTATCGCCTAAGGTAGTAGAGACAAATATCTGAAAGAACATGGGTAAGCTCTGAGCATTTATTGAGTTTTCTTCCCTAATTCTTTAGAAGATAGCAGAAAACAAGCTTCACAATAATTACAAAATCTGTTCAGGGTTGCCCCTGGCTGTCATCTGTTTGCTTACACAGAAAATAAAGATGCTGATGTACATTTGCATCTTTCCGTAAAGAATCCAATCTGACCTCCCCTGCACCTGCAGGTTCACAGGCCTTCCAGGCAACTCCACAAGAGCCAAATGAAACCATTATAGCTTGTTAACATTGTTGAGAACATTGCCAAATGTTTTCTGGAAATTTAAATAGTGTTTGCGTCCATACCTATATTTGAAAGAGGTTCCATGCCAGAAATCAAAAGTTATCCTGTGGAATGTATTGGGCAGAAACTATACATAGGATAGCTGAGACATGATTTGTATTTT
This sequence comes from Chinchilla lanigera, assembly GCF_000276665.1. NCBI lineage: Eukaryota > Metazoa > Chordata > Mammalia > Rodentia > Chinchillidae > Chinchilla > Chinchilla lanigera. The sequence goes on from NW_004955418.1 coordinate 13,116,713, forward strand.
TGTTTTTTTGTGTGTATATTCCCATTTCAATATAACATTGGACTATTAGAACATGTAAATATTTCATACTTCAGCACTAGTGATATAGCTCAGTGGCACAAGCACCTGCCTGGCAAGTACAAGGTCCTGAGTTCAATTCCTGGTACCAATAAAAGAAATTTCATAGTACAAAATATACTAGTCCCAATGTTAATTTAAAATATATTTATATAGTTCACCTATGATTTCATTTCTACTTATAAAGGATTTTTAGTGGATTAGAATGTTATATAAGCTTAATATTATTCTGGCTGATTTTTATTCTGAATACATACATATTTATATAATTTATGTTTATTATACATATTTTATATTCTTTCTACAGATTTGAATACATTCCATTATCTGGTTCTAAAAAAGTCCTATATTCTTGCTATACCATAGGTTCTTGTATATTAGAATCATTTGCAAAGCTAGATTGTCCATACCTTGTGGCCCACATCTTACACAAAATATTTATATTAACTTGCATTGGTACATCTAACAGAAGGTGCACATTTAAAAGTGTCTTAATTTTTCCCAATTGATGGACACACTGTTTTCAAGCTGAATTTTTCCTCTACCTCCAATTCTGTGTATAATTTCTCCTTCCATTCCAGCTTGACACTATAGTAAGTTCAGGAGCTATGAAGGGCAAGAGAATACAGGCACAGTAATCAGGGAGGTTCTAGACAGACTTTCTGGTTACTTTCCTCAGAATGTACACATAGTTTTCATACAGATGGTTTGGCATTTCTACATTGGGGAGTTAAAACTGGTGTGTAATTTTTATTGTTAGTGAGTTAAGAACAGCTCAGAGCCCTAAAATGGTTTAGATTAATTCTCTCTCCACAAGTAATTGAGGAAGCAAATTAATTTCATAAAAGTCAACATATCATTATTCCTTTCAGATGACTACACTAAAATCACTTCTGATAATACAGAGCACCACTGACAGATCATAGATTGCTGCAGGGCAGCCCTTTGCCTTGTCCTCTGCAGGAAATGTCACATTTTATTTTGAGAGTGTTTTGTTGCTACCAATGTTGACTTCACAGTCTAAACATGTGTTCATAGGTGATACCAATATGCATTTTAAGAGGAATTGGTTATGAAATATAGATTATCCAATCTCATTCAACAATCATCCATTGAACCTTGTAATAAAATAACTGATGATCAGAATAATTATTTAAAGCAACCGGAAATATGGCCTATAACTCTGCCTCAGCAATCATTTACTGCAACAGCAACAATACTTTGTTTCTTAAAAGAGTTGATGATTGGGCATCGTAGGACATGCCCATAGTTCCAATATTGGAGAGGCTGAGGTAGGAGGATGTAAGTACAAGCCTATTTTAGGCAGTTTAGCCATGAAGCAAGAACCTGTCTCAAAATAAAAAATAATAAAAGGTGGATAGGTAGTGCAAAGGCCCTTGTTTCAATTCTCAATATGGCCAGAAAGAAACAAATGAGTAGAAACAGATAAATAAATAAAATTAAAATAAAGTAAAAAAAGAAAAGTGATGAATGAGATACTTTGCTTGACTGTCGTTACCATCACACTATGTATATTTCTATGAGAATTTCGTGGTACATACTTCAACTATAAAACACGAAGGAAAGAAAAGCATACTAGTAATAAATGCTGATAATTATCATGTCCTTTCCTAAATCATTTGGAAAAGCAATGGAAAGAACTGAGAAGTTATATCAAAAATGAACATAAAAATAATTCTATATAAATTCTATAGAATAAATGATAAGGTGTATAAAATTTCTATCAAAAAGTTCTAGGTGGGATGGCTGTTGTAATAAGGATGGAATTTAAGTCAGACAATCTTGTCCATGACTTGTTGAAGATGAGCATATTATACATTGATGAAGGATTCATAATGCAATGCTAAAGATAGAAAAGCATAGATCAATATGTAATTTAAAACTCTGATGAGTTCACAAGCAACTAAATACTGATTTTGTCTTCTACTGTAGTTCATTTCAGCAAGTGCATGAATTTCTCTTCCTCAACTAAAATGCAATTAGCATCCATGAAATTATACAATTTTCAGTTTGCCTTTGCCCACCTATAATAATTGCGGTTAGCAGCCACCTAAATTATTCATTTTATATGGTGAACAAGTGATTATTCTTAAAATAGAGCCTTCACTCTTTTAAATTGCTTTTCTCCATTTTCCAGTTGGCCCAGACCATTACTCAGTTAAACGTTTCTTAATGAAGAATACTGCCTCACTGAACTTGGCTTGGTCTGCGAATTAGCGGAAGTATTTAAAATTCCCAAAGTCCAGAAATACACTGCAAAGAGAGACGGACAAATGCTAGAATTTTTATCTCTTCACGACTTGGTCTTTGTTAGGAATACTTTTTTTTTTGTTGTTTTTCATAGAAAGAAAATATGCCTGGAATTCACATTTTCAATCCAGGGACCCAGATACAAATAGCCTTCATGCTGATGATGTGAGGGAAGTCATTTCTATCAGTTAAAACATAAACAGAAATTGAAAAATTAATGAAAACAGACCATATGACAGGAAGAGGGCAAAAAGAAAGCACAGACTGCATTTCTGCTTTTTTTGTCCAACTACCTTCGAGGGGTCTCTGTAAAGAAGAAAGATGCTGAAGAACTGCCGGAGACCAAGGGACAAGGAGGGCTGTGCTTACCTCAGGGGAACAGTACTGTGTAAAGCCATTGGTCTTCCTCTGTCCTCTCTGATTTATACCTTTGTCTGCTTCACATCCAGGTGGCTAATTAGGCCAAACTTGGCTGTAGCATATCCAATTATCTTGCGTATCTGTTTATTGTGTTTCTCCTTAGGGAAGGAGATGAGGGGGAGGAAGCCAGCATTTAAAACATAAGAGAGAGCTGAGGAGGGTAGCACATGCTTACAATCCCGCTTTCTAAGAGGCTGAGTTAAAAAGATTACAAGTTCAAAACAGTCTAGGCAACATAGAAACTTAGTAAGACCTTGTCTCAAAGAAATAATAACAAAAATAGGACTAAAAATATAGTTTAACAAAAAGGCCCTATGTTCAATTCCCTACACCACAAAAAAAGAAAGAAGAAAGTAAATAAGGATTGTGTACTAGTCAGCTTTCTTGTCCCTGAGACAATACTCAACCTCACAGTTTAAAGGAGGAGAGATTTAACTGGACTCACAGGCTCAAAGGATTCAGTCCTTGGTCAGCTGGCTTCAAGGTAGGAACATTACTGCAGAAGAGCGCCGTGGAGAAAAGCTTCTTAATTCATGGTGTTGGGGAAGCTGAGCAAAAGAATGATGCTAGAGAAGAAGTCAGGAGCCATATATAACACCCAAATTCTCCTCTCTGAGACCCACCCAAACATATCCAGAAATGTACCTTACTAAACCCTTGGGTGTGTCTTAAGCCAATCAAGTTTATGACACAATCACAATTAACTGTCAAGGAAGAAAATGTGTCCATCATTCTATTCATTGTATCATGGGATTTACTGAACACTATATCCTAGTGTGCTTTTAGATCACCCTCTAATCATGTAGAATTTAAACTTGGAAGTGATTCATTTCATATAGCCCTCTACTCATGATGTATGCTTGTATGTATGTGTTTAAGTGAAGGCCATAATAAGTGGCTTCTAATATGTTCCTGATATAACATAGAACTAGAACAAGAAAACTTTAATCCTACAGACTTCGCATGCACACTTGGATATCACACTATATTAACACTGCAATGGCTGGAGACTTGGTTTACTTTATGGAATTATTTCAGTGACCAAATAAGTATTGTTCAGCATGTGTGCTTGACTCAATGGCTGTGTAGTCAAATGGTGCAAATATACCAAATATAAACTTAAAAGTTGCAAAAATCTGGTAGAATTTACTTTTATTTTACTTGTGTTTGCTTGAGTTCATGTTTCACGCAGCTCATCGCTAAGGTATGGGAATCCTTTTTTCTTTGCTCTCTTCGGGTGTCAGCAATTGATTTTGCAGCCAGCAGGAACATCATGCCCAGCTGTGTTTTTTTCATTTCTGCCTTTCCCTTCACCTTGTAGTTAGTCAGAAAGCAATCACGGAACACTAACAGTGTCAAAATTGTAGTTTTCTAAACATCTCAGCTATGCACCTACAAACTTCAAAGACCTTCCAAGTATTCTTATCATCAACGACTCACAGATGCCTAATCAAGGAGGCACTAATTTGGCTAAAGTGTACAGACAGAGACACTCAGTAGCAAAATAACATAGTGTATAAAAACTAATTATTTTAATGTAAAATGTTTCAATGTAATGATAAAACAAATATTCATATGATATTTAAATATAAAGGGAAGTTAAGTATAATAAAGATACAATTCATGATCAGCTGATGAATGTAATATGTTAGCATATTTCAAGTATCTAAATTTTAAATCAAAGGTCTTTTCTGTCAGTTAAAATAGAGAAATAACGAACTTAAACTTTCTTTAAAATAATAAACATGAAGGTATCATCAATTACAAAGTTTGATTCCTCTACTTACATATCTTTTATTTATATGGATTCCCACTTAGCCATGGCAATTGCTCAAGAAAGTACACTTGAAATAGATAATGTACTCATTTCTATAGAAAGTTGTACCAAAAATGTTTCAGTTGCAGAGGTAGGTAGCTGTTCAAGGTAATTTATTTTTTGGGGAATCACATGGGGTAACATGTTTTGTAAGAATGGGAATATAAGTTTCTTAACTAAGCTTTTATATTTCTCAAACTTGCTGAAGGCAAGCACAAGAAAAGCACCCTGGTGGAAATGATTAAAACAGAATAAAGAAGGCTGTAATTGGTGATTCCCATGCCTCAAATATGGCATCAAGATGTCTGCATCTATCACCAGACTCTAACTGTTGACTAGGAATTCATGATAACTGTTTATATATGCATTACCTTGTATTTTTAGAAGAGCTGGAAATGCAGACATCATAACTGTGATATCTCCAACTTTTTAAATGCTAACAACAAATTTTAAAAATCTTTTGGGTAGAACAGTCCTATCAGGCAAAATTGAATGCATCTTTTAAGGAATTCCATCTGTGAATGTTGTATGGAAAGTTTGTTTGCAAATTATATATATGAGTAATTCCTCAATTAAAAACTTTTAACTGTCTTTTTGTAGTCCAATTAAATACAGGTTCTTTCTTTTTTTTTTTTTTGTTTTGGTTTTTTTCCGGTACTGGGAATTGAACTCGTGACCTTGCGCTTGCCAGGCAGGCACTGTGCTGCTGAGCTAAATCCCCAGCCCCCAAATACAGGTTTCTTAATCTATGGTTTCCTGGCCTTAATACTATGAGTCCAATCTCACTTAATTCCTTCCATCTTTTTCCTTGTTCTCTGTTCATTACATTTTTTTTTTTTTTGGCGTTTTATCAAACATTTCTCATGCGGTCTTGTAATTTAGAAGACAGGGGTTCTCTGCCAGCATAAATTATTTTAAAGACAAAGGAAGAAAGTGAGGGATTGAGAACCCATTTAAATACCTAAATATCTGAATATATCAAAACAGACTTCATTTCTGTTTCCAAATGATTAAGCATTATAGAAAGCTCATTTGTGACCTGGCCACTTTATACAAGTTATGTCCTAATCTGCCCTATCACATCCACCATCTTTGCAGGTATTTGTGTCTCAGTTTAATTGATGAATAAAATTAATCTCAATAAGGTAAGGGATTTGCTTGTGTTTAAATATAAAATTTTACATTCAAACTAATTCTGATTGCTTCCAAAGCTTTTTCCCCTCTAAAGTATCATTCATTGTATTACATTTAAATTTTAAGCCAGTAGAAACATTAAAAAACATACTGTATCTTTGAATTGTTTAAAACTATGGAAAGAAATTTAATTCCAATAAAAAGGTCATTCTAAATATATATTTTTAAAGAAAGAATAGTTTACATTATTTAAATAGTGCAGAGTGGACTTGGCAAGTATGCAAGTTATTCAAAGGGAAAAGCAGTTGTATTTCACATTGTGGACAATTATTGGTATAATGTGTACTTTCCCCTCTTAATAATGGTGTGCTTCTTTTTGTCCCATCTTCACAAGGTTGAATAATTAAAGTCCATTAGCTGCATTTTGAAAAGGAGATTTGGCTTAAATTAACATTAGACCGTAAGAAAGACAATTTTCTTTATATTACGATTGACTATTTGAGGCACACATATATAGTCCACACACAGAAAGGAAACTATGTGAAATGCTGCAAAACCTTTCAATCTGGAGTTCCTCTAGGTCTATCTACAAATATGCCAAATATTTAATACAAGATTCTGTTATTTCCTAAGACAATTATATGGCATTCTAGTGTGCAAAACATTTTTTTTTATTTTAAAGAGAGAAAAAAAGCAATAAAATCAAAACAGAATTTCAAAACAAGATGATAGGAAATTAACAATGGTTATTGTATTGCATATTGTTAAAGTACTTGCTCAGGTACAGGCGTGCAAGACAATATTCCAAAGATGGCTTGTGCAGTCCTTTCAGTGTTTGCAGGTTAGTATCAGAAATCCAGAATACACTGGAGAGTTAAAGAATCAAGACTGACTTCTTTGATTTGCCTGAAAAAATAGTTCATCTTTTGACTGAATAAAGCATCATTCAAACTCACTTCATATAGAGTGGGGTTGCAATTAGATGACCTATGTGCTGAAAGAACATAACCCAAACCCACCCAGGGAGAATACCGACTACGTGATCAGGTAGCTTTCCGTACGTAACAAACCACTCCAAATTTAGTGGTTGAAATAACAATAATGTATTTAACTCAGGATCTTACGATCAGGCAGTTGATTATCTGGACAAATGCCTCTGCTCTCCCTAGACTCTGACTCTCCACAAGGCCAGCTAGGCATTACAAAGTAGTTTGCATTACAACCTTGAAGGATTCCAAGCGGAAGGAACTCCGAAATGCAGTGCCCTAGGCTCAGAATTGGCGTAGGTTTTCTCCGTCAATTCTACCAGCAAACCAGACAGCCCAAAGAAAGTAAAATATATTCTACCACTAGATTAAAAATAAATAAATATGCAAAGCTACATTACAAGAGCATGAATATAAGGACAGTATAAATTACTTTCAAAGAGTACTTAAAGAAAGTTGGCTTCAGAGTAGGGAAGAAAGTGTGAGTAGAGAAAGAGTTTGCTCCTCCCTAGAGCAGCAGGGGTGTCTCCCTGCTTGATAGGGTTCAGATTGTTAAGCACATTTTAAATGCTCTTGATAAGGAAATTCTGTTATCTTCTCATGTTGTTGGGCTACCCTATGAGGCAAGAATAACACCATTTTCTTTGTGGCAATTTTACAACCAACACCAAGATATCTAAATTATTGTTGGAGTTAAATTAATCTGTGTTCTCTTTCTCCATCTCTTCCTGCCTCTGTCTCTTTCTGGATATGTGTGAATGTATGTTATATATATATCATATCATGAATGCATATTACACATATAATATATGTATATGTTTGTCTATGTATGTAAACACATAGAAAATTAGATAGAAATTTATACTTAAATTACCCTTTTTATTTACAGATATACAATATGTCGTTTAAATTCTAACATGTCTATCAACTCAAATAAGATATGCTTCATTTTACACTTTGAAATATTCCTGATTAAATATTATCATTTGTATGCATATACTTAGTGGAAAGAATATATATCCATTGTAAGCATTAAAAAATATAAATAGTTGTGAATTTTTTAAAAACTTTGACAAAAATTACAACAAAACATATATATTGAAGGAATTAATAAGTTTGGAAAGTGAAATTAATGTCTCACATACATGTATTTCACATTTAAAAAATACTTTATACAGAAAAATAATTTCAGCTAATTTCAATTTTACATTACAACAGAATATGGGTATTATAATATTTAGAACTTATTGTACTTTGATACAATAAATCAAAATCCTTATTTCCTTTAACTATTGTGATAGCTGTGTTGTCACCCATTTTTTTTTTTTTTTTTTTTTTTTTTTGGTTTTTCTCCGGTACCGGAAACTGAACTCACGACCTTGCGCTTGCCAGGCAGGTGCTTTGCCGCTGAGCTAAATCCCCAGCCCCTTGTCACCCATTTTTAACACTGTAGAAGAGCCCTATATTTTATCTGTACCTTATAATTTGAAAGTATCTGATCTTGCTTAAAACATAACTCTACCCTTCTTCAAACTAATACAAGATTATTTGTAGGTGAAGATCTTGTGTCAAATGGTCTTATTGTTAAATCCCCTTTCTATCATTTAAAATAGTGTTTTGATAATAAGATATTTAAACTTTCTAGTGCCCAATTTGCTTACTTTTCTGGCACAACTAAGTGGGAAAATGCCTGTATTATATACCTAAAGAGAAAATGTTCAATTCAAGATAATGTCACATGCTTCTGATGAACTCTCTGAGATTTCTTACCCAAGTCTGTGTGCATGTATGCATGTGTTTGGCGAGAAAATTCAGTAAATTTTTCTTAAACTTTTAAAAATCTTAGCAATAATAACTACTTCGTAGTATACCATACAATTTTAAGAAAACAATATGCATGCATGCACTTAAAATGGTTTTTAGTAAACAGTTTCCCTTTTTAAAAATCTTAAGATTTAATTGTAGTGGTCAATCACATTAGTAATATAAATACACTTCTGACAAGGTCATAAAAACTGAACAGCCTATGATATGCACTCTGTGTGTAGCATCGCAGTGGTCAAATTGCACAAAGAGTCACATACACTGATGGTAAGTGAGATATTGTGTCTACGTGTTATATCTACTTGCAATGACGTACTCTTATCGGAAAACTCAGAACTTTTCCCTCACTAAAATATCCTTTCCTTTATTTACACACACACACACACACACACACACACACTGAAAAGATCTTTTTGAAACAAAGTTAGAACAATTTAAGTTTAAATTATCCTCTTATGATCACTGATCTCTTCCTTATATTGCTGATCTTTTCAATCTACCAGAATATGACACAATAAATATTTGGAATGTTATTTAAAGAAACATATTTAAGAGGGCCTCGAGATTTTCTAAATTGGTACACGAATTGCAGTATTTACAAAGTGAAGTAAAATTGAAACTAATATCATCCAAATGTTATAGGGATCTTTAAAAACAGAAGAATGATTTCTGAGATTTATGTACACTTCAACACATTCAAGTTATTTTAAATTCCATTTTAATGTACACTTAGTTAAACACTTGATTTTATCCTTTGTGATTCTGTACTGTTTTCAAAATTTTCAGTTTGTTTATATTTTACTTATTAGCATAGTACTGGAATCTACAAGAGAGTAATGCTAGTTTATGCCATCCTTTTTTAGGGAAAAGAGAAAAGTTATAATTAATTTAGTTGTTCCTTCTTAGCATGAGTTTTACCACCTTCCAATTATGCTCATTATTTCTGTAGCATTTTAGTTTCCATGAGATTTTTAAAATAAAATAAATTTAGTGACTTATTCAAATAGTGATAACTTTTTAATTTAACAAGGCTAACAGTGAACCTCAGAAGAACCTTAGATTTGCAAACTTTTAGAATGATCCTATCAACAATCTAGGTTTTTTTCTGCAAAAAAATGATATATACTGATTTTTAAAATTTGAAAATGTATACTTCTACTTTAATTTTTAATTCTTAGCTCAAGGTGATGCATAAAATCTTAGTTATTATCTCACAAGAAAGAAAGAAAAAACATTTTATAATTTATCAGATCAGGTGTCACTGTGCTTTACATTTGTCTTATTACTCGATCCTTTCCAAGAACCTTACAAGATAATTATCATCCCTACCTATCCTGAGTGAGTCTACAAGTGATGTTCTCATGTCATGCAACCATTTTAAGATACATCTCAAAATTTGGGTTACTTGAAATCACATATTTAAAATATGGCTATAATATCACAGCTAAATTTCAAATGCCATTATGAAAGTCAAAGAACTATGAAAAACTTCCATTTATTTTTAACTACATTTACACATACTCTTAATTAATGAAGATACAGCTTCGTGACAGGGAACAGAATCTGTCCCATTTCCTTTGGTTGCAATATAAAAGCAGGAGATAGAACGTTACTTTGCATTTTAAAATGTATATCTCTCATTTTTCCTTGTATATGAAATAGAAAATGATGTTGATCAAGCTGAGGATGATGGAGATAATGTTAAAGGAACTAGGCCAGAAGCAGACACAGGTAATTTGATTAGATTATTCCAGAACCTGTATAAGAATTGTTCAACATGCCCAAGGTGACTAGTGTCTCCAAATAAAGATAAAAGAAAGTCCTATTGCAAGTAACTTTCACATAGGTAAATATTTATTGGCACTTTCAAGTAATAATCTAGCTTAGTAAAAAGGTGAATTTCAAATTTGGCATAATACTCCAAGGAATAATTTTATAAATAACTAAATTAGAAAATCGATCTGGATGTTCTTTTAGTATTATTTTGTTGTGAATGACTTTCTTCTTCAACTCTTCTAAAGAGACTTAAAAATAATTCCTAGTAAATCTTGTGCTGCCCTCCGAAATACCAAAGAAATAGGGAGTGTGCAATTCGATAGAAATCGTATTTGTTCTCACGATATAAAACATTTGCATTATTTTTATTTTCCTTAGTATATATTTTCAAATTAAGTTTGACTTAATAATTATAAGGCACTGTATGAGATGGGAAAACAAACTTTTCTCAGTAAATGTCATTCCTTTTCTTCATTAAAGATTTTCTGTAGTTTAGGCTCATCTGTAGTTAGCTGCATTTTCTCAGATCTTTGAAAGGTTATGAGAAAGTTGAGTTTAACCAGTATAATGATGATTTTCTTCACTATACCCATTATTTTCTTACATAGAGTATTATTTTAAAAATCTGCTTCTAATTAATCAAATCAGGTACCAGCTTTTCATCATTTAGCCTTATCTCACTGAGTTTGTCCCTGAGTAAAACATATGTGACACCTATTATTATATTTTGAAAACTCAACCCATTTGTCCTTTAAATTATGGGATCTCATTCTTTTATTTTCTTTATTTTATTTTGTAAATATGCTTTATTTCCCCTATCTCTCCCTCCCCTCTCCTCTCTTTCTCTCTCTGCTTCATTTCTTTTGTTTCTTGCATAGCACTCCAGATTGAACACTGGGTCTGCTGCAAGCTATTTAAGCACACTACCACTTAGGTACACCCCCATTCCTTTTTAAAACATGCTTAAGTGTCTTTCAAGATATGTTTAGAATGATAATTATTGGTGACTAACTTCTTTATTTAAACTTAGTATGCAAGTGGCAATACCTGGAAAAGAGTAGTAAAAGTAGTTTCTTCTTTTATTCTTTTTTTAAAGAGCAGAACACATTTATTGAGGGAAAGAAGTTTCTTCTTTTATTCTTTTTTTAAAGAGCAGAACACATTTATTGAGGGAAAGAAAGCTTCTGTCTGAGAGAGAGAGACAGAAAGGATCCCAAATGGGTTGCAATGATGCTGCCTTTCCGAGGGACTGTATAAAGCAAATCCACAAGGTGAGGCAGGTCTAGGGTGGGAAACATGGGAAACAGCATGCTGGGTATGAGGTGGGACAAAAGTATGGTTAACCAATAAGATTACAAGTCCAACCTCCAGTGGTCACCTTTGCAGTCAAGGCAGGGCTTGGGGTAGGGGGGTCTCTTAAGGCAGTCCCTCTTAAGGTGGCCTGGCTTTCCACAGTAGTAACAGTTAAGTCTAGTCATTGAGCTGTTCTTGGAGTCTCAAAAATCGGAATTAGAGTCTGTTTATTTAATGTTGTAAAGAAGGAAGCAACATTTTGGTCTCTGTGTTTTCTCTCCTTGGTTTTCTGTCAGTCTCAGTTACAGAATACTAGGGAGGCAGTTTCTACTAAAGTATCAACTGAGCAATCTGGAGCAAAAGCTCTTTTGAGCTTTTTTCTAATATCTGGGGCTGACTGGGTAATAAAAATGGCTTCAAGCGAAACCTATTCTTCTACTGAATCAGGAACTATGAGCATATGTTTTACCAATGCCTCTGGTAAATGATCTAAGAAGGCCAAGAGGTTTTCATTTTTTTCCTCATAAATAGCTAACAATTTAAAATAATGAGAGGCTTTGGTTTTTGTCCTTCTTAGACCTTAAAGAATACACACTTGAAAATGTCTCCTGCTCCAATCTCATGTCTGGCTGTTATGCCAGCAAGGGTTTTGGGTAGGGACTGCTTGGGTTTCAGTGGGAGCTGGTAGTTTCCCTGGCTATCTATCTTTTGCTTGTTCAAAATTGACATGATATTCATCCCCAAATGTAATAGCAGCTTGTAATGCTGCTTGTCTCTCATTAGAAGTCAATGTTTGATTTAAGATTAACATTACATCTTCCCAGCCTAGCTTCTAGGTCTGAGTAAATCCTCTAAAGACATCAATGTACTTATCAGGGTCATCTGAAAATTTTCTTAGTTCTGCTTAATCTGCTTTAAGCCATTGAGAGAAAGAGACATATGAATGTAGGTAGTCTCATATGCATTATAATTATACTTTGAGAATAAATATGAATTATTTCTTAATGTAAAGGAAGTTTGAACATAAAGCATTTCTGACCTTTTTTACAGTATGATTGTAATTGTAAAAGAACGTCATAATTAATACTTCCCTTTGCATTCCATTTTGGCTCTAGAGGATAGGAAGGCCACGTGCGTGTGCAAAAAGAAATTAAATGATTCTTTTTCAACGTATACGGGTCAAACATCTGCCAGGGCTTAAGAATGCATTCCAAAGGAGTAAGAGACTTTAACTTTGAGCATCCCATGTCTGGAAAACAAAAAGAAATATTTGGGGCATTCTCCCCTTTGATTTCTATTTGATTTCTGTACTCGCTAAGTGTCCCTCAAGTAGATTCCACTCTAGGTCAGGTGGATGCCAATCTGGAGAGAGTAGAAGACAAAATTCAACCAGCCTATCCAGCCTCAAACTGGTGTAAGATTTTATCCTCCTGTGGAGCTTGTGAACTGTGCACTTACTCTTATTGGATGTTTATAGACTAAAGGAATAAGACCTGGACTTTGCTAGACTTTGACTTTGAGTTTACTCCTATAGGATATTTGTAAGCACAAGTTACAATTGGTCTTATTTGTGACAGGAATGTTTAAAGAAGGAAGCATAACTTTGTAATAAACTATTGCTTTTTGTTCTTTGGAAGAGGATAGATATTAACAAAGAGAGCTGGAAATACAGCACTTTTCTGGCTGAGCTGTGAAAGAGATCACCTCTGGAGAGAGATAAAAGTAACAATTGACTTGAGGAATTCTGCCCTGGGCTGTAGGGCAAAGAAATCTCCAATGTGTTATCCATCTAATCACGGAGGCAATGTTTCCTAGCAATAAGGCTTTGCCTTATTTAAATTTTTGAAGCTCACAGGTTAAACTTATGTTTATCATCTAGCAATCAAATTTTGCAGCTTGGTAAAGGCAAATTAGACTTCTATGTAACAGGAAAGAAGAAAAGGCTGACTAAAATGTCTTTCTTGCTCTTAGCATATGTAAGGTACAACTGTAAATCATTTCTCTGCTAGCTGCTATGAAATTTAGTAGTTTCAAGCTGCCTCAGCCTAATTTCTGGAGGTAAGAGTAATTTAAGTGGTTGTAAAATTGACTGAAAAGCTTAGGGTGAATTTTTAGTTTAGTGGTGTGTGTGTGTGTGGGGGAGACAGAGAGAGAGAGAGAGAGAGAGAGAGAGAGAGAGAGAGAGACAAAGAGATACAATAAATAAGTAGGGATATTTTCTGTGGTGACGAGCAAGTTCCCAGGGAGGAATATTTGGGTATCCAACGAAGAGTAGCCCTGGCCATGACCCCTCAGTTGTTCTCAGTTTCTATTGGCCCACACAACCAGAGATCAGTCTCCAGAAAGGAATCCAGCTGTTTATCTAGTCAACATTCCATTGGCCATTGTCTTCAATGGGGATTCACCAAAGAGAGGCTGGGGAAACCTGTCCTCTGTTTTAAGAGTGACAACTGCTGTAAGAGCATTTAACTAGCTGAGAGAGTAAGCACGGTTTGTCAAAATTCTATAAGGGATAATTAAAAGCCTGAGAAATAACTTTACTTAGCACTTTACAAGTTTACATTAAAGGTTTTATAGTCTACAACTTATTACCAAAATATTTTTTTCTATACACATAAATGACAAGTAGATTTAAGAGAAGAGGAATTTTCTTCTATTCTTGTAGTTGAATAGAATGAAAAGATGTTGTGAAGAACTGTGTCCTAATGCTCCTCATGTATCCATGTATTATTAGTCCCATGAATGAATAATGCACTTGGAGTTTGTGGATGCTGATTTGAGATATAGGATGTATAGTGGTGAAATAATAAAACAGGAAATATTCAGCTAGAGAGTTCATATGTCCATTTGGTATTCCTGTTATTTGGTATTGGTCTTCTAATGGAGCAGAAAATGGTCCCCCCAGCCAGTATACTTTGGTTTCTTAGTTGTCCAGGTAGTAATTCTTGTTGCATTGTTTGGTTGCTTCTATCTCTTAGAAGCAGTTGGTCACTGTGATGCATAGTTAGTCACTAAGATGCATATTGGAAAAGCTAACCACAGAGAGCCAAGTACTCAGCCTATGTACTTCCCCTTGCAGACCCCATAAAAACCTCCCTCTCTGAACCTTTGGGGCCTGACATTTTGAGAGACAGTTGACTCCCTGCCAATATCCTTCTGATGTTAAATAAATCTGCCACCCAATCCTACGGGTCATTTTGGTGTTTCTGTTTGCTGTTGCACTAATACAAATACTGACTTAATTTTTTGACCAACTTCAGAAGCCCAGAATCATGGGCTAGCCTTGAGTATAATCTTAGCCATGGAGTTATCATCTTGAATATTATGATGATATTGTGTGGCTCTTCAGAAATTTCTTCAAATTATTAATTATGACAAAGTAAGTCATAAGGATATGGGAGGCAATGTAATCTAATGGATCAGTGAACACATAACCTAAAATCCATTTTTCAAAATTATAATCTTGAAGGTTCTCTTTAAAAGTGTATGTATTCATGTCGACATGCATATGTTAGAAAAATGAACAGCTTTTGCCAAAGGTCTAGGTTTTGTAAAACCTAGATCCCTTGCAAGATTGCTGTGCTATGTGGTTGCCATTATCTTCCATTAATTTGACCTGCCCCATCTGTCAGTGAGAATAAATCATTTGTTCCTTCATATTCCAGTAGAACATTGTACATACTTTCTGCACTTATACCACTATGCTACAATTACTTGTGAATATTGTTTGTCCCCTTTTCTCAGTGAACTGAACTCAAACTTGCTGAGGGCAAGGACTTATGTCATTATTCTTTTCATATATTCATTTCATTTAGCAGTGAACTATGCCTGGAAAAATGAGCATTCTTTAAAAAGTTTTTCTGAAGGAGGTGTAATCCATGCTATGAGCTCAACTAATATTTGTGGAATTGATTGTATGACTCTACTTCTCTTTGTGTGAAGTATTATAAAGTAAAAAGCAATTACTATATTTTGTATAATTCTTGGGGATGAAATGGCTTTTCTTCTAAGGTGACACTTTCTTTTAGCCTGTCTTTCAAAGTTATACCTTTGTATGATTATTTTTCCTTGAAACTGAATCTTTTAATTCTACGGAAGAAACTTATTTTCATGTATGATAATAATTTTATTTTCTTCTTTCTTACTAGCATCAATTTTGTTTGACCAATGTGTATGGAGAAGTTTCTTGAGATAAGTTTCTTGTAACTTGAGGTGACCTATAATGTATCATTGCCAATGTAATGTTAATTAGGATGCATGGATTACAGTATATGAAATCTTTTCAGATGAGATTGGACACGTTCAGGGTGATATGGCTGGAGACACATGAATTCTTCTCAAAAGAAGATAAAACAAAGCTGGCTTTGATTTTTGTTCATTGCAGTTGGGGATATTTGAGCAAGAGGATAAAAGTCTGCATCGTGAACCTGCCATAGGAACCCCAGGCTTCTCAAAATCATTACTTCATGTCAGTAAATCTAAATCACATTTTATGTTCCCTGTAAATAAACACTATTCTAATAGATTAAAGATGAAATAAAAATAGAAAAAGGAGATGAGTAATAGAAAAGGAAAATATGTTTTTTTTTTTCTGACTTGAACTCAGGGCTTAGGACCTCATGCTTGTCAGGCAGGCACTGTGTGGCTGAGCTACATCCCTAGCCTTGAAAATATTTTCTTAACTAGGAAAGAATGGAACACATATTTCATTTCATAGAATGAAAATTACAAAGTATGCTTTATAGTTTTCAGGAGAACAATTTAGAATAACTTTGGTTTTATTTAGTAAAGATATTGTTAATAAGAAAGGAACACTTTCAATTGTATTTTATAACACGTCATAATAATATTGGGAAAATACTTTAGTCTTGAGAATATTATTGATAATATTGAATAAAGACATTCAAAGTCCATATCATGTGCATTAAGAAAACACTTAAAAGAATATAGAGATATTTGATTTATTGAATTAGTTCAGCATTAATACGTAGTATAAAAATATAAAAGTAACTATTCAATAGAAAACAATCAATAAAGTCCTAATAACCATCTAAAATTAAAGAGTACAAATTAATGCTTATCAGTGGAGAATTCCAATAGTATTAGGAGATTCAACCCAGTATCACACATGAAGAAATTCTGAAAGACGGTCTTAGCTATTTTCTTGTTGCTGAGACAAAATACCTAACACCCACAAAATAAAAGAGAAAATATTTATCTGGGCTAATAGTTTGTAGAGGTTTCAGTCCATCTTCAGTTGGAACCAAGGCAGAACCACATGGCAGAGGGCCACAGCGGAGGAGAAGCGGTCCACAGCATGGTAGGTAATGGAACAACAAGCAGCAGTGAACTTCTCTTTTCCTTTCATTTCCTTTAGACCATGAGCCAATAATTGGTTGGGGGCTGGGGATTTAGCTCAGTGACACAGCGCCTGCCTGGCAAGCACGAGGTCGTGAGTTTGATTCCTACTACTGGAAAAAAGCCCCCCCCCCCAAGAAAAGACCTATTGGTTGATGCCACCCACACCAAGGTGCCCTTCCCATTATCTACACCTACAACTATCTAAACCAATCAATGGGCAGATTTATTTATCACACTCCATTAATACATATTTACACATCCTATATCCATCCACCTCTGTAAAGCCTCACCCATGAACTTATAAGGCTTTGGTGGAGTATTTATATACCAACCATAACATTCTACCCCTGACTCCCCAAAGACAGTGAGCATCCCTTTATGCAAAAGGCATTTAGTCCATCTCTAAGGGTTTTCAAATTAGTAACAGTTTCAGTATTTCTGAAAAGTTCAAGCCCAACATCTCCTCTGAGGTTTAAGGCAAACACTTAGCTATGAGCCCAAGTATAAATTAAAAGAAAATTAAACACTTCCAACATACAGTGGCAGAAGATAAATACTCCCATTCCAAAAAATATAAAAAGGGGTATAGTAAAGAATGAGACCAAAGCAAAACCAAAGTCCAGCAGGGCAAACATAAGTTTTTGGAGTTTCTTATCCCGCACCTGGGGCATTCTATGGTAAAATGTGAACTTCAAAGGGCTTAGGTGGCTTTACTCATGTGGAACTGCTGGTGGCTGCAGCCCTCATGTCCCCTCTCTTGGGCTGGTTTGCTCACTGCTTCCAATTTTCCTCAGATAAACTACATTCCTTTTTTTTTTTTTTTCCACAAACTTCGGGGGTATCCACTATGCCTTCAGCTTCACACACTGCCCTCTCAGGCACACACAGCCAAGGTTTACAGGGCTTCTTCTGAATTTTGGTTGGAAGCCTTCCTAATCCCATAACTCCTGCATTCTGCATGTGTCTATAGCCAGCACCATGTGTATTACGCATGCCAAGGGCTGCCACCAACTGGATCAGTAGCTAGCTTTCCTTTCTTGACTGTATGTTTTGAGTCCCTGGATTGCTGAGGGCTATGAATTCAATCTAGAGAAACTAATTTTCTAGGTTACCAGAATTCTGGAACACAATGTCTTGGGTCTCTCTTCTCAAGGAAAGGTCTTTCACCTTTGCACTTTTGAAGTTGAAAAAGGTGGGGTCCTGCTGGTTCTTCTGAGCCCATCTTTCATACTGTCCTCTTCTCAAATTCTTGGCTTTTTATTGCTAATCTTTTCAGCAACCAATTTCTTCTCTATTCCATTTTTGTAGGCAGCAATTTTACTGGACCCTTCCTTCTGGCCAAACTCAAAACATTTTAAATCATTCTGCTACTACTTGTCTCTTGATTCTCAATATAAATCTAACTAAAATGCTCAACATTAGCCATAACAGTGCCTCAACTTTAGATTTCCTTGAAATTTCTTCAGCAAAATTAATTTCTTGGCTGCTTTTAACCTCAATCTCCTGCAATGTCTCTGGACGTGAGCAAAATGCAGACAAATTTTCTGCCAAAGCATAAACATGGTCTGAAGTCCAATAGTCAATGCAGTCCTTGTTCTAACCAAAATCTCCTGAGTCTGGTATTTACCAGATGCGTTTATATCAGCATTCTAATTCTCTGAAATCTGACCAGAATCTCTCATCAATTTAGACTTATAGGATACCAAGGTTGCTTCTTCAACTGGAATTTCCAAAGCTTTCCAAATTCTTCCCATAAGCCATTTCCAAAGGTTTCAGAACTATATGGTCAGGTAGTGTCACAGTAATCACCCCATATCTCTGGTACCTAATTTGATTTAGTTATTCTTGCTCAGACAAACTATGCATCACCCACAAATTAAAAGATCACATTTATCACATAATATGATATTGAATTATTTTCATATGTGCAACTGTCTGTAAATAGAAATTTGTTTTAAATTATCTGTTACAGATTTACATTTCATAATAGGAAAGTCAACATTTATATTTTGTATGATATACTTTTTTGTTTGAATCAAGGTTATTTTCTCCATCTCCAGTCTTGCTTAGATCTTTCATTCCATTTTGACCTCTTAAACTAAGACCACCAATTCAGTCATGTCATCTTTACGTGACAGTAATCATGCTGTAGTGAGCTGACAACTGGAGGTCAATTTATAACCCCAACGGAACTGAGTAAGGGTGGTGCTTGATACGGGAGGCCCACCTGAACATTGTTGCCAGAAGCATAAGAGGCAGAACTGGGGAAGAAGTTAGGCTGTGGGGAACAGAGAAAGGCTTTGAGAACCAAAAGGGCTGTCAGGAGCTGAGAATAGCTGTTGGGAGCTGGTAGAAGCTGTAAGGAGCTGTTGGTTCTTTTGGAGGACCTTGTCAAGTTGGCTTTCCTGATGAATGTGGCTGTTTTCATCCTCCAAGGAGCTAAGGAACTTGTTGGCACTGAGAATAGCTTCAGCTGACTTTGGGGAAGCTCTGGTCCTTCCTCTGAGCATCACCTTCTGGCTCTGGAGGGAAGATGGAGAAGTTTGTTGCATTGGCTTTCCTAATGGGAACTCAGCTGTCTTCATCACTGGAGGAGCTGAGGACTTCACTTTGCTGAGGATGACTGTGGTACTTTTCAGGATAGTTCTGATTCTTTGTGCATCACTTCCTGGCTCCAGTGTACATCCCTGAGCCTGCTGGCACAAATCAGTCATCCTGCTGGCATAAACTTCCTAGGTTCCACCACTGACCATCCAGCCTTCCCAGCACAGGTCTGTGAAACAGGCCTGCATGAGATGTGTCATGGGCTCTGGGACTCTAGTTGGAGTCATAGGAAGCACTGTTATGAACTATAGGTCTTCAGCTGGACTCATGCAGGACATTCCTGTGAGATCCAGGCTTTCGGCTAGATTCCTTGGTCTTAGTGTGTGGACAGATTTCCTGCACTCTCTTGTATATTGTTCTTTGGGTGACTATTATAAATAATCTTATAAAATATGTGTCCTGTATTATATTGTTCTCTTGCAAAATCCCCCCAAAACCAACACAAATATAGAATGTAATTTGCCTAAGTCAAAGTATTTATTTATTTATTTATTTTTGCTTTTTGGGTTTTTTTTTGGTACCAGGAATCGAACTCACTACCTTGCACTTGCCAGGCAGGCTCTGTTCGGCTGAACTAAATCCTCAGCCCTCAGTCAAAGTATTTAAATCTGTGCATTTAAACACTTTCTCAGGGTTCTCTCTAATTCTTGGGACTCGTGCATTGTCAAATATCACTTTTTCCTTCTTGCATAGCTTTTTGAATATTCCTCTAAGCAAAATAGCCAGAGATAAAAATGGAGCTGAAGAATATTTTTTTTTTCTGTCATTTCCTTCTATTACACTTATTACCTCAAGCTGCATGCAAATGAATTCCCTATGTTGTTACTTTCCACCAGAGTAGTTCACTGAACTCCAGATTTCCACTTAAATTTCCTACTCATTAATGATAAAAATCTTCATTCATTTGATACTCCCCTCTTTCTTTAAACTCAACATTTGTATTTTTTCTACTGCAGCTTTATCCCTGACAACAAAATTACAGTGTACAATCCATCCAGCAGTCTCACGTTGTCATTCATTCTTTTTTCTACTCAAATTCAGTGTTCTTTGAACTCCAACTTTTGACACATACCAAACTATTCTAATAATTCAGTGTTATTTAGTATAATATCCTTCTCCATTGTTTGTTTCTGTTTTCATGTCTCCCTTGAGTTTGACGTTTTTAGTATACTGCATTCAGTGTACCTTAGTATTTATCTGTGTTATTTACAGATATGTGCATTCACTGTCAGATAAATCACATCAATTGATTTATTTAACATTTAATTTGTCTACTGATTTTGAAGGAATATTAAAGGTACTCGAAGTTGTACTCTGTCAGAGGCATAAAATTTTAAATGACAAAATGCTTGATCTCAATTGTCTGTTAGAAAAACTATAAAATTTAAACAATTGTGTTATGCATGCTGTTCTCTGTTAAATATATCTTTTCAGTTTTGCTCTAGACCTTTTCCTTACATTGTTTACATTGGCTTAGTTTCAGTATGCATTCCTAGGTTTATTCCCCTTTCAAAATATGTTTGATGATCAATTTCTGTGCTGTGATAGCACAAATAATACAACCATACTATTTATCATGGAATATTGTCAAATGTACATTTTCATCACCTTGAGGAAACATAGGTTCTGAAAATACTCATATTTATTTCTATTTTTCTACTGCTTAGATTACAGAGTAAATATTCAATAGACAGTCTTTGGATACCCAGGTAAGTGAATGATTATCTACTATAGTAAATGTTTGAAATACCCACCATGGGAAAAATAATTATTTTCTTTTGCAGTATATTTGTTTTCCATTTACTAAAATGAATTCTTCATCTATCTCATATTCATACTTTTATTCTCCCATGTCAAATTTTAGAAATAATTTCTGTATTTTGGAACTAATATTATTGAGTTATGTATATACTCTTTGTAAGATTGTGTGTGTGTGTGTGTGTGTGTGTGTGTGTGTGTGTGTGTGTTAATGGGGATGTAAACCAGGGCCCCCAACCTGCTGAGCATGGACCACTGAGCTACATTTTCAGCCCTCTTTCTAAGACATATAACTTGATCTAGCTGATATAATATTGAGAAATTTTCAGTATTGCTCTTATTCTACCAAATGATGATTTAAATGCCATGCCTGTGTTTATATCATCCCCATCCAATTAAAACATCTCTACTGATTTGATGGTATAAGAATTATCAGTTACAAGTGAATAAATATCTTGTATTAATATAATTATATCAATATCCACTTTAAAGGAATCTTCTGGCAATTTTCATTATAAAAACCTTCAGATAAACAGCACAGGAATCTGACTCTGAACTGAATTGTACTAATATTTCCTTCAACTTTAAAATTCCAATAATGGCATCATTAAGTTTTTAGACCCAATTTAACTTGTGATCATACAGTTTTATAAATTGTGAGATACACTTCTGTAATTTTCTGTTAATTGAATCCCTGTAGTACCTGAATGGAACTTCCCAAGCAGTATAAAAGCCAACTTGGGCTGCCGTCTGTAGAGATTAGAAATAAAAAACTGCTAGATTGTATAGATTATTTTCTGATTATAGTGAATATAAATCCCAAAAAGTAAATTTCCATTCTCAAGATTTAATTTTATCCACTTAGTGCAAGTAATGAACAAAGTAAAATGAAGTTGATTGACCCAAAAAACTCAGTCATGTTTCCAATTAAAAAAAAAATGTTAAGATGAAAAGATTGCTCAGTATCCAGCCTTTTCAAATGTTTGTAATTAAATATCTAAACATCATTCATGGAGTGCAGTCTCTGCATATGACACGGTTAGAGAACTTGCCTAGTTTCTGTATTGCTACATTTGAAAATCAATAGCTAAGTTGAGAATTTGTACGGAAAGAAAAATCAACTTCTTGTTAGTCGTTTCCCTGTGGTAAAAGCATTCAAAAGCACTAGAGGAATAAAAATGCCCAGCGCTTGATTAATTTGTTAGGTACAGGCACTTTCACCCTTGCCAGTCTCTTGAGAAAATCAATAGTATTTGAAGAGGGAGACAGTAGGAGAATGAAATTGTACATTGGATGAAGAAGAAGAGTTAATGCAAATAAATTGTTTGCCTGCCTAATTCCTTTCTCAGCTCTGAGCACAGTGTTCTATCTGACAGAATGGAGAATCAAGTTTGAGGGTAGCTGGACATATTTTGCTAACAAAAGAAATGATCAGTTTATGGGATGAAATGCCACTGATCATATTCCTGTTTCTAATTTTTCACAAATATAAAAAATAATACATTTAGGTTCATCCCTTGCTTGTCTGTTAAGTAAAAATATATATGAAAATATTTAGAGATCATTACCCTTCTTGTCTTACTTCTTAGTAGATATTAGTTATGATGATAGTACTACTACTATTACTGCTAGAAGTAAGAATTTAACCATATCACGAAAATCCTATGTGCTTCATATCCTTAACTTTACACTAGGACCAAATGAACACATATTGATGTTTTGTAAACTTGTAAGCACATTTTAAATAGTTATTTGGGATCATATATTTCATCACCCTCTTCTATTATTAGATCTTCTTTGAAAGTTTGTTGAATAAAATTGGTAACTTTCTTTTTATCTACAATAAAATATATCTTAAACCATTAAAGCAATTTAAGAAAAAGTAATATATTAATGCAGATAAATTTACAATTTTTATCTCTATGAGATCACAACATCTCTCTGACTTAACTCTTTTAACTACCAAGAGATCTTTTGAATACTCTTGATTATTATTCTTCCTTAAATATTTAATATGCATGAATTTGATTTTAGTGTTCTCTGTATCATATTGGTCAAACTATGTTTGTACATAAAGATTTAAATGAACGCTATGAAAAATATTATTGTATTTTCTACGTACAAAAAGAATATGGTCTCATTTTCATGTGCAGATTGAACAACTTTTATCACAAATGTGTGGGACCAGAAATGTTTCATATATTGGATTTTTCTGGATTTGGGGATATTTCTAATGTGAAAAAATCATTTATTATTTTTAGTACTTTTATGGGATAAATAATGTTTATATGCTGTTATGCCTTGTGTCTAGATGACCCCCTTCTCACAAACAAAACCTTAGGCAGTCACAGGTAAAGCTTTTCAGAGATAGCCAGATCTAGAGTGTGTCATCTGGGGTTAAGGGTGTGTGATTACTAAATTGGTCCCCTGATAGCTTTGGCATGGTTCTGAGTATGGATAATGGAAGGCACACCTGGGTATGAGTGCAACTTACCTTAAAAGCGTGTAACCTGGATGGAATATAAGGAACAGAAGAAGGGTGCTACTGCTGCTGCTTCTTTGTAACTTTGCTCCTTCACTGCCATGCACTCACCATTAATCTTTTCTCCTCTGTAATGCCTCTCTGCTCCGCCATGTTGCCTCAAAACCAGTCAACTATGAACTGAAACTTCTACAAACTGTGAGCTAAAGAAATTTTTCCTCCTTTAATTTTGGTTATTAGGTATTTGGTCTCAGCAATAAGAAAAGTAACAAAGACCTGTACATTGCAGGTAGTTGGTACATGTGCATGACACATTTCAAAGACTTTTTAAATGCCCTTAACTCA
Source organism: Chinchilla lanigera (assembly GCF_000276665.1). Lineage (NCBI taxonomy): Eukaryota > Metazoa > Chordata > Mammalia > Rodentia > Chinchillidae > Chinchilla > Chinchilla lanigera. Next base: position 13,140,840 of record NW_004955418.1, read on the forward strand.
CTATCTCTTGGTTCCCTACCTATTAGCAAAATATCTATTTCTCTGTACCTTATTGTTTAACTTTTACTTTGCTTTTTAGCTTATTTGTATTTTGGCTTTCTCATATAAGAAAGTGCTGTGATATTTAAGCTTATATGTCTGATTTATTTCACTTAATATTTTGGTTTCAAGATGCACTTATTTTCCTACAAATGACTCATGTTTATCCTGCTTTATAGTAGATAGTATTTCATTGTGTATAAATACCACACTTTCTTTATCCATTTATCTGTCGATGGACATATACGCTGCTTCCAATATTTAACTATTACATACTGTGCTGCTGTACAAGGTGGGTATGTATCTATCACTGTAATATGTCCTTAATTCTTTTGCTTAAATGGAATTTTGAATTGTAGAGTTTTGAAGTGTCTCAAGTGATTTCCATACTGGTTATACTAGTTTACATTTCCACTAAATTAGGTTTTGTTTTTCCCCACAGCCTTGCTAACATTTGCCACTATGTGATTTTGTAATGCTTGTTGTTCTTCCTGGATTAAGATTTCATCTCATGGGGCTGGGGATTTAGCTCAGCGGCAAAGCGCCTGCCTAGCAAGTGCAAGGTCGTGAGTTCGGTTCCCGGTACCGGAGAAAAAAACAAACAAACAAAAAAAAAAAAAAAAAAAAAAAAAAAAAAAGATTTCATCTCAGTGTTGTTTTAATTCCATGTTTCTAATGGTCAGTAATATAGCATTTTTTTATGCAGTTTTTCAACATTTTCATTTCTTCTTCTGAAAAGCATCTTTTCATTTTAGTTGCTCATTTTCTGATCAGGCTTTTATTTGGCAGTGTGTAGTTTTTGAGTTCTTTATATCTTCTTGATGTTAGTACTCTCTCCTAGGCGTACTTGGACATTTTTTCCCATTTTGTAGGTTGTCTCTTCATTCTTTTGCTTCTTTCTTTGTGGTGCAGACGGTTTTTACTTTAACATAATCCCATTTGTTGATTCTTGGTGTTATTTCTTGTACAACTGACATTTTGATCAGAAAGATCTTGCCTATGCCTATGACTTCAAGAATGTTACGGGTTTTTTTTTGTTTGTTTTTTTGTTTGTTTTGTTTTGGTTTTTCTCCGGTACCGGGAACCGAACTCACGACCTTGCGCTTGCCAGGCAGCCGCTTTTGCCACTGAGCTAAATCCCCAGCCCCAAGAATGTTACGTTTTTATTTTCCTACAAGAACGTAAGAGAGGATGCAGAAACAACCACGGCTACAGTCCACCATCTGATTTTTGACAAATGGGCCAACAACATATGCTGGAGGAAAGATAGCCATAAATGGTGCTGGGAAAACTGGCTATAGATATGCAAAAAATGAAGACGGAGCCATATCTTTCTCCATGTACTAAACTGAAATAAAAATGGTTCAAAGACCTAGATTTTGGTTTACTTGCATACACACACTGAGATATTTTGGGAATGGTACTAGTACAAACATGAAATTCATTTGAATTTCAAGATTGCTTGAAAGCAATTTTATACATTTTGAATAACTTTGTGCCTGAAGCAAAATCCCTCGTGAAATTTTCTACTCACAGTGACAAATCATTTCTCAAAAGGTTCCAGATGTTGAGTCACACCAAATCTTAGACTTTTGAATTAGAGATTCCGATCTGTATGTCACATGCCAAATGATGACAATATTATCTCACTGCATATATTATTTTGGAAATATTTTTAAAGAAGCTTGTTAATGTAATTAGAAAAAATTAGTTTTTAAGTAAGTTTTATAAAGCAGCTAGTACTTGGAATTTTTTACAAAAATGATTTATTTAGTTCATTTAATATAAACACACAGCAATAAACATACACATTTGAAGTTAGAGGACATGATTAACTTGGTATTTCCAATTTTCTTATCCAACACAACTAATCATGATTTTCTGTTGATTTCTTTTCCTATTTTTTAAAAAGTACAGTGCTACCATTCTAGTGGGAATCATAGCCTGTTTCTTTCCCTGAAAAAGTTTCCTAACTCTAAGAGGGAAATTTCCACCATGGAAAGAAAATTCTATCCCCATTTTCAGATAATTTTAAGACAGCCTGAAGAGACAAAATGTCTAGAGTGAAGGAAAAACAGGTTATTGTGCGTGTTTTGCATTGTGTAGCCTTGGTCTTCCTCAGACTGGACCTCTCTGAAACTCTTCCTTATCAAGGGGACACTGAACCTTCCTTTTAGTTTAAATGAGTATCGGACATACAAATGCCTAGTCCCTCACCCGGGACGGGGTAGGCACTCCTGTCCCTGATAGAAGTCATAAGTGTCAATAATATTCTCGAGGTAGGTCATGTATTCTATTTAGACTTTTTGTTGTTAATCTAGAAATACTCTGGAACTCTCATATGAGTCACTGCTCTTTTTAATAATACTCATTTTGCAATATCTAAACTGACATTTCTTTGGATTATTTTTGTTTAATATATTCTCTGTTAAGAACAATATAGAGAACAAAGAATACCCAATAGCTGATTAAATAAAGCTCAATTTGAAACCTGAGGCTCTCATATTGCCGTGTGTGTGCAACACCACACAGCTTTCACAATCCCCAGAGAGGAGCTGGAGCCTTTTTGTGCTGATGTTTTCAAGGGATTCTCAGACTTTTTCAAACTAGAATCATACATTTTGAAGACTATTTTATGATGAAATCACATTAGGTGTCATATGAACTCTAATGCAACCAATAGCTAATATTTTTAACAATCATCATGTGCTAATTGTTATTCTAATGCATTATTTCATTTTATCATCACAATCTTATGAATTATTTATATTAATATCATTTTTAAAAAGAGAAGACTAACTCAGAGTGTTTAAATAAGAGGTAGTGTCAGAAGTTGAACTAAGGATTGTTTGTAAGAACAATAAACTCTTAGGCATATTCTTATTACAGTGAATGCTTAGCTGTAGTATGAAGGAGGACTATTTCTCTTTTAAAGAAGCTGTCAAATTTATCAGAAAAGCAAATAACTCTAGTTTTGTTTTCTATTTTATAACTGATTCAAAATTAATGTATACAAATTCCATAATTTCATATTCCAAAATGAAGGAAATTGGATGCTGGTTAGAAAGAAAAAAATGTAACGCAACCTAGATACTTAAATTAATTCTAATTGGTAAGTGTATAGCTTTATTAATGCTACAAAGATGTAAAATAAGTTTAACATTTAAAAATTGCCCTATTCTGTTCTTCCAGATAGATTTCTAAATAATATCTTTTTTGAAACTACTTTCCAAATCCATAACATAATAGTTATATGACTTTGCAATGTTTCAGATCAATAAATTTTAAAGCCTACAATATCTTAAAAAATCTGTTATTTATATTTTTAGTGATCACAGGAGGACAATTTTTATAATTTAACTGGTGAATCTCCCTTTAGAAAGCAATCATTATATATATTGTATTTTTTTATTTTAAAGAGAATTGAAAAACAATAAAGAACTGGGGATGTAGGTCAGAGGCATAGCATCTGCCTGGCAAGCATGAGGTTATGAGTTTGATTCCTGGTACTAAAAAAAAAAAAAAATCTGAAAATAATAAAAATGATACAAAGTTTCAAAACAAGATAAAATTGGTATTATACTGAATCACCTTGAAATAACTTGAATTCAAGACTCTGGGCCATGGTTTCTCTGAGGAACTAGGATCAAAGGAGCAATCAAGTGACTGCTTCCCTGCCTGTTCTAACTCTACATTCCTTTTATATTGGAGATATTTTTCTCCAATGTCTTCTCCTTTCCTGTGTTGACCTTGAGAGAGAAGGTAATAGAAGAAAACTTAAGTACTGAGGTATCACAAACTGGTCAGAGCTGCAACCTTCCAAACAAGTGGACAAAGAAAATTTAAATCAAAGAGACAAATGGCACAATTTTAGGGCTCCAAGAGGATCAAAACTTCTAGTAGGATTTGAGATTGTCTGGTGGTTGAGACAAAGTACTCCTCTGAGAGGTCCATATTTATTAGGTTTTCAAAAAAGGAAGGGAATGGTGAGGAAAGCATGGGAAATTGAGTAGGACCTTGGGAGTTTGTACAAAGTCTTCCCCAAGGAGTAAATTATGCTAATTAGGAGAACTATCTTATCTCTAAGTTGACATTCAGAGCAAGCTACAGTCTCTGTTTAGTTAATTGGGATTGGAACCAGGCATCCTCAGCTGTAGCCTTATCTTGTTCTTTGAGGTGTCACAGCATTGCAAGCCACTACAGTCCTCAACCGGGACCAGTGACTCATAGAGGTTCACTTACCATGAATGTGCTGCCCATATCCAGACAAGGGGCCTAGGCCTGGGACAGACTCACAGGTAAAGACAGAAAGACAACTGGTTAATATTAAATCCTGCTTAGAGCTGCTTCAGAGTGGTCTCCATCACTGAGTGGCAGCTGTAAGTGACTCACTTTGGCTTTGCATTGTAGGAATTTGGGGAAATATAGATTAAAAAGTGGCACATTATTGAACAGATCATTCATGCCAAGTATTGTGGTTTTACATGAATTCTCTTACTTTCATGATTGCTACATTTAATAAGTATTATTGTTGTAGGCAACTGAGTTAGACAGAAATACTATAGGCAGTCAGATAGGGCTAGGCTTTCAGAAGGAGCCAGTGCAGAAGATGAGATACCTTGCAAGTATGGGAGAGATAGACACTTCTAGCTGTGGGCCCGGCCTCAAGACAAAAGATAAAACAAATCACCGACACAGCTCCCTAAGGATAAACATCAGGGACTGATAGTTTAAATAGGTCTCTATTACATTGAGAAAGCCAGGAAGAGTGACTAACTCAATCCACTACAGGAAAAGCCCCTGTTTTGTATTCATGCCTGCTTGCTATGTGACTCGCTTCCCTATTTGATCCTAATATGATCAATTTTATCTGAGCAATTATGCTTGTAATCTTATTATTTGACCATAGATTTGTCCCACCTCATGACCACCTTGCGATTTCCCATTTGTTCCCCACCTTGGACCCGCCTCATCTTGTAGTTTTGTTCTATAAAATCCATAGGAAAGACAGGGTCCTTGGCAACCCACTCTGGTCCCTTCTGTCCCTCTCTAGGACAGAAATTTTTTTCCACAAATAAATATATTCTGCTCTTAACCTCAGTTATTCCTAAAATTCATTCTTCGATTTTAGAGAACATGAACTCATCCCAGATATCTTTCAGGTTGGGAACTTCTTTCCCTTATATCATTCTCATAACTAATTTCTATAAATGGAAACCTTCAGTATCTTCATTTGCTCATGTCACATCACTAGATATTGACAGAGGTTGGATTGAAATCCCAGTCTTTGCAATTTTGAAGTCTCTCAGTGTTATGCAGGATAATGTAAAGGACAGTGGAGGTCTTTTAAGACCTAGCTTTTATTTAGCACTGAAAACAAAAGCTGATTTTCTTAAGGAGCTGAAATATCTTTATTGAAGAGAAGAGTTTGAAATCTCAGGCTTGAGCCAATTTCAGAGACCATTGGATTGCCCAGTTGAGAGGTTATGGCTCCGAGAAAAAAGGCTGAACTGTATAATTCTAGGAAAACTGACTTTCTAAATGTTCATGTAATTTGTTTATAATAATCATTTTAAACTTTAATGTAATTTGCTTGTTTAACTTTTATAAATCTGATCTTGTTTGGAAGAGAGTCTATTATTTTAAATCAAAGCAGTTTATTCAGAATGTGAAATGTGTGAAGTGCTAGACAGTAAGAGTGATTGTGTCCTTTATCTGTATGTATTTTGGGTGCCCTTGGAGACATGCACTCTGCTTCCTCACTCTTGGGCTTTGAGTAGCCTATTTGCTGTTGGCAAACCCCAATTCTTTAAAGTCTGAGATGATTTCATCCCTTTTGTAACTCAGGACTTGTAATCAGTGCATTCCTAATTTTTTGTCTCTTCATTAGATTTAGACATTGTTTCTCTTCACCCTCTCTCTCTCTCTCTCTCTCTCTCTCTGTATATATATATATATATATATATATATATATATATATATATATATGTATATTTGTTGTTGCCTATATCTCTAAACATCTGGGTTATCTATAGATTAAAATATTTTACAATTTTCCACTGATACCTCAAAGCCATTCTCTATCTGTCCTTTCTCAAAATGCAAATCAAAACAAAACAAAACAAAAGAACAACATAAATAATACCACGTACTTTGAAATCAGCTATACCATCAGCTACAGGAAATATCCAATTTAACATCACTTTTCCTGCTTTAGAGTTTCTGGATCACCATTGTATTGCCCAGTACTAGTCCTATTATAAATCTTGGTGATTTTAAAGTTCTAGTACATGTGTAGCTGAAGCATTCTCTAGTTGCTCATTTCCTTCAACGATTTTAGCTTCCATCCTGCATCATCCGTTCATTCATTCCTGCAGTCATGCCCCAGCATAGGTTTGAACCTGAACCCTCTCCAGCATTTATTGTAATCTGCTGTAGAGTGTTACAATTTACAAAAGAATCAAGAACCTCCACTATTTCCTGTATGAAACCAATTTATAATTTCAAATTCAAACATTTCACTCCTCCAACAACACATTGTTATTCTACCAGGACCACAACTAAACCATTCTTTTTTATGTACTCTCATTTTATGCCCTTGTCCAGCAAAGTCTCTATTCTCATTGTTTACTTTTTCTTTTTCTCTATGAATGAACCTGCCCCAGAGAACAGAACTAAAGAAAGACCCAACTTGCCTTAATTAAAATGCATGTGCATTTACCTAAGTTTCATTAGATTAGAAACCGCTTTTGTTTACTGTTACATCAAAGTGCCTACAGGCGTGTTTCCAATACAGAATACATTTTTAATGTGAAATTGTTGGATCTTATAAGACAGAATATATATTTCCATTACCTCCTTTCTTGTTATCTGAGTTTCATATTTCTTATTTTCTTCTCAAAATATCAGTAACATCTTCTTATCACAACTCATAATGCTCTACTAATTACTTTCCATATCATGTATCAAGAACAAATAAGACAAGCACAAAAAAAGCTAGTTCACAATATGTTTACCCTCCTCCATGGGGTAGACCACCTATCTAGGTACTTAGTATTACCAATTATCATTAAGGAACTGAACTCCTTGACTAAGGCATCAGATTTTACTTATTTTCTGTAAACTTCCCAATTTTTTTCTAGAAAACCTGTTTCTACTGTTTACTGCAAATCCAGTCAGCAATATTACATGTAATTTCTTTTTAAAATATCTCTATGTCATATTTATTCCAGATTATCTACAATTATCCTATACTTTAAATCAAATTTCCTTGTAATTTTGAGTGAAATATTTCTCCTCCCTTTCTCCCTTCAGTATGGTCCAAGCAGATGTTAATCCTTACTATTTTACTGCAGGCTGTTAGCAAGATACTTAATAGCTAACCTTCATTTGCTAAATATCTGGTCAATCATCTATGCTCATCCTACTAGATCATCAGTAGAATTTGACACAACTGAATTTTGGCTCCTCTTGGAAACACTTCTTGGCTCCTAGGATACTTCTGTCTTTTCCTTTGCCTTCACCCATTGTATTCCCAATCTCACTTCTAATTCATTCTTTCAGTCTAAAGTCATGGAAAACTCCACAAGTCAATTTACATATTGGGCTGCTTTCATAGCAGTGTGTGGCATAAATATCAGCTATATTGTGACAGCTTTTAGGATCATATATTCATCTTATCATTCCTCTCGAACTCCTGTATACAGCTACATTACAATCATCTCAAACTTTACAGGTTCTAAGCTAGATTTTGAACATTTTCTTCTTTTAAATTTGTTCCACATAAAATGTTTCCCATTTCAATAAATGGTATCACATTTCCAGTTTTTTTAATCTAAAATGTTTGTCATTTTTTATTGTTTTCTTCCAACTCAATAAAATATTCCAGCAAATCCTGCTATCTCTATATTCTGATACTGTTCCTCCATTGCCCCTAAAATTATTATTATGAATGATTTATTTCCATTACTGCATTTCCTGTCTAACTTGTTTTGCTGTCTTTCTGCCTGCTCACTAGCAGTGTTATTACTACAAGTCAGACTCTATACAATGAACAGAAATTAAAAGGTTTCCGTCTGTCACTCTCTCCCCTTTGTTTTACTCCAAAGCACTAAAACCACCTGGCATGTCATAATTGTTCTGTGGATTAAAATAACAAATTTTGACTCTTTTAGCTAAAAGATGAGCCTATTTTTATCATTTTATCTTTAGCAACTTAAAGGGGATGTGGTACATGAAAAGTTTTGTGTCTGCTGAATAAAACAGCTCACCAATTTCATTTTCTTACATTTCTCATCATGTGAAAAGATGAAAATGAAGGGTTTGAATCGCCTTATCTAGTATGAAAAAAAAAATACATATATCTTAAGGTGTCCTAGAAAATTTAAAATATGAAAGGCTGGATCTTCACTTAATAGGTTGTCAATGATAATACATTAAAAAAGGAATCCAGTACTGAAAGTTAAGAAATTTCCAGAGATGAGTAAGACATATCTTTTATATTTATTTATTTATTTATTTTTTACTGCAGAAAGAAAATGGCAGTTAAAAATGCTGTCAGAATACTATAGGAACTGTACAGAAAGATCAACTTAACATAGCTTTTCTTAATTTAAAAGAAAGAAAACCCATTTTAAACAATGAGCAAAAGCACAAAATAATATATATCTATAACATACGTAACAAAAATTTTATAAACTTATAAAAAGACTGAAAATGTTTGTATGTGGTAGCAACAAGAAGAGAATTCATGTATTGTGGAAATTTCACGTGAAAAGATACAAGGATACAAGGTGATAAACATACATATAAAATTTATTTAACCTCCTTAGTGACCAACATAAGTTCTCCATTACACTGATAATAATGAAAAGCTGCAGACAGCTTAGTACTTATACAGATTAACCTGTTATAGTGCTCTGACAAAACAGCTTCACATACTCAAGGTAGAAAAGCAAATAAGTGTTTCTGGAATACACATCGTGAAAGGAACGGCTTATATAGGACATATAAGAATACCGTACTTAGAATATAGTGAAGATAATAAATATTTGTTGAATAAATGCACAAGGGTGGAATTGTACATTAAAGTAGCATAGAGAATCACTAATGTTTCCGTGGTCCCCTTTCCTGCAGGACGGAGGATGGACTCCTTCCTAAGTGAAACGGAAATGTCCTCGAAGCTGTGAGCATCGAGTGAGACACTGACTGCTTGGAAGATCACTGTGGCTTCTGTGTAAAGATTGCGTGAAGGCAACACAATCATGATGACCTGTTCAGTGGTGGCCACACCACTCTATATGAATGATCATGGCCAGCATGCTGTCTGTGAACACGGAAGAGAAGATGTCAGAATCCTTTGAAGAGTCTAAATGTTGGAATTTCCTGTCCGAATAACTGTAAAGAAAGAGAGGTAGAGACGAAGAGCCAGCCTCTGCCCAAGAGAGCATTTCATAAACAGTGCAGCTGGGAATTGAGCACGATTCTAATTCAATGTCTCATTCACTTTCATGATGGTAGATGGATTGGGAAATGAAAGAGTCTTCACCTTCAGTTGCTTCACTTACTCCACTTATGCCAGCTGGAAGACACAAATGGTCTGTGATCCCTCCCAACTCAGTTCTTAAAATCTCTGGCACTGTGTTTCAGTGGAAGTGAGTTCAAACTACACCTAGACTCTCCTACTGGCACATCCTTGAAAAGGTCTTTCCAGCCTAAGTCCCTTTTGGGTTGCAGTTATTCAGGTGACTCTGAGTAGCCACAGAGGTTTTGGGAACCCAGTCAAAGGATTTTAAGTCAAAGACACTATCAGTTTAAATTTTGTGGACATATGCATGACAGAGTTACTTCTGGGTGTGGCTCAGTTATGGCTGACAGTGTTTCACAGGCCAATAAGGACAATATCAAGACTCAAACCTCAGACCAGGCATGGTGGCCGTGGCCCGTACTCCCAGCACTTGGGAGGTTGAGGCAGGAGGATCGCTGCAAATTCAAGAGCAACCTGGGCTACAGAGTGAGCTCAAGGCCAGCCTGAGCTACATAGTGAGACCCTGTCTCAAAAAGACCAAAAAAAAAAAAAAAAGACTCCAACCTCAATTTCTTTGACATTAAAGCTAACAATTTTAATAATGTGCTGTGTTACTTGTCTTCTGGTCAGTAATTCATCAGCAGATGCTTTACTTTAAAAGCATTTTAGTGACTCCCTAGTAAGCTCCACAATTGGGCACCATGAGCCGTTTCTTTATGTGGCTCTTCACACAACTTCCGCTCCTTTTCACACTTCAGCTGCTTCGCCCACGCGCTCCACCCGCCTCTTTGTGTCCAGTCTGCGGAGCCCTCCCTCGTGTTCTTCCTTCGGTCTAAAATAGCTCAACCAGTTATTTTTGCTTAAGCGTTTACTCACGTCTAGTTTAATGTCGTAAGATGCTGGCCGTGACAGAGGAAAAAAGAAAAACATCTAAGCAATGCTATTCCTTAAGGAACAAATAGTAGTTGTTTCAAAACAATACTTAAATATAGATATCACAAAAAATAAAAATTCTAAAATTTTAAAATATATACTAAAAATCCTCATTTGAGACGTTGATAAATTTGGAAACAACACTGGAATCTCCAAGGCAAGTTTTTCTTTTTTTTCTTTCTTTTTTTGGTTTTCTTTCCGTACCAGGAATCTAACTCATGACCTTGGCTTGCCAGGCAGGAGCTGTGCCACTGAGCTAAATCCCCAGCCCCTTCCATGACAAACTAATGACAAGTGTGAATCTGAAACAATCTTTACAATATGGTAGCTAATATAAATGTCTGCATCAATAATGCTACATGAAATACTGAATTATATTTTCTCTAGAAACAATGATATTATAAGATTGTCATTATATGACTTGTTATTCAAAAGTAATAAAATCTACATGTAAGGAAAATTATTATGGAAATAGGTAGTAATTTGTTTCTGGATTTAATGATATTACAGAAAATTTGTAATTTTGTGAATATTGCTTTATGCTGTGATTTCTGCAGTCATTGTTAGACTTACTTTAATAATTACAATTTTTTCTTATTTTCTAACCTTTAAAACCTGGGTAAACCTCAAACAGACTCAGGGGGTCAGGCAGCGCCTTTATAAGAGTGTTTCAGCCTGGAAAAAGTTATCTTACAAGAAGAAACTGGAGAAAGTGTCAGAATTTACCATGACGTGATGTGAGCATTTTGATCATATAGGACTAGGCAGGGAAGAGAAGGTGTTTCAGACACAGTGAGAGTAGTTCTGGAAAGATGAGAAGTGCCTGGAGATTGTGGGGCATTCTGTGAGGTGAGGCAGGAGTGCCCCGTCAGGACCTGAAGACAAGACTTAGGTGTGAGCAAGAGAAGAGTCTTGGGAAGGTAGATGGAAGGAAACCGAAACTACGTGTGTAAAACTGTTAATAATTTGGTCTATTTCAGGCTTCAATTCTGTCACTGAATACTATCATTATTCTCCAGAACGTTTAAAAATGAACTCTGTTACAACACAAACAAAGGAGGACTTTTCAAAGTTCAAATCAGTAAGGAAAGAATTTCAAGATCTACAGTGCTGTGAAAGCAGTGTCTATTAGGAAAGCCTTTCAGACAAAGACACCATTTTCATACACCATACCTGTCTTTAAAATGAAATTATTTTCCAGATTAGATATTTCTCTGTGACACATTTTATTTCCACTCTGGGAGAGCTTAAAGTATTATAAACTCAAAGTTAATATTATTCTGGACATTAATTGACCATCAGCCTGTTTGGTCATGAGGAAAACTAACACATTATCATATATTAATAATGATCACAGCAAGAGGGAGAAGACGGGGAGAATATTAAATGATTCTGAGGGAACGCATTATAACTATACTCAAGGAAAATTAAATTTCCAAAAGTTAAATTGTTCATAGAGCTGAACAGCTTTTGTTTGTGTTTACAATCTCTGTTATCCTGGGGACAAAGAAATAGTTATTCCTGATTTCTAATATAAATACATTTAAAAGCAAATGCAATTCACCCTATGTGTTCTCGGTACAAAAGCTTTTCGTGTATACCAAATAGACATTTGGATATGTGTGCTCTCATAATTTAAATTCATTTTTCAAAGTAGTGGAAAAAGAAATTTTAGATTTTTAAAAATAATAATACAAGGAATCTGAAAAAAAAATCATTTTAATGCAAGGACATACACTGATTTAACTTCCTTATGGGCACTTGGTCTTACACATGGTTTTTCTAGGTTCAAGTAAGTCTTGTTTGGCCTGATTATCTTCTAACTAATACCTGATTTTGAGATACCACTTATAATCTTATGAACACATTTACATATCTTCCATTAGATATCAAATGCAAAAAATTATCAAATTTGTGAATCCATTATCAGAATGTATATATGTACATTTACATATAAGCCTGGAGAGTTTTTGGTGAGTTTCTCTCTACTTATGTGTATATTTATTCATATCTGTCTTTCATCGTGTGAGAACACTCCAATGCCAAGATCTTATGCCAGTGTCCTTGACATAGTGGGAAAGAACTGTGAATGAAAGAACTGAGCAATGTTCTTCTCCCTCTCTGTTCATTTGTATAAACGTATGAATATAGAAACTGTTATGGGTTGAATTTTGTCTTTCAAAAGTTGCTATTTTGAAATCTTAAGCCCCAGTACCTCAGAATGATCTTATTTGGCAATGAGATAATTGCAGATATTAGGGTAATATGTAGATATATTGCAGTAGGGTGGGTCCCTAGTCCAACACCTTGCGTTTACATTTCTACATGCAATTGCAAACAGATAAGGCAGTCAATTTCTGCTTCTTTAAGCAGCTCAGAATACGGTATGTTGTTAGGACAGTGCTGGAAGACACAAACACAAATTTCGGTACTTAACATAGGGTTTTAATATAAGAACTACTGAAGCGTGTTAAAGTTATTTCAGAAATAGATCCTGGGTAAATGTTGAAGTGAGTTGAGATGCATGACAGAAAATCCTAGATTGCTTTGAAAAGTCTACTACTTTCACTATCCATAGTAAAGTTAATTCTGCTGAGAGAGTAAATGGAAATTGAGACTTTATTATTGGAAACTAGAAGAAAAGTCATCCTTGTTTTAAAGGCCCAAAGAACTTGTAAGCAATGAATCTGCAAATTTAGATTAGAAGATCTCAGAAAAATATTGAAGTCAAACCCTGATTTCATTTTTCTACTTGTTAGAAAATATAAACACAGATAAACTAAACTGCTAAACAAAATACTTGATGATGGGAAATTCTCAGCCTGTCGAGGTAGTGTGCTCTAGAAGGAATGCCAACCATGTATCCGAACATCGTTTGGCTAAAAAGATGAACCACACAGCAGAGGCCAAGAAGTGAGGTGATTATCTGGGAAAGACCCCTGGAAAGATCCCTTTTCTAGTGTATTAGTCTCCAGTGCAACTCATGGGACTAGAAACATTTTGAGAATGTTATCATTAGAAAAACAAAACATAAAACAAAACACTGCCACTTTGGATTGAAAGGACCATAGATGGACTAAAATAATGGACAAATGACTCAGAGGCAGAAACACAGCTGCCTCTCAGGGTTGAAGGGGCAAGCATACCTCTTCAGGACCAGAGAAAAGAGTACCAACCACAAATAATTCTTCGTAAGGCTTAAACTCTAATGGAATTTGCCCTCATGCATTGCCAACTGCCTTTGTATTCATGTTGTTTTATCTTTCCTGTGTGTTCCTTTTGAGTGGAAATGTCTAACCTGTCATGATAATTTGTTTTCTGGGTTTGTTTTGTCAAAATGGGGAATTGAATTTAGGGCCTTTGTGTTGAGCTACATTGTGAGAACTTTGTATTTATGCATTTATTTTGATATAGGGTCTTGCTAAATTGCTAAGTTGCCCAGGCTAGGCCCAAAATTGTGGTTCTCCTGCCTCAGCCTCCCAGCATTACAGGGATTATAGGGGTTACAGGCATGCATATCATGATATTTGATCCATTCTTCTGGTTTTATAGGTCAACAGATGGGGGAATTTTGCCTGAGGATACAGCATATGCTGAAGGTCAACCATACCTGATTTTGAACATATTTATATGAGATTTAGCATTGATGCTGGAATGAGTTAAGTCTCCTGGGGATGTTGCATGAGCTGAAGGTGTTTTTCATCTGGACATGACATGAATTGGAAATGGAGGGTAGAGGGTAGAGGATTCTTAAAGATTGAGTTATGACTCTCACCCCTAACATATATATATATATACATATATATATACACATGATGTGTGTGTGTGTGGTACCTCAGAATGTGAACTGACCTGGAAATAGGATCATTGTAGTGTAATTACTCAAGATAAGGTTGTAGGAAGTATGGTGGGTCCCTCATCCAATGTGATTCATGTTCTAGGAAGATGGCCATGTGTATTAGTCAGTTTGCTGGGACAAAATACTTGAAACCTTTAACTTATGGAGAAGAGGGTTATTTTGCCTTTTTTCAAAGAATTCTGTCCACATGCAGTGTGCTCCTAGGCAGAAGCAGCATTGCAGAAAGCCACGGTGGAGGGAAGCTGTTCGCCACACGGCGGCCGGAAAGCAGGGAGAAGAGGAAGGAGCTGGGAAAAGAATAAGCTTCCCAGGTCTGGACTCCAGGACCTGTGCTGTAGCCAGGCCTGACCCCTTCACAGCACACTCAGGTATAATCTCATCCAGGAATTAATTAACGGGTGAGTATAGCACCCCCATGATGAGACCCCTTTCATATAGCTCACCATCAACACATAAAAAGTTTGGAGCACATTCTGAATCTAAACCATAAGACTGCGTAAAGATTAAGTCCCACAGGAAAAGCTCCTTGTGAGGACAACATAGAAAGTTTGTAGATAATCGGCTGCAGACACCAACCAGTCCAGTCCTTCATCACACACTTGAAAAGCCAGAAAAGGAATCCTTCTGGGGTTTCAGGGAGAGCTCACACTTCCCATACCTTGGTTTGAGATTTCCAGCTTCCAGACCTGTGAGCTAACACATTACTCTTTAAGCTGCGAATCTGTAGTGCTTTGTGACAGCAGCCCATATGTTCTTTTACTTTTTTTTATTTTTAAAGTAGTACCGGTAATGTGATGTAGGACAGCTGACATGTATGCTCACTGGCAGAAACTAAGCGAACATGGGAAGAATCACAAGGAAAAGAGCAAATGCTCTTCTGAGCATGGCCAACCTTCTGTCTTGGCAGCATTGTAGTGAGAGAAAAGAAGTTGTCTTGAGCTGCACATACAATTTGTAATTTGTAATGTAGTTAATGTGCAGAAGTAACAAGACTTAATTTTGAAACATTTTTATTATAAATGGAGAACCAGTAGCCCCCAGTCACAGGTTGCACATGTCTTCCAGGAAGCGGCCCTTGTTATTCTCCTGGGTCATGGAGTTTTGGATGTCAACCTTCCAGTTTTTTCAGATAAACTGAAAAGTTGAAATTTAAAAGAAATCATCTTTGTTTTAAATTATCAGTTGAACCAGGACCACCCTCAGATTAAACCATACTGGTCTCAGTAAGTATCTCGTCATTGCTTTGCAAACTCCAATGCTGGCACTTAAGGAGTATGTAATGAAATTAATACTAGACCATAGCTGATAGAATTGTGTTTGTACTGTTTATTTGCAAAGTTTTCTAAAACTTTAAGTGTCCAAATAGTTTTTTCTTAGCATTTTAATCTTCAGTAAATGCAATCCAGTGTAATTGGAGAATCATCTCTTTCTCTTGCCTAAAGTTTTTCTGCTTGATTTTAATATTTCAGCATAATGTAATTCTTAGGTTTTGATTATTAAAATACTTTCATCATCACCAGTTCACTATTCTGTTCATCTGGTGAAAGAAAAGTATACAAAAATCTAATAATTTATTAATTTCAGACAAAGAATGCTGAAGAATCAAATCTGTACTTAATGTTTGTGTGTTTTACTTGCAATGAGGCTTAACAATTTTTTTTCGTTTTGAGCAATACTGCTGAATTCAGAACTAACTCTATTTTAGATTTTAATGATTGTAGCATAATTTCATTCTTGTCCTATTTTGATGTTTTAATTTTCAGAACTGTGTATGTAAAAAGTTTAGAACTACATGCAGAAAGTCTCCCCTAAGCAGAAGATAGTCATGATGCAATGGCTGTGAATGGCTTTCTATGATACACAAATTGTTGTCACCTAGTACACCTTCATTCACAGCTAGCATGACAGGTAATTTCTTGTTAAAAATTACCTATTCGCTCCTCTTGTATTCAAGGGGAATATTCTATTTTTCTTCAAAGAAAAAAAAAACAAATTGGCAGTGTGATTTTTCAGCAATGGAGAAAATTTATATCATTAAATTTGTAGCTCTGTAAGCAATTAGTATTCAAAGCACACAGATGAAAAAGATTAAATATTAATTCAATTTTTCTATTTTCAGTTGTTTAGGGAAAATCCTTTTATAGCTGCCGCATTTTATTTTGGTTTCAAACCCATTATTCTAATGAATCAGCTTTTATTCATGTGAGTATTGATTTAGGTTTACTTCTGAAAAAGAGAAAATGCACTTAAGAAAACCAAAGAATTTACAGCCTTTAGAAAAGGGGAGAGAATAAATGCAGAGAATATAAAGCCAAATCCCCATGCAAAAGCTATTTATACTATGTTTGAATACTACTTTGTAAATGAAAACATACTATTTATAACAGCTGTAAAAAGAGAATAACATTTGTAGAAACTATTTATTTCCGATGTCTTTGTAGTTAGTGGGGAGGGAGTATATGGATTTTTCTCAGACAGTGCCAACTTCTCTCTGTCTGGTCTCCTGTAAACTGTTGGTAATTAACAGACTGTCAAAGCCTCCTGTAAAACGTCTATGCCTCTAGCTCCCATGAATGCTACCCAACATAGCCCATGTTTCAAATACCCAGATCCACGCTAGCAAAAGAAAGACATCTTTCCTTGCCCACTTGCTGGTCTCTCATTATCAGTACCTCTAAAATTACTCTCAGAATACAGTTCACAAATGCTCTTGTGCTTTCAACTGCAAAAACATACGCATGGAAATAGCATCCTTCAGAAAATATATGTCTGTCTGTAACATGGGTTTATGACTATGTCTATCTTTAAAAATCAGAAGAAAATAGAATTTGTTCTAAAAGTTTGGTATCATTTTCTGTCATTCCGTTGATTGATTCTCCACAATTCAGTCCACACCCTAGCTGTACCCTAGGTGAGAGAAGAGCTGCCAGCTTAGGTTTTGTTTTTGTTTTTGTTTTTGAGGGACTCACCACTGTTGTCACCGTTTCCCGCTGCTTACCTTTCAGTCATAAGGATCTACACCATGAATGTGCAGAAATATTTTTTCATCAATCCAGAGCTTATACTTTAGGGTTTAAAATACCTGCGCGGAGAAGGAAAGAACGGAAGAGGTGGAGTGTGGAGGAAACACTTGTCTTGCTGTGTCACTGATCTTACATTTCAAGTGTGTCTCTTTCTCAGAGTTATGGAAACATCTGCCTGGGCAGCTTCACAAGGCAAATTATGACCATGAACTCTTGGGCAGAGTGCTGCCTGTAATATGGTGAGGATCATATTTTGGAAAACAAATAAGGAATGGGATATAACTCAAAATGTGAAGATAGTGACATAATTATGCCCCTAGGGCATTTACAATGCTTGACATGCACAAAAATGTTTCTACACCCCAGGCGAGTGATTAATGTATATTATATGATAACCAGAGTTGCTTCATTTTAAAGATAAATGAAATTATTTGAAATGAATATTATACCAAGAGATAAAGAGGACAGTTAAGCAATATGAAGACTACAGTGGGCACCAGAAAAGTTGAAACAAACTAACTTAATATGAGAGGATATACCTTCCCAAGAAATTAAACTGTGATTCATATCCATGAAAATGACAGAAATTCTTTAATTACTAGCTTCAAAATCTACCACTATTTTTCTGCATTTCCCTCCATAACACTGACAGTACACAGCCTGCCTTAGGATTTTGTGTCTGCTTGCTGAGAACATTGTAAATCTCCTGTAGCTTCCTCAGTGCAAATCTTTCTAACTTATCTAAAGCATTTCTCATGGCTGCAGGACATAAGACATTCATGAGAGAGAGGTAGGACATGTTTTCCTGAAAGAAAAGGCCCTGGATTTTGTAAGCAATTTACCCACTTGCTTGTATAGATCTAACTTTCATTATTACTCAGCAGTGTAATTCAAAAAGAAATTCAAGTGGTTTAGTTGTGTTACATTCGGTTTTGGTCTCCCTGTGTGTCTTCATTTCTACTCTTCTGTATAACTCTATGTACATTAGACAATAATTCTAATTAGTCAACACAACTTTAATCCGTTATGCCGGAGGTTTTGGGGAGGTACTTTAAGAGACATCACCTAGTGGCCTTATTAGAGAAAGGTACATTATTTAGAAACTGTAACTTACAAGACAGCTTCAAAATAGATACTTGCATAATGGATTACTCTAAAAAAATTTACAAATTGTTCCATGACTCACCTTTACTCTTGGCATACTAGTATCATTATAGAGGTTGTTTTAGAAATGACAGACAGGTAATTTTTTAAAAAATCAAATAATTGTAAAGTAAGTCAGACTTAGTTGTAGACAAATATAATCAAAGATGATAGTTTTGTGAACTGACAATAAAAATAATCTTACCCATGTGTCAGGTTCTTTTTGTATGTATTATTAATTCTGACTTTTTTTATCACTATGTGTTTGTGACACACAATAACTACATTCATTTTGAGGAGTTAGTACATATGCAACATATCTTGTTTAATTCTGACCACCTTACACCACCATCCTCTTTCACCTTACCCAGATCCTGGTCCCAAATTCCAAAATATCTGTCTCCCTGTTTCTGATCTTCTTGCCTAATTGCATTATCACATTCATGAAAAATTCTTTTTTTTAAGATTTTATTTTTATTAATATGTTTGTAGTACATAATGTTTACATTTATCTCAGAGGTTAGGTACCTACTTCACATATCTTAGTTTATTTTCTTCACATTCTCCTTCCTCTTCCACCCTCATTCATCTCTAGGATGCTTCCCCATTTGCAAATGATCTATTTTCATGTTTCCTATGAAGGAGCCTCTCTAGACTATTTGTAGTAGGTCTGAGGAAGGAGCACTAGAAGTTGCAGTCATCAGAGAGGGTTACAGTGGTCACTGTGGAGAAGGTCAAATCACAGCAAGGCCCTAGACCTCAGTGCTGATCTACAGCCCTTGCTGTGTTCTTAGATCTAGTGGACATGGATATAGCAGAAGCTGAGGAAAAATAATTTTTGAAGTTCCCTCATTTCCATATAAAGCACTTTCTATCAATTTTACTAAAAAGAGAAATCTATAAGGACAGATTTCAATGATAATAAAAATATCTTACTTGCACATTTTAAATGCTAACCATAATCTTATCAGATTGTGTATATGCAATTTGCACAATCTAATGCTAGCCATAACCATAATTTCAAATGCTAACCATAATTTCATCAGATTGTATATATGTTGGTTGTTTTCAAAGCAATTTTTCACACAGAAAATTCAAATGACAAAGGCAAATGAAATAGTGAGTGATGAATATACAGTTTACCAATTAATAAAATAGGCAAATTGGTGAGTCATTCTTGTGTAGGTCTGGAAAATAAGATGACTTAAAGTAGGACACAAGGAACTGACTAACATCAATAAGGAAAAGCAACAGTGAGAGAGATTTCATGACTCTGTGAGAAGAAACAAATATAATGTCAAAGTGGTCCAAGAATACAAAAGGTGGTCACAGGTTAGAGCTATTCCATAGGAACTGGGGATGTCCTGTAGGCAAGGATGCTGAAGACAGGTATCTGGAATAAAAGTGATAGGGCAAGAGAGATTCAACTTTCCTGTTTTTAACTCCATGTTAAGAGAAGTCACCTAAAGTTCACTTAAGCTGTAGTTCACCCCAGTCGTGTTGGTCATTCATCAACTCAGCAGTGCAGAGTCATAAAATGGGAATAAAACAAACAGGACAAATTGGGAAGTGGGCTAAAAGTTAAACTGCAATGATCATTTGGAATTCGGTTGTCTGACCTTCTGGGAGAAGTAAATTTTGTGATAACTGTGTGACATTCTTGTAAGATTCCCCAAAATAAGGTAAAGGTTACTATGGAAACCTAAAATGTACTTAAACTAAAGGTGAAACCCAGATAGGCCTGGAAGTAGTCTCTGGCTCCTGATTAGAGACTGTCCATCAGCCGGCTCCAATAAAGCTTTGTTTGACCCTGCCTTCTTGTTTTTCTTGTGAGTGCCTTTTTTGATGGACTCACTTGCCTTATCAAAAGGGACAATGGAAATGAGTGATGTATCAATTCCATGCAAAATTGTATTTTTTATGATAGTAATACTTAAGTCTTCTTGTAACAGAAAAAGAAATGACTGATTAAGATGACCCAAACTTATAACAGCATGGAGTCCTATTTGTGCTTTTTAAAACAGAGATTCATTGTAGAGTTTCTTGCAGATATAGGAACCCCTTACATCTAGAAACATTGTTACTATAGTCTCATATCAAGGCAAAAGCAGTTTAAATTGAAGAAAAACTAAATTGTCTTTCTTCTAATTACAGTTATATAGAAGCATCTATATATTTATCTTGGAATAGACAGTAACCAGTGAGTTAGGGTTTAAAATAATTTCTGTTATCAAAGCTTTAAAACTAATTTCAGCTGATTTGATTCAATATATAGTAATATTAAAACAAAAGGAATATTCATTTAACCCATTGTTAAAAAAATAATAAAACATTTTCCTTGAATGGTTTGAATGCGAAAGTCTTAAAATATGCTGGGGTTGACCAGGAGAAGAGAAGAGACAAAGAGTCAGGGGATGGGAGATGAGTTAAGGGAATTCTGAAAACAAAGCAAGCAGCTTCAGCAAGCAAACAATGGTAACAAACAGCACAATGGGTAGGAGATAAGAAGAATAAAATGACTAAAATCAGAATATCTGAAAATTTCAAAACTTTAATTGGGATTCATGGGCAATGCCCAATCTTATGCTGAAACAGAATAATGTAAAGTACATACTTCAAGACAATTGTTACTTGCCTATAGGTGTTTAAATGTACTTGCTGTAATCACACTGGAAAATGGTTAATTTTATCTTGCTAAGTGAAATAACCTTATCCTCTCTGGCTCACAATTTCACTAAATTTTCTAGAGTGAACCTGGATTCATTTTTAGGGAAGACTAAAGCATTAACTCTAGAGGAAATCTTAGTTCCTGACACCTCCAAACAGTAAACAAGGAATAATTCATGACCAGATGAGCATAATACCTTGCAATATAAGGCTATTTACAGAACCCTTTTACATGATACCTCATGTCCAGGCTTTAATAAAAAATTATAGCCTGAAGACACAAAGCAAATATGTCAGAACCAGACTCAGATATGATATAGATTTCAGAATTATTAGAGCCAGAATTTAAAATGACTATGATAATATGCTAAAGCTTAGAAGGGAAAAAGTGGGCAACATGAAAAATCATATGGATAATATAAACAGAAGGTGGACACTCCAAGAAAGTGGCAAAAGGAAATTCTAGATATTAACAAGAACATAAAGGAAATGAATTTGGTATGGATCAGTAGATTGGATACAGCCAAGGAGATAACGATGTTGAAGATACATCATTAAAAACTTCCCACACTAAAAGGAAAGAAAAACATTAAAACTGAACTGAATACTGAAAATGGTCTTGACAACTAAAACTGTGCAATATACATATATTGCACATGGGGGAAACACAAAATTTTACCTAAACACACTATATTCATACTAAAGAAATCACAGAGATAAAAAAAAAATTTAAAAAGCTGAAAGAAAAAATACATAATTATGCAGAAGTAATGTAAGAAATACATTACTTTTTTATATGTGATGTCACAGAAACTGAATTTTCAGTTGGTATAATCTAAAATTACATCCTTGGTTCTACATGTCAGAAAGATCCAACATTATTTGGAGAGAATGCCCCTCAAATCATCTTTCTGCTGACTAGATTACTGCAAGTTTATCAGGCTCTTTTCTTCACACTACCTACTAATTTCTGCCATTACATATCCTTCAGATACTTTCTTCCAAGATGAAACTACGGATATTTCTTAAAAACTTAAAACTAAGTAAGATCGCTTTTTGTCATGGAGTTCAGAGTACAGAAAAGTGTGTGAACTATACATTCCTCACACTTCTGTGTTATAAATAGAGGCTGACTTTGATCTTACATAGGACAGAGTTTTATGCAATTTTTTCAAGGTGACATTTGGTAAAGCAATTTTCTGCATAATAAATGTCAGGCACATGGAGAAAAATGTCAAAAGCTAAGGACAACTAGATTTTAAATACAGTCTTTCATCCAAACTATGAAACTTCATCTTATACAATTTCTGATAACAGTTTCCAAACAGCAATGTGATAGATATTACTTTAAGTGCAAACTATTGTGGAGGGAATCCAATTTATTGGTTCACTTCATTTGGTGATACTGTAAACTCAGGTGTTATAATTGCTAAAGGAAGATTAAGAGAATAATATGATCTGACTCTGGGGATCAAATGAAGTTTTATGGCAAGTTCAAGGCAAAGGGAAAACATAACTGTACTTCTTCACTTTTAAACTGTTGCTTTTGCTTGGTTTTGCCTGTTCTAATTCACTTAATGTTCTCATATGTTATTGGTGAACTGCAAGAGGTAATAAGATATGAGAGTTTAGTAAGTTTTATAGTTTCCAGTATTTTATTAATGAAAAAAGTTATAATAAAAATTTCCTGGGGTAGACTTTTAGGTTCAGTGCTTTCTGAAATGAAGTTCAGAACTTACTTGAATCTTACCCAGGGTAATTTAAACTAGACTACTTGAAAAATGGCTGGATGACAGCAAATATTTACTCCTGACTAGTGAAATAGATATGTTAGGCCAATTTTGCTTTCTGAGTACTTCACCAAAAGTAATTTATAAACTGTAGCCATTGATTAATTCAAATTGCACATGTCAGAAGGAGCAAAATATTATTTCATTATCTTCTTCCACTGACATCCAATATGTGACCATGTCTCTTACAGAAGTTGGAGTGGAACTTGAGGTTAATATCTAGGTATTTTTAAATAAGAAGGAACTTCTTCAGAATCAAAACTTATTCAAAAAAATTATTAATAACTTCCCTCTTTTAGATGGGATTTCAAAATTAAAGGCAATGACAATTTTGTCTATAAAATGTAGAGTGTAAATATTTCAAATTTTCCTCTAAAGTATTAAAATAGGAGCTTATCATATGGCATGTACATTTTTTTGTATGAACTTACATTGTTCACATTTTATCACTATATTTTTAATGTGTGTTGACAGGCACAATTATAATGTTCATCGTATTTTAAACTCTTTTGGTAGGAAGGTCACTATTTACCACATTTTAATTTTGGGTACAAAATGACTGGATGATAGTGTTCATAGTGAGATAAGTGTCATATTTTGAATTAGTAACAAACTGATGCATTCCTAGAATAAAAAATCACTTTCATATTCTTGCTTATTGTTTACAGCTAGAGCACAAATTCTGGGATATGTAGAAACATGGATATTTAATTCTGATAATCATTTTTATCATTGGTCATGTTGTATTATAACTAAAATATTCTTAATATTTTATATACTGAACTTCTACGATAATAAAGAATAATATATAGAAACTTAAACACCCTTAAACATACAACAGTGAAAATCATCATGCTTGATCACTGTATAGTAAAATTTGACTAATGGTTCAGTACAAGAATGCTACTGAAACATGGGTGCACATGTGATACGATGTTTTCAGTTCTTCTTAAAAAATACCCAGGAGCAGAATAGCTGGGTTGAATGGGACTTCTAATCCTAGTTTACTGAGGAATCTCCAGACTGATTTCCAGAGTGGTTGCACCAGTCTACACTCCCACCAGCAGTGGAGAAGGGTTCTTTTTCTCCCCACAGCCCATCCAGCATTCGCAAAGGGTTGATTTCTTGATGATAGCCATTCTTTCTGGGGTGAAATGGAATCTCAGTGTTGTTTTAATTTGCATTTCTTGAATACCTAATGACGCTGAACATTTTTTCATGTATTTATTTGCCATTTGTATTTCTTCATCTGAGAAGTGTGTATTCATCTCAGATGTCCAGGTTTGTATTGAGTCTTTTAATGTTGGGAGCCTGATTTTTTTAAAATTCTTTATATATTCTAGACAGGAGTCCTTTGTCTGAGGGACAGTTGGCTAAAATTTTTTTCCAGTTTGTGGGTTTTCTTTGCATCCTGTTGGTGATTTCTTTTGATGTGCAAAACCTTTTCAATAAGATGAGATCCCAGTTGATTCTTTGAATTATTTCCTGTGCAGTTTGGTTTTGGTTCATGAACTCTCTACCTACCTCTGTGTCTTCAAGACTTCCACCTACTTTCTCTTCCATTAAATCTAGTGTTTCTGTTTTCATATTTAGATCTTTAAGACATTTTGACTTTATTTTGGTGCATGGTGGTAGGCTAATAGCTAGATCTTGGAAACAACCCAAATGTCCATCAACTGAGGAGTGGATAAAAAAGATGTAGTATTTTTATACAATGGCTATTACTCAGCTATAAAGAAAGATAAACTAGAGGCTTTTATATGTAAATGGATGCATCTAGAGACCCTATTCATTAGTGAAATAAATCAGCTTCACATTGTAAATATTATATTTCCTCTCTACTATAAGAACCTGAAAGAGTAAATAAATTCTGAAAGGTACAATAGATATTTTGAAAGGGAAAATAAACTTCTCAAATAGGAAGGAGCAACTGGGATGAAGGAGGGGAGAGGAAAAAGAAATAAGGAAGAGGGAAAAAATGTATATGTGCACACAGGATAGCTAAGATAATTGTACTAATAATACCTATTGGTGGGGCTGGGGATTTAGCTCAGCGGCAAAAGCGCCTGCCTGGCAAGCACAAGGTCGTGAGTGCGGTTCCTGGTACCAGAGAAAAACCAAAAAAAAAATACCTATTGGTTATTGAAAGGAACTGTTAATGTTTAACTGTTTGATCAGACTTGCATGCCTATATATGGTTATATGTGCAACCATTTTGTAGATGACATTATATAATATAACAATGGTTATTAATAGCCTATAATCATGTTTTGAAATTCTGTGTCACTTTTATTGTTCTCTATGCTGTTTTGTTTATGTATTTGTTTTGTCATTTTGTTTTTTTTTAAATGAAAAACAAGATTTATGTGTATATATAAGAATAGCTGGAATAGGTGTATTTCTGATGTCTGTGGTTTATTAAAAGGAACAATCAATTCTTAAAATCTTTTTTCCTGACCAATTTTGCATGCTTGAGTCTGGTAATCAGAATGACTGATCTGAAAACAACAGTATGCAGTATAAGAACTATTGTTGAACTCCTA
>NW_004955418.1:13166879-13274297 GCF_000276665.1 Chinchilla lanigera
AAAAACCCTGAAATGAACAAATGATTGTTCAAAATTATAGTACCTGTTTTAAAAGCATTCTGCACAAAAGTCATGAATGAAGAATAGTTAGATCAATAAATTACAGGAAACTAGCTAGCTGGTCACCATTTCTGATTTTTATTTGAATTAAATCATAATAATGTTTACTCATGTTGTGAGGGTTTCTGATCCTAATCTTTGTAGAAATTATAGATGACGACATTACCTTATTAGTGACACACTCATGTGTCACTAATGCCGATGTAGGTTGTGTCCCACATTTGTAACCTGCATGTCTATCTGTGGAGAGATCACACATGGTGTTCCAGACCCTGAGTAATGGCTACAGTGCCCATGATATCTAACTATATTATCTGGGAGGAAACAACCAACAACAATTTGTCCTGTTCAATTGTACAAGATAAGAAATGTTCACCAAGCATGTTAGAAAGTATTTCTCCCCAAATTTAGGTATAACTTAAAGAAGCAAAAGTAATGATCCACTAATTTGTCCTTCTTGACAACATATTAATATTTCTGGGAACTAGATAATCATATTTGTTAAAATAAGTATTACTTTTAAAGTAATAAGTAAATATATGTATAAAAGATTTATCTTTCCAGAATGATCTTTAATTTAATGAAATCACTATTTTAAACGTATATTCTGAGAAGTTAAAATCCTGTGCAATTCATCCAAAATAACACAGGTGAATCCTTATTTAAAGCGAATGGTAATTGATCTTTAACACAAAAATTACTACTCTGAGGAAACTAAATGTGACAGAAAATGAACATATGAGATTCTGTTACTTAACGCATTTTTCCAAATGTGAGTTATGTTTTTTGACCCCAAGACAGCATATTTTGTGTTATAGGCATAATTAATCCCTGTTCACATTTTTAAGATAAAATATAAACTCATTCGTATTCCTTTTCCTTGTTTTGGTTTCTGTCTGAGGCAGTCTGTCTATGTAGTCCAGGCTGGCCTCAGTCACGGTGATCCTTCTGCCTCACCCTCTTGAGTGCTGAGATTACAGGTGTGCACCACCACACCCAGCATTCATTCACATTTATATTTTAATGATACTTCTACAATCTTTAGAAACTGTTTCACAAAGTGGCTAAAAGTAAAGCAAAGGGGAAAAAACCCAAGATGTAAAATTATTCTTTCAATTATATGGATTATCCTTACTTATTCCTTAGACAACAATATTTTTTAATAGAAGAATATTTAGCAGTTTTCTAAGGCTCCTGGGACAAGTCAGAAACTGACTGGTTTAAAACACCAGCCACATATTTTGCCCTAGTTTCAGCGATTATGTTTCCAGGTGCGATTACTGGAAGGCCAAAACGACGCGGAAACCCTACTTGCCTCTTCCCAGCTGCTCCTGGTCCCAGGCAAAGCTAGCTTTCCCAGCATCGCTCCAAGTTCTGCTTTTGTTATCTCACGGTCATCTCTCCTGTGCTTGGTCTGAGCTTAGATTCCTCCTTTACTATACAGATAACGGTCACTAGATGCAGAATCATTCCTGTTACACTATGGCTTTGATTACAGCTTGAAGGTCCTATTTCCAAATAAGGGCACATTTATGGCTACAGAGGGTAAGGATTTGAGTATTATTTTGGTGGGCACAATTAGCTTATAATACTTATCACGAACATAACCAGCACTTTAATGCATACCGTATTTGATGTTTTACTCACACTAATATAACAAACATAAGACACAAGACAAAGTAATTGAATTTTGGGCAATATTGGCATCAGTTTTGAAGATATGTAATATGTATTTTATGAGAAATTTTAATGAGGAATTAGCATTTAAATATCACTTTATGAAAAGTAATCCGTGGGTAAACAAAATTATGTTGCAACAAGGAAATGTGAATACATAACCTAAGAAAATTACACTGCTTCTCTCTCACCTGGTTTATTTGTTGACTGTGGTTCCAGCTTCCAGAATGTTTGTTTTTTTGTTTGTTTGTTTGTATGTTTTCTCTGGTACCAGGAACTGAACTCACGACCTTGCGCTTGCCAGGCAGGCGCTTTGCCGCTGAGCTAAATCCCCAGCCCCAGCTTCCAGAATGTTAAGGGTCTATGTCTCAAGTGAAAAAGCAAGTGTAGATATCCAGGATTTGGCTCTTTGAAAATTCTACATTCCTGATTTGTGCATGTAGATGAGTTATTGCTCCCCAAAACTTTCTAGTTGAATATCTCAAATTAAATGTGGTCCAAGTTCTTATGATTATTTTTAAAATTGAATATGTCAATCCCTTCTGTAAAAGTGCTCCCTGTGGATCACTGCTTCTAGCCTAAAAGTGTCAGAGAAGATGTGCTACCAATTCTGTGTCAGAGATTTATGTTCTTTCTTTCAAAATTGGGCTGTTTTAGCAATGTAGTATGGACACTCTCAGAGTGACAAAGACACCATGAAGTAGAAAGTGCATCTTTTAATATATTTTGAAAAAAGTCCATGTAATATACACATATTTTCCTCTTTTATAATATTTTTATAATTGTATGAAGTGAAAAATTGCCTCAATTTTATATATATATATATATCAGGAAAACATAATTGTATTTTACTTACAATTTTAAAATTTCCATGGTAACAATATAATAATAATGTTTTATTTGTATACAACTCATTTCATCCATGAACAAAAACTTAATACAGTAAATAAAATCTAATTTTCTTGCAAATGGTATTGTTTTAGACAAATCATGCATGAAATCATTCTTTTCTAATAAAATTTCAAATAACTACAAGAACTAGGAATGAGATAATAATAAAATATATTTTATGACTGTACCATATTTTCACTGCAGCAATATTAATGCCCAATAGAAAATATACACTTCATGAATAACATAATATAAATTGTGATGACTTCTATTCCCTGATAAATATCACTTGAATCGAAAGATAATTTTTGCACCACAGAATGATTCCTCGTTCCTGTTTTCAGGTAATTCCTATTCAATCCCACTTTCCAGCACACTACCCTGTAAAATTTTACCATTGCAGACACGTTTTATAGAATTCTCAATTTCATATAAGTTAAATCATAAAATGGTCATTTTTTTGTATCTAACATTTTTGTTTGATATAATAGTTTGACATATATTCATGCTATCTGATCGGGGTTGGTTAGTTATTTGCTTCATTTGTTATTTTTTTACTAGTGCATGTTTGCAATTTACATGATTGCATTCATACGGGGAGTTGGTTCATGTAACAAATTCTTTTTTATTTTGTTTTGTTTTGTTTTTTTCCGGTACCGGGAATAGAACTCACGACCTTGTGCTTGCTAGGCAGGCGCTGTGCTGCTGAGCTAAATCCCCAGCCCCAGGGTAACAAATTCTTTTTTCATCTCTATCACTCCCTTGCCTCCCTTCCCCCCACCTCTTGATCCTCTTTCTTTTTGAAAAGATCTATCTCCCTCTTTTCTACTATATGTTTTTAAATTTTGTTCTATATTTTTATTTTCAGTTTTTATACAGGAGAAACCATGTAATATTTAAGCCTGTACTCCTGATTCGTTTCACTTAACATTATTGCTAATATTTTATCACATGATTACATTATCCTTTATTGATCAGCATATCTCTTGTTTCCATTTCCTCTACAATGAGCAATGCTGCTATGAACAGTTTCATAGGTGTAATTTATAAGTTCTTACTTTTATTTCTCCTGAATAAATTTATCCAAATTTGGAATTGATAAGTTTGGAGGAGATAAATACATAACTTTATAAAAAACCATTGGCTACTTCTCCAAAGTGGCTAGTTACATCATTTTATACACCTATAAGTAATGTTTTAGTTGCCCTATATGTTCTGTAAACTTAAACATCCTCTGTTATTTTATTTTTAACTGTAGTCATGTTAATGGGTTTAAGATAGTCTTTCACTGTGGTTTTAGTATGCAATTTCCTGATAAATAAATGTATGGGATATTTTTCCTGTGTTTTTACTCTGCGGTATTTTTCAGATGATTTTTACACATTTACTCTTTGTTGACTTTCACAGTATCATTTGTTCTTGATACACTCCTGTCACTTTATTTATACAATTTTTCCTACACTTTACCTATTAACTTCCTTAAAACAGTTTGCTAGACAGAATTCTAGTATTCCCGTGGTGTTCCATGCCTTTTTCCCTGTGTAAAATTCCAGATAACAACCACAATTCTGGATGAATTTAATGCATTTTACTCCAATATGATATTCATAGGAGTAAAAATTAATGCCATGTGGCAGCTTATTTTAGAATAGAGGTTATTTCTATGTACCTGATCTACGCTAATGAGTTGCTTAAAAGCATGATTCTAGGATAACATCTTTCTTCAGATGGTTGGAAAAGGAAGGAGAAGATCCAAGGACCGCAAAACCCTATTACATTGCTGGCTTGAAAGTGCAGGAGGCTGCTGTGTGGTAAATAATGCAGCAGCTTAGCTGCCCAGAGCAGCTATGTTGACAGCCAGCTGAGAAGCAGAGACTTCGTTCCTAGCACACCAGGAAATGAATTCTGCCAACAAGAAGAATGACCTTGGAGGTAGACGTTTTTTCCAAACCCTCCAGATAAGAATTAAATCCAACCACCTGCATGATTTCTGCTGTGTGTATCCTGAGTAGAGGGTAGCCACAGTGTCAGACCTTTAACTGATAGAACTGTGACTTGTAAATGGATGTTAGTTTAAGCTAAATTTGTAGCAATAAAAAAACTTCTAGGATATTAAAATGAGAATCTTTATAACAATAAGAGCAATGAATTTTTGATAGTAGAAGTAGGGGTGGCCACAACAAAAACTGAAGGAGTGGTTGGTCAGTGGAAGAAGTTTAGGGCGTTTTCCTATATTTCCTTGAATATCCTCTTAATAGAAATATAAAAATTTAAAGTGATCCTGTTTAGAGTTTGGAACGTTATCAGGGATTTAGAAAATTCTAATTGTCTTGACAGAATCCTAGCTTACAATGAGTGGACTTTTATCCAAAATCCAAACTTTAACAAGGTTGGGGTTGAACACTCAAAGAAAATGAGAGAATACTACTGGAAACTATAAGAAAGAATGTATTTTTATGTGGTAGGATAAACCTTGGCAAAGGGCATGTAGTCATATGGAAAATGGAAGTCCTAAGTGAGGAATTGAACACAGAACAAAGGAGATTGCCAGTTGAAGTTGAAGGTGTTCCTCAATTGGTGCTGTTTGTAGTAAACTCTAAGAGAAGAAAGAAAAATTATGAAAAGAGCTTCTTAATAAAAGGGATCAAATATGATGATTTAAGAGATTATCAGGCTTCACTTATCACTAAAATTGCTTCAAAACTATGTTATAGAGAAAAAGTTAAACAAGTGCCTTATAACTTTAATTGGATCGGTTGTAGGAGGTTTAAGAGCTTTTTTCCTTATCTATCTCAGCAGAAGTAAATAAGAGAAAACAAGTTGTCTCAGGATAACCTGTGGACATGTTTTTGTCTCACAGAGTGAATATCTGCTCCATCCACAGAAAGCTGACAAGTTTCTTGAGAAAATTCTATCGCCAAAAACATGATTTAGATGGAATAAGTAAAGAGAATACAAAATTAAAGGAGGCTACAAAACAAAACAATTTTACTGGCAAGGTGACAAAAGTATTCAGCTTTCAACTTTTGTTGTGTTTCATGAAAATTCAAAAATAACCTGGAAAGCAGAACTCAGACCCACGGGATGGAACTGACTGTTGATAGAGCAATAATAACATCCTTTATTCCTGCGAGGCTTGTATGAATACTTTGGATAAGTTTGCTTTTGGGGAGGGGAGTGTACAGAGATTCAAACGCAGAACCTTGCACTTGCCAGGCAGGCGCTTGTGCCACTGAGGCTACTTTGGGTAAATTTTCCTCCCGTGGTTACATTATTTTATATGAGGCAGGTCAGCTTACCCTAGGAAGATTACTCAAAAAGTCCTGACCAAATGACTTGAGCCCTTTAAAAGCAGAGCTGTTTTGGCTGCTGATCATAGAAGCGGAAGCCAGAAAGACCACGTGTGTGAAGGACTTGCTGTTGCCTGCTGACTTCTGGGGGTAGGGTGGATCATATAGGGGGCTATAGGGCCCCTCTCACAGCTGATAGCCAACAAAATATCAAGGCATCCTGATTCTGTTAACCGTAATGCCCACCGAAACACATTTTGTCCCTGAATCAACAGACAACTAAATATAGCCAGGATTCTGTTTTCAGAGGTAAAAATACCTTCTTCCAAACTACAGATCTAGGAGACCCTAAGTGGAATTTTTAAGCTGACCAACTTTATATTACCTAGTTATATCACAATAAAGTACTCATAAATACTATTTTTGATATCAGTTTTGATGAAGTAAAATTGTGTGTTCTTCCTTTGTGATTAACATTTAGCTTCACTTACAAAAAGTGAATATTTTTCCAGTTTCTGTTTTCACAGTTTTAGCATGTTATTCATCTTGATCAAATTTTTACTATCATATTGTTTTATTATGGAAATTTCTCTTTTTCAAATAACAAGTTGACATAGGACATTTGTGAAAAATATTCTCCTTTTCCAAATTTGATTAACTTGGTGGTTTATTTGAAAATGCACTTACTGTACATAAGCTAATTTATGGATTCTATTCTGTACCCCTGAGTTATATATCTGTTACTGCACAGATATCCATCAGCTTGACTGCTGTAAATGAAATCTTTGTCAAGGGTCTAAAATTCTTATTTGTCTTGCATCTTCCTCCCTTCTATATTTTCATATGAATACTAACCAGTGTATCAGTTTCTTCAAAGTTAAGTACTACTTCTCTTCCACAATTTAAAAATACTACAAATATTACAAGTGATGAACCAAATTTCCATGTCATTATTAACCAATTTCTACTTAGTTTATTTTTTCTTTTTTTATTGTTAGAGTGAATATACTGGGGTTTGAAGCTAGGGCATTCTCACTGAGCTATAACCCCTGCCATGTTTTATTTTTGATTTGGTCTCATTAAATCAATAAGTTGCTCAAACTTGTTAACCTCTTGTTTCAGCCTTTCAAGTGCTGGGGTTATCAGCATGTTCTACCATGCCCAATTCCATTGGCTAGTCTTGAAATCAAATATTCTATGGGTTTTAATAACTGTGTGTTGGCAATTATCCTCAAATAGAGTATCATGCAGGATAGTTTCCCTGCCCTCAAACTTCTTTTCCTATTCATTCATGCCTTTCTCCCAACTACTGATAGCCACTTCTATCTTTACCAAAACTGTGCCTTTTGTAGAATATCATATAATTGGAGTAATATAGTCTATAGATTTTACAGATTAGTACTCTCACTTACTTGTATGCATTTAAGATTTCTCCATGTCTTTTCACAGCTTGATAGCTCACTTTTTTGTTTTTGAAAATGTACCATTGTATGGATGTAATTCATTTTATTTATCTATTAACTTGTTAAAGGTTATAAAGTTTGTTTCCAAAGTTTGGACATTATAAGCTGTTGTCAGTTGTCAGTGTTTTTGTGGTCATAGTTGCTATTGTCTTGGATCTGAGCCATATTAACAGGTATGGAAAAGTATCTAACTGTGATTTTAATTATTTCCCATTTTTAAATAGCATATAACACTGTATCTTGTTTCCTATGTGCATTTGCCTTCTGTAAATCTTTGGGAGATATCTATTTGGATTTATGGTTTACTTTTTAATTAAGATCCTTCTTTATTTATTGTCATATTTCAAGAATTGTTTATACACTTCGAATATAAGCCTTTTTCAAAAATGTCATGGGAAGTACTTTTCGCAGTCTTTGACTTATTCTCTTGTTCAATGAACAATGTCCTTTGCAGTTCAGAAGTTTTTAATTTTAGTAAAGTACAATTTACCAATTATTTCTTTCATGGAATGTGCCTTTGTTGCATTTAAGAAACAATTTTCAAATCCAATTTCATCTAAATAGTCATATGGTCTCTGCTAGGACTTTTATCATTTCGTGTTTTATATTTACAAACTACCTCCATTCTTCAGTTAATTCTTGTGAGAGCTTTAAGCTCTATGTATAGTTTTACTTTCTGCACATTTCAATTATTTCAATATAATTTACTAAGAAGAGAATGTTTTCTTCTCCTCTTCCCCCTTGCGTTGTCCCTACCCGCTTCTTCCTCCTCCTTCTCCTTTCGTTGCCTTTGCTCATTTGTCAAATATCAATTGAAAGTAGTTTTTGGAAACTTTTCTGGGATTTCGGCACCTCTTCTGGGATTTTGGCACCTTTTCTGGGATTTCGGCTCTATTCCTTCAATCTTAATTTGTATGCTCATCCAGCAATGCCCCAAATTTTTAATGACTATAAATTTATTCTTAATTTTGAAGTAGATTAGTGAAAGAGGAAGATAAAAAGAAATCTGGGGAAAATGAACCATGAGCCCTCCATGCTAGCATGATTGGGGTTAGATTCAATCTTTTGAGTTGAGTGTTATTTTCCTAACAAGCGGCAGCCGGTTGAGATCTAAACACTCAGTTTCTGTGAAATATGATTTTGATGACAGGTAGGATCCCATGGGAAGATATGAGAATTTCTCAGGGGGATACTGGCCCAGCAGGGGAAAGGAAACACCAGTCAGAGGGCGGCTCAACAGGGAGACAGGACAGGCATCCAGAGGAAAGGGCCAAGCAAAAGAGGGAGCTAAAAAGTTCCACTGAAGGATGAAGGCCATGGCCAGGACACTGCAGCTCAACAGATAAAAATTTCGTTAGATTGATTTTCTTGCTCTGGAATAATATACTCATGCCCTCCTAACTAATGCTTTTGTTTTGTTTAAAGTTACAGCTAGGGCTGGGGATATAGTTCAGTGGCACAAAAACCTGCCTGTGAAATGCAAGGTCCTGAGTTCCATTCCCAGTACCAAAAACATAAATAAAGAAATAAAGTTACACCTGAAGATACATACCAAAGTTCCTGCAGATCCATTTCTAAATGAAACTTTCTGACTTGTAACCTTCTCTGCTTGGCTGAGATGTAGTCAGTGAAACTCCTGAACAAAGATATTTGGTATGGGGAATTGAACTCGGGACCTTTCAGGCACTTACGCCACTGAGCTATATCCCTGGCCCAAAGATATCTTTTTGGCAACCCATTCAAATCCTCTCCTGGCTTCAATAACCAGTTGGTTTTTACTTTACCATAAATGCTTCTTTCTACTTTTGCTTTACCATAACATATTTTTGCACAGTCCTCCTTTGGCTCTCTACCTTAGATTGTGAGAACCCACCAG
This sequence comes from Chinchilla lanigera, assembly GCF_000276665.1. Taxonomy (NCBI): domain Eukaryota; kingdom Metazoa; phylum Chordata; class Mammalia; order Rodentia; family Chinchillidae; genus Chinchilla; species Chinchilla lanigera. The sequence continues at coordinate 13,176,137 of NW_004955418.1, forward strand.
CTGGACAGTAGCAATTAATATAAGGTCTACAGCCTTCTCCTCTTCTTCTTCCTCTTCCTCATCCATGTGCTTCTCCTTCTCCTTCTTCTGATCTGCTTCTCCTCTTCTTTATCTTTCTCATCTTTTTCTAAAATGATGCTGTACCACAACAATAACTTCTATTAAAAAGATCAAACACCAGCACAAGAGCAACATCCTGAATGTGTCTGACTTAGTGGGGATACGGGTTACACACAAACTCAAAGCTTCTAATCTCATCTGTGAGACTGTGTTTTGCCCTTATCACACAAAACCCAAGTTATCCCTGTTGGAGTTGATTTCACCACTCTGACCTGAGTTAAAGATAATTTAGTGCTCCTATATTTCTATATGATTTATTATTATTATTACATGTGAATCATGATACCTGACATGGTAAATTAAAATCTCATCTATCACAAAATTTATAAGCAATTATCTTCTGAATAGCACTATACAGAACTTTCAAATGTATCAAATGGTACAGCAGAAAGGTCAGTGTAATCATTTCAAGTTGGCTATTACCCTCATCTCCTACCATATGGTATGGTTTCTTCTGAAAATGAAATCGTTTAGATTCCATTCCTAGAGAATAGTCAGTAAGGGATGTTGGAAGCATCATTTTAGTCTATGAGAAAGTTTTTCATTATTACCAAGATTGCAAAGAGGAACCAATTTATTTTATAAGGATAGAAATCATCGATATAATTTAGATGTCTTGACAGGGAGGAAATGATTTTGTTTTCAGTTCAGTATTCTTTTATTTTATGTTACTCAAAATTAACGATGTACATGTGTTCAGATGAATATTTAAAATGTTAATGCAGACAATAGAATAATTTTTTGTGACTATGTCAAACATTAAAATAAATATTAAATATTTTCATCACTGAGACATTTTAAACTGGATAAAATTATGTCATTACATCAATTACATATTGAGGTGACTGGGGAAACATGTTAATTTTCATGCATTTGAAGATTATTCGTTCTTATTAGTGAATCAAAAACTACTCCTTGTAAAATCATTATTCCATTAAATTGGAAATATAAATAATTGTACATAAATGGCATGTATTTTTGATGAATATGGTTGTGAAAGTTCACAAACCTTGTGCTTATGGACTTATGTAAAGAAGAGGTTCATTATCCAAATTATGATCACAGACACATTTAGAGTATTATCTTATTAAAAAGGATTAAATCTTTCATTGCTAGAAAGATTAATATTTTTAAAATAAATGTGATATAGGATGCTTTTTATTTAAAAAGTAATATTCTCTAAAATAATATTTGTGTCAAATGGCTTTTAAGTTGGCCTACAGATAACCAAGTGAAATTCCCATGGCAACTCAAGATGAAATATAAAATCATAATTTTACTCATGTAATAGTGATTTGCTTTCAATTCATGCTTATTTCTAAAGAAAGTCAAATATAAAATCATCTGCACTTATTTATAGGCATGTTTCAAGAGGTAAATATTTTATTTATAAAAGAGAGGAGGAAATGATGGAATAATTGCTGCTCCACAGAGTCCAAAACCAAATTAAAAGCAAATCTGATTGTCACTTTGTTTATGTGAAATCATTCCCTTGCCCTTTAAAAAATTTGAAAACAAAAGTCACTTTTTATCAAGTATCAAAATACAAACTCTGGTATCCTCATGGAATATGGTTTGCTCAAAATAATGTTGTTTGAGTCCTGTTATGGAGATAAAGAAATATCTAATGCAGTTATACTAATCAAGCTTTGTGTCCTAGTACAATATGTCTTCCTAAGAACTCACTGTATGTGACTGTGAAATGGAAAATGATGTTAGTCTGACCAAAAAGGGATGTTTATTTATCTACCTTTTGATCGAGAGGTAGAAGTCATTATTGGAAAATTCAAAAGGAGAAATTTTTCAACTCTGCTGTGCATACAAAGAGTAATACTTTTAGCTACAATTGTATGAACAAACTCTTTGGGCATCTTCATAAAATTAAAATTTAGTGCCTGACAAATCCACGTTCATTTAGGAAATTATTCGCATTATGTAAGACAACACTTGATAAGCAAACAAATAAAATAATACTTTGTTTTAAAGCTCTGATAGCTTTGATAGGTGTATTGCTGACGTCTGAGGTTTATTGAAAGAAACAGTTAACGCATGAAATTTTCTTTTTTCTTGACCAATTTTGCATGCTCGCATCTGGTAATCAGAATGACTGACTTGAAGACAACAACATGCAGTATGAAAGAGTTATTGAATTCCTACTATCTTGTATGGTGAAGCTCTGTGTTGTTTCCATTTTTTTTATATTGCTTGTTATTGTCTTTGATTGTTTGATTAATCTTGAATTCTTACATCTGGTGGACTGAGCAACTTTGTTGAAGATAGCAGTGTGTAGTGTAGCATCCATTGTTAATTTCTATCATTTTGTTTTGAGGTCATGTATTTTTTTGTTTCTGTGTTGCTTTTGTTTTTGTCTTCATCATTGTTGTTTTGTTAGTTTATTAACTCTTTAAAATAAAAAAAAATAAAGCTCTTCATGTATACTAGGTTTAATAGTATCTAAAGACCCAATTCCAAAAAGAAATGTGTCTTTCATGCATTAAAATGACTGGGGGCTGCAGACTGTGGAGGGATAAAAGGGCATATGAACCCTAGAGACAGAAATCTTCCTGGCATGAAGAAGACAAAGATAAAACCTTGGAATATTATGACTGCTCGGAATGTGGACAGTAGCTCTGTAAAGTAAATCCTTTAACCAGAGAGTTGTACCCCACAAAAATTTAAGAAAGCATCTGAGGTTAGAGGGCAGAAAACTATCACAGTCTCATCTAAAGCTTAGGATCAAGGACCTAGCTACATTCATTTCTGAATTGAAGTGAAATTAAATCAAGCTTCAATCTAGTACTGGTTTAGCTCAATTAATGATTAACTTCATTTTAACTCCCTACAATAAGAAAGAACAAAACTGGAAAAACGGGAAAAATAAAAACATACTACTACAAACACAAAACATTTCAATTCTGATTGCACTTTTATGCAACAGTTGAACTTAGAAAAATGAAAACATGTATGGACAGAGAAGACCGCATTCCTTATTGAAAAGAAAATAATTATCAATAGAGTGATTCTCAGATTCACCTTAGCATATATAAAGCTAGAAAAAGCACAGTTCCCATTCTTGTACCAAGAAAAATGCAACTAACAAGACATGAATAGCAATTATTATCATGATATCATGCTGTTAAATGAATAGAGTAGATGGAGATCCTTTCTCAGGTACATCCAAAATGAGTCATTAGTTGGGGGGAAACGAGACTTTGAGAGCCCCAACCCCAAAACCCAGAGAGCTCACCAGCTTCCAGGTAAGCACAGGTGACAGAAGCAGTTGAAGCTCGTAGAGCTCAAGGAGTAAGTCTAAGAACAGAAAAATAAAAATGGAACGGAGCTTCTGACTATACTGACTAAAGTAACACATACATTGGAAATTCTAGAATTTAAAATGACATCTGCTCTGCAGTATTCAGTGTGTACACTTGACAGCACACTGGACACAGTGTGTGGCGGGAAATCAACGTAGGGACGCATAAATACAAAATATTCAAACTATAGCACATAAATTAAGAGAATGAAAACAATAACTAAGCAGAGAGAAGCATGAGGCAAAATTGAACATGTGCAATTAGACTTCTGGAAGGGAAGAGGGACGTAGCAAGGAGAAACATTGGAAGAGATAATCAGGAAATACTTCTAAATATGATTAAAATAAACTGACAAAAAGAAAACATAGAAGGTAAAGTTCAGGCAGGATTAAATACAGAAAATATATATGCATGCTCATCAAAACTAGACAGCTAAAAATTATAGAAAAACAACAGTCCCATAAAGTTTCCGGAGTGAGACAATTTACTTTTGGTGAATCTGTGATATTTGCCCTGGTTTCCTCTCACAAATAGAAGAAGACCAAAGAAAATAGAGTGACATATTTAAAGCATGCAATTAATATCAGTCTAAAATATCATATTCAAGTAAGGTATCTTCCAAATTTGAAGGTGAAAGACAGGCGCTTTTCAGAGAAAAACCTCACAATTATCTGTGATCCACAGGAGAAGAACACATAAAGGAAGTTCATATCAGCAAAACATAAATGATTATAAGCCACATCTAAAAGATGGAATGAAAAACACCAGAAACTGTAAATATTTAATTAAGTATAAATGACTGCTTTCTCTTCTTTTCCATAGACGCATATATTATGTACAGCAAAATTAACAATGTATTATGAGGTTTATAAAATCTTACAGACTTCATGCATGACAACAACATCTTAAAATTCAGAGAGAAATAAATAGAAGTAAAATTGTTAAGAATGATGTTATATATCAATTGATATATTTATTAAAAATAGAACATAATAAAGTTTCAAATACTCTCAGGTATATCTTCATTCACAAAATACACACAACTCTTTTATTGCATAGAAACCTAGGAATGATGTGTGTTATATTTTAATCTGATGCGTGTTATATTTTAATCTGATGTGTGTTATATTTTAAGACACACGATCAAACAGATTTTTGAAGTGATTGCACTAACATAGATTTCTGCCAGTAGATTATAAACATTTCTGCTGTTTGTTATCCACCATTGTATTCGATATTATTACCTATCAATTTGTTATTCCTTTCATATTGTTACAATGCCTTTTTATTTTATATTTTACAGATAAGTAATAGCATTGAACATCATGTCATATGTTTCTGGACATTCGATAATTCCACTGGGTTTCTGTCCAAGTATCTTATAGATACTCTTGCTGGAATGCTTACCTTTGAGCATTAGGGTCCATTGTTGGTTATCTCTGTTCCAAATATTTACTATTCTTTGATTTCATTTTATTCTCATGCAGAAGAATTGAGGAAATAAATGTTCTTAATTTTTAATGTAGTACAAATTATTATGTTAACTTACTAGTTAGTATTGTTTGCATCTATTAAATATTATTTTCTTTTCTCCACACTCAGGAAGATAAGGTACTGTAGCATGCTACAGTTGACTATTTTACCCTTACTATCTCAAACTGCAGTTTAACTATTCCTAAATTTTACTATAAAGGCCGAGCATAGTGGCATATGTCTTTAATCCCAGCACTTGTGATGCTGAGGCAGGAGCATTGCTGTGAGTTCAAGGCCATCCTGAAACACAGCGAGTCCAAGATCAGCCTGAACTAAATAGCTAGACCTTCTCTCTCAAATAAAACAGCTGTGAGACATCAGACAGAATTTACTCTAATTTCCAAGTGATTGTACAATTGATCAAGCAAGCATTATTTATCAAAAAGATTCTTCTACCTTACTATCCATGGCTTATTTTTTAACATCAGTCAAGTGTCTACATATTCCAAGCCACTGTAATTTAAGGCAAGTTTTACTACCTCCAGTTCTACTTGTTAACAAGTAAGAGATAGACGATTATACATTTAGAGGAACTCCTCTGTGCTTTGTAAGTGATTATTGCAATGCTGACTAAGGAAACCAAATTGAATTCTCTCAGTAAATCAACAATGTGTTTTAGGTGCTAATTTATTTTATGTTATTTTTCTGGGTGGATGCTTCACGCCTAAGTTTATGGATGGAATTATGTAATTACAAAAATTCATGTGTTTAGGATTTTAATGACATTATTATTATAGCTCATAGATCAATTTTAAATTTATGAATTTTCAATGTAGTATTCATCCTAAATACTTGCTTTTTAGATTATTATTTTTTATATTTTTATGCAATTATTCTTAAGAATCATTTATTTATTTATAGTATACTACTGTACTAGGATTATCATGAGTAGTAAATGTCTTCTTACATTTTTTTTCTGGTAATTGGATGTTTAGTATTTTGGATCAATAAAGGATTTTAAAGCTTTGCATTTTTTTATTATCCTCATATACCTTTGTAATTTACCTACAAATGATTTCAGTTTATGACAGGTTAGCTTCCAATTTCTTGTAGATGTCTCTTTGCATAACTTACATAAAATTTTTAACTTTCTTCATGAAATTGCAATGCTTGATGGGCCATAAAATTTCCATTATGTTCTATTTATCCTTTATCTGTTTTTTTAAATTTACTTTCTAAATTATGATAGTAAATTTTACATAAAGGTGGTCTGTTTTCCCATAATTTTAATGGAGGCTTGATTATTCTTTAATCTTTACTTTCCCATATGATTTTAAAATATATTTGTGGAGTTTTAATCAAGTACTTATACACACACAAATATATGTCATTATGTTGGTTTTTTATTAATTAAGTTTATTGGTACATTTTAGATATACAAATGATCACATTCATCATAGGGAATTTATAGTTGTACATGATATATCTTGATTTCTCTTTTTTCCCATTCTTCTTCCCTCCATTCAAGTCCTCTACTTTTTTAATTACAAAAGCTCAGAAATAAGAAAAGAATTGTTTTCACTGAGTTTATTGATTACTTTACGTTTGACAATTTTAAATATTGGAGCGTTCAATCATGAGCATTTCTCTATTTTTTAGGTATTGTTATTATGTGAAAGTTCAATAAACTTTTGTAGTTATTAATACATTTATTACCTGTCATTTGTTATATTTGTATTTGTAACTTGAAATTTGATGATTTTGTAAATGGTAATATTTGAACTTCATATTAGCATCAAATATGAAATAAATAATAGTTGCACAAAACTACATAAGACAAATTAGATTCATTATTTCAAAGCTGTTAAATCTCCTTAAAATCTTCATAGATTCAATATAGTTTCCACACATTTCAAGGTTTTTGGTGGAAATTTAAAGACATATGAACAAAGCTACTCTAATATCAACACAAAGAAAATAAGTAGAAGAATAATAGTACTCACTATCAACTGATATTATAATTCCAGCTATAGTAATCAAGAGAGAGAAAAGGCAAAATTATAGTATTTTGCAATATGAAGTCCAGTATTCTACACAAAATGAACTGATTTTTTTACAAAGGTTCTAACACAACTCTGAAAATAAGGACATTTTCAACAATTGTCAGTGAGATATGTGGTATCTGTATGTAAAACTACCAAATAGGCACAAAAAATAACACTTTAGGTACATGCCTTTTACCAGTTATAAAATTTTACTCCAAAATGTAAAACAAAGGATAAAACTTAATTATGAGACTGCTGAAAACATATGAGACATTCTTTGTCAATTTAGGTAGGGACTTTTCAAATAGGTCGTAAAAAGCACTAAGAATGAAATTTCAATACTAATAAGCTGCTCTTCATCAAAATTTTGGAATTGAAATTTTTGGTGAAAACACCTTTAAAGATAATCTGCAAACTGTTGGAAATTATTTGGGAATTCAATATTCATTAAAAATCTATATCAAATGTATAATTTTTTTAAAGAGAGAGAAAATAAACAATATAGTTAAAAATGGAAAGAGATTTTGATCAAAAAAATGTGGGTAACAAACAATCACAGAGAGATGCCTATCACCACAGTGAGAGAATGGCATATGTATATTATAACAGAATAATATGTGAATATGATAACATTGAACATTGCCATGGAGGTGAAGGACCCCAAGTCTGATAAGTCACATAATGTAGAAAATACTTTCAGATATTTCTTTACAAATGCAATTTTTGTGGCACAATTTTCACTCTTCACTCATTTGAAAGTAGTAATTTTAATTGAACAATACGGATGAATTGCTTGTGTATTATTTTATGTCTTAAATATCTGCCTGGCACCATTTACTGACAATCACAATTCAACACAAACTTGGTCCATAAATTTATAACAAGTGTTTTGATTGGAACACTGAAAAGACAGCTGTGCAGTACAGTTATTTAGTGTCCTATTCCATTTTCATGGAAAGCATTTTCATAAGCGTAGCATTACACTTTAAATATGTTTATTATATACAACCAATCACACTGAAAATATGTACAATGCATTAAGAAAATTGGCGCGGGGCTGGGGATTTAGCTCAGGGGCACAGCGCCTGCCTGGCAAGCACAAGGTCATGAGTTCAATTCCTGGTACTGGAAGAAAAACAAAAACAAAAACAAAAACAGAAAACTGGCTCAATGTCTTAGAAATATATTTTCATGTATGGATCACTTAGTGAAAGATTAACAGAAGTATTAAAATTAGGTAAACTTATCAGGTCATTTTAACATTAATCAAATAAACCCATACATCAGTGGTTGCATTTTTCTAGTTTTTCTATGAAACAGTATATTAATTTTTAATATGTAATTTATTACTGAGTGTATATAGTTTCCAAATTATTCTCCATTTTGGTAACTATCAGTTATTATAATTTGGGGTATATTATTTTTGAATCAAATTCTAATATTGCTATTATTTTCCCCATAATTGTCTTTCTCCTGTTTCTGGGTTTTTTTGTTTGTTTTTGCTTTTTTTCTGGTACTGGGAATCGAACTTTCCATGTTGCGCTTACCAGGCAGGTGCTGTGCCACTGAGCTAAATCTCCAGCCCCTTTTCTCCTGTTTCTAAACATCATTTGTAGGATCTGGAAGTGTAACTCAGTGGTAGAGCACTAGCCTAGCATGTGAATGGCTATCAGTTTGATCTCCAACACCTCAAAAATAAAGTAAAACATCATTTTCTGAGGCTGAAGTACATTTTAGTTTATTATCCATATGATTTTATATGTATCATTTTAGCCAGTTTTGTGTAGGTATATTGGAAAATATTTTCTCAATGTTATCTGGCTGTCAAGCTAAAAAACATAAAGGTTTTCAAATATATATTACAGAATTTCATAAATTTGCCAAATATTGGCATGAAGAATGTTTTCTAAATATCACTGAAATAATTTATAGATTTTTGCTTTATATTATAGCTTCTAATTATTAGCAAATACTTCAAAACATAATAGATTATTATAATAAATTATTACTGATTAGGCAGGGGTTAAGTCGCCCATTTATCAGTACTTTATTAACTTCGATTAGTCATTAAGAAATTATTTGCTTGTAAATATATAAAAATGTAATTATTTTAGCACATGTACAGTGTAATTGTAGCATCCTGTAAATGAATATATGATCCCTTTTCACATTATGGAACTAATGCTCATCCATCACAATACCATAAGTGAATCAATTTCTTCATTAATGTATTCTTTCTTACTTCCTCTCTACTAAATACTATGGAGAATTAAAGGAAAAAGTGCTTGCATAATGGAGATTACATTTTAGAAAGAAGTAAGAACAAGTATAAAATATAATAACAAGTAGTGATAATTCCTAAGTAAAATAAAGAAAAAAATGAGGGTAAAATGTGACATGAATCAGGTATTTTTTATAAATTAAGTCAGGAAAGGACTTTCTGTTGAAGTAACTTTTAACCAAATGTGAATAATGTGATACTGGGAACTGTCTTAGACTGCTACCATAATAGAATATCACAGGCTGGGTAGTTGATAAAGAGAGAAATTTATTTCTCACAGTTTAAGGAGGGTGAGAGAAGTCCAAGATTGAGTCAGGGATAATTTTGATTATCTAATGAGAGATTTGTTCATGCATAGTCATGTGATGGGCAGAATGGAAATAAAAGGAAAAAGAAAACCTGTTTCCTCCTATGGTAGAAGAGTGAAGTCATTCTTCAAAATCATTTAAAGTGCTACTCACCCATTGATGAAGACAGAACCTTTATGATCTGAAACCTCCCACTATAACCCACCTCCCATGCTGCCTCATTGAATTTTGGAAGAGAATGGAGAACCCTGAAGCAGGTTTTTTCTTTGTGTGTTCAGAGAACAGTAACAAGCTTTGTGACTGAAATGGTACCTGTAAAAAAAATTGAGAAATCAGGTGAAGTCAAGGCATTTTCAAGTGTTCTTTCATATAAAAAAAATCAGTCATTGTGAACTTGTCAAATGTTACCCTGTGTGTTATAGAAAAGTACTTCAGGAATTGAAGAAGGCCATATGATAAGACTGACATAGTCCAAAAGTCATTCAGATTCCTTGAAGAGGTGTATCAATGCTTGGAAAGAAATAAGAGGACTGAAAACATAAGTTACCTTAAGAGTGACATAGCACAAAGGAAAGTTGCTGGAACATGTGACTGAAAAGCAAGATCTAGGATGTGCAGATGGGAGAGAAACGGTGATTCTGGAGGCAAGGTCATGTAAAGAAGAGTAGCTTTAGTGGTGGAAATGAATATTTTAATTTTGGCTGAGTAATACTTGGATATTTATATTAGTTGTCAAAGTGGAGATGTCCAGAGGGCTCAATACAATTTTGAATTTATCTATTGAAACTTATGGAAAACTGGAGGAATTTATCAAGAGAATATGTATAAAGAAAGAAGACACAGAACAAAGAAAATAGATATTAACAACAAAACAAAACAGACATATTGAGCACAAAGTTCAGGAGCAGGAAAATAGAGTGAATGACCCTGAATAGGAGCAAAAGTGTGATAGGAAATCCAGGCAGTGAGAGAGCCTACAGACCCATTGCACAAAGAGAATAACAAGGCAGTAGTTAGCGGGGACAAATACTAAAGAAGTTGTTATTATAAAAGTGGAGCCACTGAATTTGGTGTCATGGGCAGGATCAACACCCAACAGCTGGTTCACAAGGCTAATGGGGAAAAACAATGACAGGAGCTAGTATTGTATTTTTCAGAGAATTAAGTCCTAACTTCTCCCTGATCAGTCCTGGATCATATTTTGCTCTGCTCACTGGGACGCTTTCTTCATGGAAAGAACATCTGCGTCTGATTTTGATCCCTGAACTCTCTGTGCATCTTAGGATGTTGTTAGTTCTATAACCGCTATGGAATGAGATTATGAATAGTATAAATGTACATTTTGAATTGCTTTTCATTAATTGAGAAATATGAATATGGAGTAAATTGATAGGGCTGAATTACAGAGTAATTTGAATTACTTACTAAATCAAATTTTCCATTACATAGAGCATTATATAATCTTGCCTATTTCTTGAGTTTTTAAGAACTCAGAATGATTTATCTTTCTTCTGAGTTGAACTTTCAAGTTAGTAATAAGAATGCAAGTAATATTTATAGCTTCTCATGCTACTGTGCCAATAGAAATATCAATAAGCTTGAATTTATAGCTCTGCTTTAATGACAAATTTATTATTTTTCAAATAAGATGTCAAAGAGTGACTTAGTTTTTATAACTTCTAATGTAGAAAAGTGATTAACAGAATTTCAACAGTGATTTTCTGAAGTTTTTGGATAACAATTATAGGTAAAACCATTGTATTACACTTTTTGGGCTCTTCAAATTGTGGAAAATATGTTCATGTGGAGATTAAAAATCCCTTGGACTTCTACAGACAATAGGAAAGAGCATCTGGATTGTTTCTATCTCTAATTTTACTTTGTTTCTGTATTAGGTAACTATGTTGAGTGTGGGTTTTTCTGATACTATGAATATATTTGTCAGATTTAGTGTATTCTATGTTACAAACATTTTAGGATCTCTAACAATTAATTTTCATGAACCACATATTTTGAAACCATTTTATTGTGGGAAAGATTTAAGTTAGGAAAGATAATTATCTATTATTATTAAAATATCATGTTATTAAAATAAAATATTTCCCATAACATGTCTTGGCAGCCAAATGTAATTTTCTACTGTAACCAACAGATTGAACAAGCATGACTTAAGAGCTATCAGTGGAAAGAAACTGGATTGTTCTTTCCCACCAACCATTTAATATTCACTTAGTGGAAAAGATTTGATGTGACACTATATGACACTCTGGGAAAAAAATCTTGGATTTTTATAACTTTTATTAGAAAACCTAAAATCTTACTTTTGTTCTAAATCCAAATAAGTGTCAGGTGATTAAGATCCCTGGTTTCACAAATTAGTTTTAAACTCATCTGGTGTCCACACATTTTCAGTCCTGTTGTGGACCAGTTTCATGAGGGTCGTGTTCCTGACAGCAGATGGGGTAGCTGACATCGCAGCAGGTGGTAGACAGTTCCATGTTCTTCTGCCTTGCCCAGCATGCTTTGTCCACTCTTGGGGCTTAAAACATGGATTAAAGAGCAAGGAAAAGTACAGGCTCTCTAAACTTCAAGTAATTTAAGATGGCTTTGAACTATCTGGTTTTAGCTGAAGTGTAAATCTGACTCTCATGCAGGACATACTATGTGCTTTGAGGGTTACTACAGCTCCCCTCTACTTGTAACTTCTATTTCACAAACAGTGCAGTTTTTTCCTTCTTGCTGATGCTCTTTTCTTAGCTTCTTTGGGGCTTTATGATCTCCTTTGTCACCTGAAAAGCCACAGATATTGCATAATGCTGTTTCCTACATGACTCATCTTCCACTAGAAACACACGTTACCATCTTGGGGACAATGATAATCCTTAGATTTTCTTTATTGCCCTCCGTGTGTCTCTCCTTGTCACTATCCACGTCTCTCTATCTCCTGTATTACCACAAGACTGCAGTAGAAATAAGTCTTTGATTCTTCAGATATAATGTCTGTAGTGGTGCTCAACTTGTACCTCCCAGGTGAACTGAGCAAGTGTGGTGCTGGATGTGGGAGGCCCACCTGAGGATTGTTGCCAGCAGCATAAGAGGGCACAGCTGGAGCAGAACAGAGGCTGTTGAGAGCTGATAGAAGCTGTAAGAGCTGTTGGTTGTTTTGGAGGAGCTTATCATGCTGGCTTTCCTAATGAACTTGGCTGTTTTCATCTGCCAAGGAGCTTGGAACCTCGTTGGCACTGAGAATGGCTTTGGTTCACTTTGGGGGAACTCTGGTCCTCACTTTGAGCATTGCTTCTTGGCTCTGGAGGAGAAGATGGTACACTTCCAGCCTCCTGGAGAAGCTTGCTGCGTTGGCCTCCCTGACGGGAGCTTGGCCATCTTGATCATTGGAGGAGCTCAGGACCTCACTGTTGCTGAGGATGGCTGTGACCTTTTGGGGGAGCTCTGGTTCTTTTGAGTGTCGTTTCCTGACTCCAGTGCAGATCCCTCAGCCTGTTAGAACAGCTCCTTCATCCCATGGGCACAGAGTTTCTAGATTCCACCGCTGAACTTTGGGCCTTCCCAGCGCAGATCCATGAATCAGGCCTGCATGAGATATTGTTATAGACTCTAGGCCTCCAGGTAGACTTGTAGGAGGCATTGTTATGGGCTCTAGGTCTTCAGCTGGACTCATGGAGGACATTCCCATGGGATCCAGACCCTCAGATGGATTCTTTGGTCTTAGTGTGTGGATAGATTTCCTGTACTCTTTTGTACATCATTCATTGGGTGACTTCTATAAATAATCATAAAATATGTCTCCTGTTATACTGTTCTCCCTTGCAAAAATATCCCCCAAACCCTGACAAACCCAGAACAAAGCATTACACTAAAATGTGGGCAACCTATATATTCCTTCTGTCTCATTCTGGAATTTGCTTTGTATTTAAGCTGAGAACTTTGTACTCCTCCATTTCCTTCTTTGGAGTGTTGGAAGTTAAAGTGAAGTAGTTCTTTCTACAAATATATTTTTCATTAACTTTACCCCACACAATTTCCTTTTCATTTTTTTGTACTTAAAGTAATTGAAAAATGTCTAAAAGTCGTGTAATAGGTTGTAATTTCACCTGTAAATTTGAATTTTAGTTCATCTCCTAGCTAACTTTGATATATATCATATATATATCATATACATATACTCTATGCATCATACATATTATATCCATATTTCATTTTATTTTGTTTAACATATGTTATGGTTGATGCATTGTGTCAATTTGAGTGGTTTAACTAGGTAACTCAGCAGTTGTGGATTCTAGAGTGTAAATGTCTTGTGGATTCTAGGGTGTAAATGTCTTGCAGCTCTAGGATGTTCATTGTGTCAATTTGAGTTTAGAAGTTTAAGTGGCTCAGCATTGGGCCAGGGTCTTCAGTTTGTAAACATCCTGAGCCTGTGCAAGAGGAGGGCATGGACACTGCATGAATGCTATACCCATCCAAGGGCAGGAGGCCTGCTTACAATATAAGGGAGGAAAAGAGGCTTGCTTTTCCCACCTTTTTTCTTCCCTCTTCTTGCTTTTGCTGTCTTCTTCCCCCTTGAGCTGTTGCCATACCCCATATGCCACTCTGACTTGGAGCCAGCCAAGTATGGACTGAAACATCCACAAACTGTGAAATAAATAAACCTTTCCTTCCTTAATTTTGGGCGTCAGGTATTTTGTCCCAGCAATAAGAGAAAAGTAACCAAGACATCAAACTAGCATTGTAATTGTTATATTCATAGCATTCTTATCCAGTTTCTTGAAATTATGGGAATTCATTGTGTTACTTATGATTTCAATTTATACAGCTACCTTTCCAATACATCTTCTATACATATTAAAATAGAATTGTGTCATTTTAAATTAATTTTCTTTTTTCTTTTTTTTTTTTTTTGGTTTTTTCTCCGGTACCGGGAACCGAACTCACAACCTTCCGCTTGCCAGGCAGGCGCTTTTGCAGCTGAGCTAAACCCCCAGCCCCTAATTTTCTTTTCTTGAAGATGTTATTTTTTCAGTTCTTAACTTTTATTACTACATATTTGCAGTATATAATGATTTTATTTTGGTAGGGAGTTTGTACATGTATATACACATCTTAATTCTGTTATTATTCCCTTATTTTTTCAAAACTTCTGTCTTCTTTTTCCCTGTTACCTATATTTTTTTGTCCTTTATTTATAATTTGTGTTTTTCTTTGAAGAGAACCCAGGCAAAATTTAAGCTTGTGTGTCTTTTTTATTTCACTTAATATTATGGCCTCAAGGGACAGCCATTTTCCTACAAATGTCTCAAATCTACCTTTCTTTATGACAAAGGAGTACTTAACTGTATAATAAATACAATGTAAGTTTTACCTCTTAATCTGTCGATGGATATATAGGCTGTTCCCAAGATTTAGTTATTATGAACTGTGCTGCTATTGGTATGCATGTATCACTGTGATATGATGTCTTTAATCATTTCAGAAAGATACCTAGAAGAGGAACAGCTGAGTCAATTTAATTTTTTTATAAATTTCAAACACTTAAGCATCTTTATGTAAGTATAGATATTTCATATCATTCTTTAATCGACTAAAATTACTTCTAGTGTAAGCAAATAATAAAATTGTGGTACCTTTGATATGCTGATAAATTATTGTAATCTTATTTCTGTAGTTATAATTATGGAACATTATGTTTATAAGTGCTGATGTTTTAGGCTACTAAACAATAAAGGCAGAAATCTTTAAAAAAAATTTCCCCATGGCATTATAGATGCTAGAACTCTTTGAAGATCTGTGATTTAATACATTGCAATAGAAAAAATAGTTCCTGCGTCACCATTTTTGCAAACATTACATAATGGTATAAAAATATGAATAAGATTTCTACAGTGAAGGGAACGAAAGCACAAGGACAACATTACAAGTTTTCTCATCTTTATGTGGATATTACTCATTCTCTAAAACTTGTCATTTCTCTGAGGCTATAGATTCAGCAACAAGCTGATCTACCGAGCTAAAAACAAGTGTAGGCAGAGCAGTGGGTAAGGTTACTCAGCCTGTTTATCATTGTTACTGGGTGATTTTTTTTTCTACTTTTAGGTAACAAGTACTTCTATTTTCCTGAAATGTATTCTTGGATGAACTTAACCCTAGCAAACTATAATTTTTAGCACAAAAAATTTCTTGTGTATAAAATTATTTCCTCTTTTGTATAGAAAATGTAATATCAGACAGTAGATACAGCTCAGTGGCACAGCGCTTGCCTAGCAAGTGAAAGGTCCTGAGTTTGATTTCCTGTACAAAAAAACGAGAAAAAAGTGTAATATCCGACAGAGGATGAAGTGAATATCCACTCTCAGAGAAAGTATTATTCTAGTTTGTGTAATGTAAAATTTAACATGAAACTGTTATATCCTAAAATTCTCACCACGTTGTACTTTTTAAAAAGAAACATGAACAATCAGGTAGTTTTCCTAGGTGGGGTTCTTAAAGGAATTTTGTTTCTTAAAGAATGGAATATGGTAGATATGAATATTTAAGATTTCTATAAATGAATCTGAATACTTTTAAAGAATATGCATATTACAGTCATTTAGATTAGGAAAAAGGGAGGAGCAAATGAACAAAATAGGGTTAATATAAATACTTTCAAAAAGAGTAAAAATTATTAAACAATGAAACACATGATAGTCACTAATCTTGACATTCTGTCAATCTGGGACAAAAATAATCATTTGAAACATATGAATTACACATGTATAAAAAGTCTTTATATATGTATATATATGCATTAAAAACCACATTTAGTGAAATTTTAAGGATATGAAATGATTATTCATGAGAATTGGTAACTTTTGGGTTTTATAGTATAAAAATCATTAGTAATCTTATCTTAAAATAGTAAACTTATTTTTTACCAATTCCAACTTTGTGCTAGGATAGAAATTGTAAGTAATCAGCTACTGCCCCAGTAACAGTTTTCATTGTCCAATTGTTTTTATTCTTTCCTTAGTTTAATGTGTCAAATACATTTTAGAGAACAGCTAATAAAATTTTCCTATCTGTCCAGATGTGCTAGATATTGAAAACATAGAAATAAATGAAAAGTTTTAATGACTGACCAAGAAATGCTTAATCACTTAGCAGCACATAAAAGTTATTTTGGAGTCAATGGGCATAAATGTTTAGTGTTACGGATGCAAAAATAAGGTATATTTTTAGATAATTGCTCCTTAATGAATATTTTTCACTTTTCCAAATTTTGTATAATCATATAGTTATTTTCTATTATGTCAACTGTGTTCATTATGATTATAAGATATTTATAGTAAATAAAACAGTAAAGTCATCCTTTCCTATCTGATTACTTTTATTCATTTTTCGTGACTTCTTACAATGATTAGAAACTCCACGATGGTGGAAAAGTGGAAAAGTGGAAAAGAAGTTGTCATTGGTAACTTTTGGGTTTTTATAGTATAAAAACAACTTCTCTTTTATGTGAACTATATGATTCATGCAAGAAAATTTATCTCAATGTATATTAATAGTTAAAGAAAATAGGGGCTGGGGATTTAGCTCAGCGGCAAAAGCGCCTGGCTGGCAAGCGCAACGTCGTGAGTTCGGTTCCTGGTACCGGAGAAAAACCAAAAAAAAAAAAATAGTTAAAGAAAATAGTACTAAACTAACCCTGAAAATATTTCAAAAATTAAATCTTATTGTCTTAATGTAGATAAAATATATCAAACACCCTTAACTAAATCCAGTATCATGTAAAAAGACAATGCCTCTTGATTTACTGGCATCTCTTCCAAAAATGCATGGTTAGTAAACATTTCTTAAAAATCAATTAATATAATTTTTTCAATTTACAAACAACAAAAAATAGTCACATCATATGATTATAGTCTGATGGTTCTATGTAGACAAAGAATTTGCAAAATTTAGCATCTGTCCTTACTAAAAACTCCATAAACTATTCAATGAAAAGAATATCTTTAAAGTGGTTTAGCATGTCTGAAAGCTTTCTGCTAAAATCAGGAGCAATGGAAAGAAGTCTGTACTTACCACTTAGAACTTCTATTCACCATGGTGGAGTTCCTAATCCTTGTAAGAAGTCATGAAAAATGAATAAAAGTAATCAGATAGGAAAGGATGACCTGGGAAAATTGCATAAAGAATTTGGGTGTGACAGGTACTTTCATTCCTTTTATTTTGGAGATTTTTCCATTTGTGAAAAAAACTGTTAAGGTTTACAATTTAAATGTATTATGTTTCTTTTAAGTTAACTATATATCAATAAAGTTGCTAAGGAAAAAACCTGAGATATTATTTTATGTGCATTACCTGACAGAAGTAGGAACCTGTATAATGTAAATTTCTCTTTCTAAATGAGAACACAATAACTTTCAATGCACTACACTGGCCTAGAGAAAGAAGTGATGATTCTTGGTTGTATGAAATAAATATATACCTTGAAACACCTTCCCTGCTAGAAATACATTGCAAGTGAATTCTGACAGAAGATACAGGGCTCTTTGATCAAAGATACTAATTGCTGGTTCATTTATTGTGACAGAACGTTGGACACAATGTAGGGAGCCAGCAGTGTGGTGGTGCTTAGGAAAATGTGGCTGATAAACATGACACAGTACCACATGGCAGCAAACCCCAGCTGATTTGATGGGTGTATTACTATGGAATGAAGTGACCTAACAAAGCAAAGCAGGGACTGGGTGAACTTAGGAATGGGGTGGAATTAACCAAACCAAAATAATATTTTTCTCACACAAAGTCATTTGTGTGAGTAAAATATTGACAACTAAGAAAAGGACATGCATTTTAGCAGGATCCATAACAACTGAAGAATGGACTTCAGACACAGTAGTGTGTTGGCTTTGCTGCACTGTTTATCAGATAAGTGAATGAATAAGTAAGCAGACAAGAGCTTAAAAAGCATATATAATATGAGTCTTGAATAAATTAAGGGCAATAATACTTCTTGAGGTATAGAAGTAACTCAACTATTCATTTGTAGTACATTAACATTTAATCATTTAAGGAAAAAAATGTCTACTGTCCCCACCTGCTCAAGAACTACTAAAATATTCGAATTAAATTACAATCAATATAAAATCAAGAGGTTGTGGATTGGCTTTATTTTCCTTGTCCCAGTAGAAGCCGTGTTCTGGTTGTTTGGAGACCTCAGAGTCGGCAGGACAAGTGAGTGCACAGCGAGGTGCAGTAAATGGAAGAGTGGACAGGTCCCTAGGAGGACACAGATTATTCAACTGGCTCTTTGTGAAGGAAACATTGTAAGATCAGCCCAGTTTTTGTGTAGATACTTTAATGAGATGAACACTCCATGCTGGAATCTCTCAAAAGGTTTCTGTACTTAGTGCAACCTATATTTCTTTTATAAAAGGTTCAGATACAACTGGGTGGAGTAGCCCACACTTGTAATTCCAGTACTCTGGGAAGCTGAGGCAGGAGGTTTCAAATTCAAACCTAGTCTGAACAAGTAAGCAACTTCTGAGACTGTGCCTCAAAATCAAAACTAAAAAACAGTTTTGGGTATGTAGCCCAGTGCAGAAATCCTCCTTCAATTCCCAGTATCTCACACAAAAGAAGCAGGTACAGATTCAAGAGGGAAAACCTTGGGAAGCTACAAAAACAGCGGGAACTGTCTCCAGTGAAGGTGACACACATCAAGGAAACTTAGAATCTAAAGCAGAAAGTTCTTTTGACAATTTTCCTGGGTTGAGTGCCAGGACAGTGGTATAATTAGAAGGGACCAGGTAGCACTTCTTACCCATAGGGTTGTGCCAAGCTCACATAAAGGTCTGAAGAAAAAGAAAAGGACTTTTTTCTGATTACTTTGATGACCTTGAGTTATATTCAAAACCTTGGCAAGCAGATATAGTTACCTTGTCACAGCTGCTACTGAACATTTTCAGTTGATCTCAAGGACACACCTAAGGGATATGAGAACAGTGACCTCCATCTGTCCTGGGAATTCAGAATACCGTGCAGAGGGTTGTTCTTTTCAGTTCCTCTTCAATCCCCACAGCCTCCTTGGTAAAGAAGATAAAAGTAATGGGCTCTAAAATTATGGAACATGTAAAGCAGTGTGCACTATTTGTGATAAATTGTGTACAAAACAGAGACTATGGGACAGTGTCCACTGATTTAGATGTAGGAGTAGGATTGGTAGTGGAGTATGGGGATACTGAAGTTCAGGAAAAAGATTTTGCTGACTTTCCCTGAAAAGCTAGCTAATATAACATTGATTTTAGAAAAAGTATTAAAAGGGATGTAAACCAGAGTGTTGGGCATGTTGCATCTAATTTCAAATTATGCACCTGCTGTGAAGTACATGTATTAAATTTCTCTCCGAGCAAACATGTGTCCTGAAGACTTTGTAAAATACATGACTGTATTGAAAATAATTAATTTTTATATTATCTTTCCAAGAGGTAAAAGTATACTGCGTCCCTGGGTGTGAATTTTAATTATCTTTGCAAAAGTTAGAAGAACACTGTGTCCTTGAGTGTAAGGATTAATGTCTCAGTCAGTTTCCTAGTCTCTAAAGCATAACATCCAAAATCAGAATCCTAAAGGAGAGGTTCATTCGGCTCCTGTGTTTTAGTTTTGAGTCCATGGCTGGCAGGCTCAAATAGCAATGGCGTGGTGGAAGCCCTGTGCTGAGGGAAACTGCCCACATCATGGCGGTCAGGAGACAGAGAGAAAGCAACCTGACTATTACCCTTCCAGTTCACAGTCCCGTGACATGTCCCTTCTGCCAGGCACCACCTCTTGATAGTAAACCACCTATGACCTCATGGGTGGACAAATCTACCAACGTGTATAGCACAACCACTATCCAGTAACTGTCCAAGCACATGAGACTTTGGGGAACATTTCAGACTATGCTAAAGAGCTAGAGGACACAGTAGAGAGTAAAGTCAGAGACTTGGAATCAAACTACAGAACTATCTGTGTGAATCTGTCAGAAAGTCAAGGAGTCTAAATTTTGTAAGGCTCAAGAGTCAGCATTGGAACCCTGAAAAAACTGGATACCAACCATCCAAAGACAACAGCAAAGACCAGAGAACCTCTGAAGCGAAGGGGAAGACTTCCTCCTTTCCTTTTTATTCCGTTCATGCCACAAGCCTATTAGTTGGTGCCCATCACGTCTAGGGTAGTTTTTCCTCATTAGTTTCCACTCTATACGTCAATCATTCATGGACACACCCAGGGCTTTCCTACTTTGCTGGGTTCTTCTTACCCAAATAGAGAGCAGAATTAGAGATCACACTTAACAGTAGTAAATTCCTCTTTAAAAAAATCTAAAAACACTCTTCAAAATCTATGCGAAGTGACAAAGAAGATGAGATGCCTGATTAGGGAATGGGAGGAATCTAAAATTGTGAAGTCTGTAATTTCCAATTTATTGTGCATGATAGCAAAATAATCTTGAAATAATTGAATATTGTTATTGTATGTTAAGTTGTTCTCAGGCAACATTTTCTAAGAAGCAATGCATCTTCTGTGATTACAGTTAGTAGAAGTAAGCTATGAGGGGTAAGATTAAAGAGAAATAAATGGCAACCTGAATTTTGAATTTTGCAAAAAATAGTGAACTTCTGTGAGTATTTAATCCAAAATTCAAGTGATGGGGGCAAACTTTGATTCACTTTGACCTGTGACTGAGTTTCTGAGCAGAAACAGCACGAGACAAACTTCCTCTTCCCTCTTTTCCCTATTTTGCTTGGATTTATGTAATTTAATGTAGTTTCTTTTCCAGGCATAAATGTAAATGTGGAATTCATAGCACATTCTAAAAATTATTTTCAATTTAAGAAGGAAGTCTGAGGAGGTTACAAATTGATGTTTTTCCTAGACGGTATTAATACCATATTGCAACTCTTTTATTGTATTTCCTGTTCACTTCCTTTCTTTATGAGCATTATTTGCCACATTGACTCCTCCTCATCACTCTAATTTAGAGCTTACTTTTGAATAATGTCTTATGCTTTACAATTTAGTAAAATACTTTTCTTCTTTTCACATGAATTAGCTAGGATAGAATCTACATATCCACATATTAATAAGACCATTATTTCAGTAAAATAATCATAAAGATTTAGTTCATGAAATCTAAATAATTTTTCTTAAGTTCTGTTTCATGCCCAGATGAGATCGATGCTTAATTTGTAGCAAGTGTTCTTGTATATTTTGGACTTTATATGACAGATATTCAGAAAACAAACTAAAATGTGAATACTGAAGTTTTAGCATACTTCACTTGACAACTTAGTGAGTATTTTAAGTTTTTAATAGGCCTGCAACACAACAACAAACATCTATACATGAGGTGCCTTGACAAGTTTAACTATACTTGTGACATGAAAAATGATATTTTATATTTCTTTGGGATAATTTACACAGCTCACATTGTTTTTTCTGTCTCATGAGTGTAATGGTAAATTCTTCCAAATGACAAACCTAAGTATATAGACACACATATTATTTTGTCTATATGTCTTTCTGTTTTATCTCTTTGAACACCAACATAATTTAGGTTATATCTTTAACTAGCTCACTATTCTTTTTACTTTCTATTTCTATTGAATATATTCATCATACTTTCAGTATCCAAGAAATTTTTTCATGCACTGAGATTATGGTCACTTCTTAAAAATCTGAGTAGTAATTCTGAAAAGATTACCACAGAATAGTAGTGTGATACATTTAATAATAGAACTAACATTTTAAAATTTCATTTTAAAATGTAATTACCTTTAATTCTTCACATATTATCAGGGAAGATAATTTTGTTTTGAGACAGGATCTTGCTATGTAGTTCAGACTGGCTTTATATTCATGGCGATCCTCTTGCCTCAGTCTCCCAAATCCTGAGATTACAGCAGTGATTCATCATGTCTGGCTGGACAAATCGTTATCTTTAAAAAATATAGAACAGTATCAATTTCTATATAAGAAAGGCTTTAAAAATAAACTAGTAGCACTAGCTGCTGTAATATTTCTTCATCTATCTCTGTCATATATATAATCCATATTTTGTTTGTGTTCTTTGCAACAGTAATAGTAAAATTTTCATAATCTGAGAAATCATGGCTTCAAAGAGAGAATTTTCTGTAGCAGAACTTCCCAGTACAAATCTAGAATCGCTTCACAGCTGTCAAACGCTTTACTTTGTGTATGAAGTCTTGTTGTTAAAGCTTAAATACGAAAAGAATTGAACACCCTGCAACCAGCTTGAAGCCAGCTTCGTGACCAGTATGACTTTGTCAACAAGGGAGCAAAATCAATATATAACTTTATTAAAATTAATTTATAGGACGAACTCTCTATATTTTCATAACATAACTTTTCAACTGGGAGTTCAAGATGCAACATCACCTATCAGAAAATTTGCTACATCTTCACTGTCATACTTTAATGGTTGTGTTTTAATTAGAACCTTAGTCCTATTATTACGTTAGCAATAGAACTCACACAATACCAAAAATTTCAAGAAGTAGATACAGTATAAACCATTATATCATCTATTGTTTTAATTCTAATTGATTTACCATGTTTAAGAATCTTATTCATGATAAATAGGATTAATTATCCATCATCAACTCTAGAAATCATAGGCCACCAATGATATTGAACTTGAGTAAACCAATTATGATGATTTAAACCTTGGTTCTTATGTAATTCTCACAATACATGCAAAACTAGGTGAATTATAACTTCTTGAAATAGCCAAATACTCTTATAAATATCAATTAGCATATTAATCGCATCCATAGATATATTACACTAATGAACTGGGCTTTGATCCACCAACATGAACATTTATACAACCAAGAGTACATTTTGGAAAATGTTCACAAATCTGTAGATTAAACTACTGCTTCAACCCTATTATACTTGAACTTGTCCCAAAAAAACACTTCAAAATTGATCACCATCTATTCTATAATATTATTTTGATACCATTGCAGTAACATTTTGTTGAAAAATGATGATATAAATCTCTGCATAATGAAATGCCACTCTGAAAAACCATCAGTGTGATTTATTACCATTATCTTAATAATATTAGCCCTATGTATCCTTTCTAATATGAATTTGAGAGAGAATAATAAAAACAATATTTATTTATAATTTCAACTACTTTGTTTTTGTCTTGATACTTTTTCTTTAGAGGAAATTGGGCTCTTTGTTACTATTGCTTTATGAAAAGTTATATTCCCACATTTTTAACAGTTTCTCTCACTAACAGGTTGTAGGAATAAATGTTAAAACAATTATCTAATGGGCCATAGGTGTCTGCTCACATCTTGAGTGTATTAAAGGAATACATCACTAGGTTTGTTAGTAACAAAACTTGAGAGGTCCAATTTAGTTTCCACCATGAAGATAGCTCAGATTTCCATCCTGAAATGAGGACAAAAAAAAAAAATAGGAAGAGGAATGTAGACAAAACTCAGCCAGAGGGCTTTGCCATAGAGGATTGTGATACCTAATGCTGTTTGAATCATTCATTTTTGTCTTCTAGTGAAAATTTAGTCACATTGTTGCCTAATGTTTATGTGTGAGTTCTGCCTAACATGTGCTATGTAAATGTGGTCATGCAGTTCTGTAACTTTCATTTTTCTCTTTGCAAAGTAGGGATAGTGTTGCACTATATTCCTTAAATGGTATGGAGGACAAAATAAGAGAATAAAGTTGTTTGCTCAGTAGTGTCATGTAGAAAGCCCTCAAAAAGAGATTAGATGGACCTGTAAATTCAATGAGTAGCTGAAATACATAGCAAATTATCAAATCATAAAAACACATAACATGGAAAATGAAGAAAGAAATGTCAGATTCTTAGAAGGTAATTGTAACATGATGAAAGAATACAATATAGATAAAAACAGTGGCCAATTTTGCATGCCATGTGCACCCTACGTGAAACCTAGCCTACACTTTCAAATTAAAGGAAAAGAATTGGAGATCTAAAGAAAAATTGCATTTAGCAACTTTATTGCTTAGCTCTAGAATTCCGCCAAAAGTTTCTGCTGTTCATAAGCAAGGTTTCTGGCAGATGTTTAAATTATGGGGGCATACTCATCGATGGATTGATCAATGATTCACAGATGAGCTCATAGCTCAATGTGCTGTGAGGAGGTGAGGCTGGGGGGAAGAGCTGTGTCACTGGAGGGTGTGTCTCTCTCCTTGGCCCCTCTTATGATTTCTGCACACTGATTACCATGGGTTGTACAGCTTCATTCAACAATGTCCTTTCACCATGCTGTTTCTACTTTGGAGCCAGCCAATCGTGGACCAAAATATCCAAAACCAGTGAGCCAAAATAACACACTTCTTCTTTGAATTTAAGTGTTGTCCCAGTGAAGGGAAAGTAACACACACAGAAATTGTGAAACTAGGAGTGACGTCATTGCTGTTTCTGTGCCTGACCTTCACAGGCTAAAGGGTATTATTAAAGGTTTAAGATTTTTGAGAGGAGAGTCCTAGCATTCCCTGCATCACTGGCATCCGCTAGGGGAATACTTTTCTGAGTTCAGCCATCCAGATACTCAGCAGCCTTTGTGGTTGTGGTCCAAAGAGGCCAGGCTACTGCCCTAGCTGGTGGCCAGCTTTGGTGTCATCTATATGTACTGTTTTTTAGGCATGAAAAATGTAAGATTGAGTTCCAGTGTTAATTAGGAGTATCAAATGTGTCTTTGATGGTTTTTTCTTCAACCTTCTTTATACTTGAATACTTTCAAAGGACAAAATAAAGAAAAGGTCTGAAACTACCTTGGCCTAAGAGTGCAGAAATGGAAATTTAATGCCACATTTCATAAATCAAATGAAAAGTCAGTAAGTGATAGGGAAGCAAATTCAGTATTCAAATATGTTTAGAGATATCTTTCTCCCCTTTATTTTACTTAAATTCCTGAGTATCTTTAGTCTTTTTCTTTACAGCTTCACATTTTGTACTTCTGCATTTTCTACCTTCTGTGGAGACTTGGTAGTCTGAAATACCTTCAGAAATGAGAGTAAATGTACTTCTTTTGCCCATCCCACGTCAGACTGTGTCTCTCTAAGTTAATGAAAAACAAAATCAAGCAAAAAAAAAAAATAGAGAAAGCTTATTGCATTGAGTCATCTTTTTTTATTCAATATTATTTCTTTTTCACTTTTTGTGGTCAAAGAGTCACTTCCACTTTCATGTTAGATATATGGACTTTAGGCTGATACAAGTGAAAATAGAATTTGTATTAAAGCAGGTTAGGGTTAGGGTTAATGTTAGAAGTTTTATAGCAGATAAAATTGTAACAGAAAATGCCTTTCTCAGTATACTTCAGTTTCTTAGTTCCCCGGATAATAGTTCCTGTCCTGCTTCTGTCTCTTAGAAACAGCTGGTCACTATGATGTGGAGCTGGTCACTATGATGCACATTGTATAAACCAATCTCCAACTGACAAGCCATTCTGCCTCTGTACTCTGCTTGCTTATCCCATATAAGCCCCAGACCACCAGAGATCAGGGCCTGATATTCTGGGAATGATCCCAATCAGTGCCCATTGATGAAAGTAAGTCTGCCTCCAAATCCTGGGTTCTCAGTGTTTCTGTTTGTCATTGCAAAATCGCAGGGCACTGAACCTATCAAACTTCTGCTTTTTAAAATAAAAACCTAATTCTATTACATTAACAAGGGTTTTAAATTAACAAGGTGTTTATGAACTCATTTAGGGTTTTGTTCTATTTCTTGATGTTTTTGATTTAGTAATCAGGAAAGCTTAGGTAAATGTATTTCCAATTCAAGATCATGTCACTCCAAGTTTAATGTACATTTCACAGCTACTCGGACTCACTTTCCAATTACACTGAGAAATGGGTCATACATCACTAGGCATTCATTTCAAATGCAGTTTCAAAGACCATAAATTAAACCTTCGAGTCATGTGAATTTTTTATCTCATTTCTCCTTTTGTGCCTGTGCAGCAAAATTAGGCATTCCTAGTCACTCATGTTTAAGGCCAGCCCCAGCAATATTCAACCTTCTCTTAAACCTGGATTTCAGACAGATCCTTTGCAAATTATAAAACATGAAAAGTATTTTCTTACTCTACCTCGCAAAATCTCCTCTCTTCAGCTTTTAAAGTAAACTTCTATTAAACTATAACATATAGAGGGAAAAGTATACAGGTCATGACTGTTTAGCTCAATGACTGTTCTCAACGTGAATGCACTTTGCAACCACAATTTGGCAAGAAATAAAAAATTAGCACACTAAGATGTCCTTTCTTGTGCCCTCCCAATCACTGACACCTTTCCCTACAGAAGTTAATATCCTGACCAAAAATTATGTATATTTGCCATTTGTGCATTATCCTCCTGTATAAGTACTTTCTCATAAACTTCTGGTTCTAAGGTTCACACATGCTACTTCTTGACAAAAGTATATTCATCCTCAGTGCACAAAATTCCACTGACTTAGTATGGCAATTGCTTTACCTAGTACTGAGATTATCTTTATCTTCATCATTTTGATGGCTATGTTATATTTTCTCAGTTAGCCACGAGTTGTTTTGAAGAATAGTTATATCTTTACAATGGCAACACTAATTTTTCATGACCTGAACGTAATTCCAATAGACTTCTTTCTTTAAATATTTGCCATAGTCTTTAAGTGAATTAACCAGCATTTTAGGCTGGCTAGAGCGTGAGGTTGTACTAGTATTTGTGAAATTTAAATTATGTAGAAGATAGGAATATAACATATACAAGTAAATAAACACATATCAACTATAGAAAAGTATTAAGGATAGCAAAAAAGAGTTTTATTACAGAATTTGGAAGGTACATTGATTAATTATAATATACAATTTATTTTAGGTAAATATTCAACAATTTTAGCAGTTTCAAATTTTGCTGTAACTCCCAAATACATCAATTCATACCCAAACACCTCTCTTCCACACATGTGTGAGAAACTTTTGTTATGTTTTTAGCCAGTTTGTTTAACCTTTGCAATGTTGACATGTTTAAGAAATAAAAAAAAAATAAAAAATAAAAAACCATTTGCTATCTCCAATGAGGTGTGAGGACAGGCTCAGAAGGCCTGCTTCAAACCTAGCAGTACTGGCTTCCTAGGTACTCAAGGTCTCCGAATAAGGGTGACATAGAAGGTAGGAAAACTTCTGAAATTGTTTTCTGCCTGATCAAAGGAGATATTTTTTTCTGTCTTGTTTTTATTTCAACTTATTTTTTATAATATCTGATTGGCACCTCAAAGTATAATTTATCAAAAGAGCTGAAACTTCATATTTAACATATGTAAATATAGTAAATATGAAGCGTAATGAAAGTATCATCTAATTAACTAGCTACCTGGTACGGTGGCTTTTTGTAAAGTCTGAACAAGGTTGATGAAGAAGCAAGATAAAGAGAACCTGAGGTCAAAGCAAGGAGATCATTCAAGCTGGGAATCCAGTGTGCAGAACATAAAGGGAAGACAGCTCACTATCATTCTCTGCAATCTATTTCCTTTAAAGATTCAGCTGTGATCTTTCACTAATGTTTTTGGTAAAAGCAACAGCAAAAAGAAAAAAGGAATGCATATTGGGGAGTCATAAAGACAATTTTAAATACTAATACAGGGAGAAGAAATATAAGAGAAGAATGAAAAACACAATGAAATGATGAAGAGGGGAAGTAGTGAAGGGGAAAATGCTAAAAACTTGATCAGTGTTAAAAGAAATGAAGCACTTAATTTTTACAGTCTTCATGGGTAGGTGAATTCACTGTTTCACCTGTTCCAGCAAATTTGTTCAAAGCCTGAAGTATTTAGGATATGTTAGCCTAAACCTGCATGATGGTAATCCCACTGCAAGTCTGCATTATCAGACTGCTAGGACATAAGTGCTCAGTTCTGCATACCCACTTTTAACAGTAACCTAGGTTATGGCAGTGTGACCCAGATAAGGTAGACTCTGGATGAAGTGATGTCTGAAGAACTGTTAAAGTGAGATATAGTTTTAAAGATTTATAGATTTAGTTCTAAAATTCTTAAAAGAAACACTGAGAAACTCTCACTCATTGAGAAACACTGAGTTCACTCAAAATCAAAATATTTACTCTTCAATAGACTAAACCTTCCTATCACCATAATTATTATTATTTCTGAAGACAGAATGTAAAAGAATATACTACTTTGAATAAGCAAAGGAAATACCCCATGTTCCCTGTGCAATTGATATAAGCAAACTTTAAAAAATCATGCTGATTAATATTTACACATTTATCAAAGATTTTTAGAAAATGACTTTTGGATAAATCACTTGAAGGGAGATTGTAAATAGAATAGATATCTCTGGGAAGAATTGGATAAAACTTTCTAAATAATAATAATAGTAATAATAACAAACGTTCTGTTATTAAAGCATAATTTTTTAATCCAAAAAACAGAGCCAAGCTAAAGAAATATAAATTCTGTCCTTCACTAGATTTAAATTGAACCTAAACACAAATTGCATTCCCATTATTAGTTAAGAAACACTACATCAGCATAAAGCAAGAAAAACCCTGAGAAGGTATTGATTTAGACTCCACAGGTTAATTTAAAGATAAGATGAGTAGAAAAAGAGCTCTAAAAAATAGGATAAACCCGGGAATGTTTGTCCTTTACTCATCCTTTCTGAATTTAGATCTAAAGAATATTAAAATATAGAAATACATGCACACATATCTTGAAATAAATGAGATTCATTGCTCTAAATTGTGCGTATCCAAATTTAAACATGCAATAAATGATTTATTCAAATCAATGGATCTGCACATGTTGTACACAAAATCTATGTTGTTTTATAGGTTCATGATCAAAATAGCTTGTGTTTTAGGGGAGCAAACAAAAGACTTTGGTTTATAGACTTTCCTTTTTATTATCTGAAGGGCAAGTTTTTCTAAAATATATATTAGGAATAATTTTAAGTTATTTCAGAATAAATTTATTTTCATCTACCTGTTTTTAGGGTTTATTAGGACAAAATATTTATGGAAATCTCTCCATTAATAGGATTTCTCATTGTGTTACTTAACAGATGAATACAATATTTACTGGCCAAATCAAAGTCCATGCACACTGATTTGTTTCTCTAATAATTATAATTAAATTTGACCAGTAGAAAGAAGACACTGAATGTCTCCGTTCAATCGTATAGACTACAGTAAGTATTAAGCAGTTATGTGCCAAAGTCTTTGAAAGAAATGCAGAGGAACTGAGCACTATTTGAATGGCAAGCGGAAACACTGAAATGATACCCAGGATTTGGAAGTAGAATTATTTATGTTGACAGGCACTGATCGGGATCATTCCTAGAATATCAGGGCCTGATCTCTGGTGGTCTAGGGTTTATATGACATAAGCAAGCAGGAAGTATAGAGGCAAAGGGCTTATTAATTGGGGATTGGTTTGTACAATGTGCATCATAGCTTCCAGCTATGTATCACAGTCACCAACCTTTTCTAAGAAACAGGAACAACCAGTCCTGGAGCAGGAACTATTACCTGGGCAAGTAAGACATTGAAGTATACTACCTGGGGGTGGCACTTTCTGCTACACCATCAGAAAACAATCATGTAATAAACACAATAGATTTAAACCAGAAAGAGAATATGTGATATGACTTTAACTGAGTTTGGGCTGACAGCAGGTACACTGCCAAGATAAAGAATGGAATTTAGGAACAGAAAAAACTATTCACGAGAGTGAAAAGAAACAATGTTCAGGAAAGAAGATGCCATTAGGTTCAATCTCAAGGTATGCAAGTAGAAACAGCACTTGGGTTGGGTCTAGAAAAGTCCACCACAAATTTAAACTAGAAGACTTAAAATGTTCTGTAACTGCTGGACATCAGTGAGAGAATAAAGAGAGACAAATGACACAGTCTGTTTTGTGCCAACATTCACTGTAGTGATGTGTGGCTTCATACTGGAAGCAACTGCAAGTAGAAAATAATACTGCAATTAGTAGATCTCTCATCAGTCAGTGCAGAAGTGATAAAGTGCATGGCGAAATAATCAAATAGGAATAATAAAAGTACATGCACTTTCTATACAGTTAGAAGTGTAACTGATAATGCACAAAGAGGAATGCATGGGAGCTTTTCAAATACAATCCTTTGAGGAGCAGCTCCAGACAGTTCAGGGTCAGGGTGTGTATTGAGGATCACTCATGCCATCCATTTCTTTAGATAGGGAAAAATATCAGGGATGGGTAGAGGGAAAAATCCAGCTGAGATCCATTCTAAAGAGCTCTACAGATGCAACAGGGGTTCTAAAGCTGAATGCTGGGTCAGATGTACTGCATTCACTTAGAATGCATGAGTCCGTACATCCTTTATGAAATGATCCATACAATGCACACCATGGCTTTCCTGGGTCTGAAATCATGGCAAACCCTGAAAGGGATAAACACAGAAAAGTGTTAAGCATTTTCCTTGCAGCCAGGAAGCAAGTCTGCCTTTGAAAGAAGTTTGGGAGGTGGGACTCCCTGGACCTACTACAGAGAGAAGAGTCTTTGGTAGGAAAGTGAATGCACCTTGAGGCCAGAATGTTAAGTGAAATGAACCAGGCACACAAGCTTATATATCCCTATGATTCTTTGATATGAGAAACCCCAAATGCATATCATTTGAAGAACGGAATAAAAGATTGATTATAAAAAGGAAGGAGCTAGATCTTTTGTAGAAGTGGAGGTAGCCAAAAGATGGAGGGAGAGGGAAGGCAAAGAAGGGGAAGGAAATTAAAAAAGGTGTAAGATGCTGTTAGGGTTTGTGTCTGGATGTCCTCCCCCAAGCCCCACGCAGTCATGGGCCAGCATTCTAGAGTTTATGATTGATCCATGATCCAATGCTGGGATTATGGGTGTGAGCACTATACTCGTCCTGGGGCAGATAGTTTGCATATGTAAGGGAGAGTAAGAGGCTGCTTGCTGCCACTCCTCATTGTTTGCTCTTGTTTTTGCTGTTTTCTGCCATCATGAACTGTTGCCATCTGCCATGTGCCACTCTGCCTTGGAGCCAACCTAGTATGGAATGAAACCTCCACAAACAGTGAGATAAATAAACCTTTCCTTCCTTAATTTTGGGCATTAGGTATTTTGTCTCAGCAACAAGAGAAAAGTAACCCAGACAGATGTGCTTTGTACATCTACCAACTCCATAATCGTTATATATTTGCAAACATGCACTGGCAAATGTTTAACTGTGCCTTCCAATAAACCAATAGAAATTAGTAGTGCAATTATCTTAGCTATCGTGTGTGTGTGTGTGTGTGTGTGTGTATGTGTGTGTGTAATTTCCTCCCACCTTATTTCTTGTTTAATTGCCTGATCAATCTTACATGCCTATATCTGGTAATCTGAACAACTACTTTGAAGATAACAATATGCAACATGACAATCATTGTTAATTTCCTACCATCTTGTATTGAAATTCTGTATCATTTTTATTTTTTTCTTATTTTTATTCTCTTTAAAATAAAAAAATTTAAAATTTCAAAATTAGTTCCAGCAGTTACACTTTTAGAGAAAGATTCTAGTGACAGTCAATAAAAGGATTTTGCAAGGAGAGTGGGAGTGTTTTGGTAAGAAAGTATATCCAGCCTGTAGAATTCAATGTCTGATTAATTGAACTTGACTAAACTTCTCTAAATTCTAAAGCTAAATTTTGTAAAGTTGTTAGGACAGCTCATATAATGACATTGCCTTGGGCCACATCTCTGAAAATACAAGTTGATTTAATTTGTAAAATATATATCTCAGTTGCCAGCCTTCTACAAATGTGTGCTTAGTAATACATGGGTCAGGAAGGCAGAGAATGCTTAAAAATGAATTATGTCTTCTTCCCTGGAAAGACAAGGTTAAATGCATATCCCATTGAGAAGAAGTCAATAACATCGTCCTCACTTAAAAATAATATATTGCCGTAAACAATGGCAAGTATCTGAAGTCTTTCAAATATGTGCTAGCACAAGAAATGTAAAAGTTTAAAATAAAATTAGTAAGAAATCTTGTATTGTTTTAAACTTTGCAAACTTAGCTGTTATCCACATGAGAGTATTAATGCTGTAAATATTTACAAGAATGTCTTCAGGGGCTTCATGCAAAAAGTGTCTAACTTTTAGTGCTTTTTCATAGCATTTCATGAGATTTGGCATGATACCTTATAATAACTTCATTTTCCTCACAGGAAAAAAATGAGCTTACTGCACAGTAAGAATTTGCAGTAAATCTTACAAGAACTCAGTAGCTTGGCATTTATTGCCCATTGCTTCCTTTTGATTTAGCAGGTCTGCCCTTCAATATTTCTTTCCTCCAAATACTTGGCCAACTCTGTTTTTAAAACAATTTATACTGGTGGCACATTTTACAGCCTGAGGTAGTTTGTGGCATATGTTATTGTGTCAGAATTGTCCCACTCTAGTATATTTAGAGAAACTTCTAGACATCTTTGGTCAAACTCAATTATTTTTTAAGGGTCTATATCTCCAAGAAAGAAGGGCATTGTACCATCTAGTGTTATTCCGTATGGGGAGTTTTTCTTTAACTATTGCTATATATTTCACTGTTGGTTGGAAAGGGAACAGTATCTAGAGATACACATGTTGGAAATTTTATCCTTCATTTCTTATTTTGTTGAATAGCATGAGTGCTAAGCCAAGATTCAATGTGTTATAAAAGTTAAATGCTCACTTGCTACATATGCTTCTATGATAAATTTTGTAACGGGATTTTCTGTCTGGAGGCCACGATACATGGAACTAAACATTAGCCTTCCTCTTTGAAAGTTGCTGTGTTCTGTTTGAGGGTACATTCTCCTCATATATCTGAAAGTACACTGAGGTTTTGATGTGTTTACTACCAGCAGATGATTTATAGCTGTTCACATCTCGTTAATCTGCATAACAACTGTTCCTCTGTTAAAATTTTATTTTATTGACATGAATATTCTTAACATCTCAGGATTTCAAAGAGGCCTTTATTAAAACATGGCAGTGGTCTAACATCTTATCCTGAGACATTATTCTGAAGAATTGGGAGCCATGTATAAATGCATATCAGAATTTTTTCTTTCTCATATTTAAAGTATTTACTATGCAAATATATCACAAACAAAAAATAGAGCAGGATGAGCATGCTCTGAAAGTATTCATTAACTCCTCCTCATCATAAACTCTATCAAGTATTTCGTGGTAATGTGAAATTGGAAATCACAGAAAGCATGATTCATTTGTTTCTTTGTATAAAATTTATGATAACTAGTTTACAATTAAATTTCACTCCTGTATTTCCAGAGTTCAAAAATTTCATTTGACATTCTCTTATAAAGACAACAAAGGGGTGTTGCTTTTGTCATTGTCTATATAATAGCCTTGTTTTAATGGACCTATTTTTTGAATCTTGTCCATTATGTCAAATCTTTGAAAGTTTCATACTTGTAATATACCTAGTACAAAATTTCCTCACCTCAGTTTCTGTTGCATCAGAACATTTATGTCTTTTAACTATGACTTATTGTCTCTCAAATATTTGGGATAATGCTTGGTTAAAATTATGATCCCTTTAATAATTATGACTTAACACGTAGAATATTCCAAATTATGTAGTGGGGTACAGTGGCACACAGAAGTTGTAAGTCTTACATTTTAAAAATGGTGCGAATTGCAACTGACAATTATAAAAAGCATAAATATTCTTGGTTATGTCTTCTTAAGCACTTTCATGAGTGAGTCATTTATTGAATTCTAGAGTAGAGCTCAGAATAAGATTTAAAAACAAATAATTATTCCTCCTTCACACATCTTCAAGGATAGATAACTAAAAAAAGAATACATGCAACAAAAAGATAATGTTAGGCACCAAGATTTCTTATGAAAACTATGTCAGTTGGGTTAGTTTAAGTGAAGAGAAGCGTTCATGATGTGTTGAGACATAAATTAAGTCCTGAACACCAAGGAAATCCAACTGTACAACCACGTGGTATCACCAGCCCAGGCAAGGGGATCAGGCATTGAAAATTTCCTAATGTGAGTGAGCATGATTCATGACTTTAGTGACTATACAGAGAAAAGGCATAATAGAGGAAGTAATACTTCAAAAATATCTTAGAAGCGTTACTTTGAAGAGAAGAGAGAGATTAACTAAACTTTAGAACTGGAGAAAACTCATGTGTGTACGTGTCTTGTTACTTTTCTCTTGTTGCTGAGACAAAATATCCAGATGCCCAAAACTAAGGGAGGAGAGGTTTATTTAGCTCACAGTTTGTAAAGGTTTCAGTCCACAATCATCTGGGTCCAAGGCAGGGTGGCACAGGGAGAGGGGCAACAGCTCATGGCAGTGGAAAACGGCAAAAGCAACAAAAGCAAAACAGACCCCAGCATCACACTGTAGTTTAAGCTGCCTCTGAAAAAGCCCTCTGACCACATGCAGCTTTGGCGCAACATCTAGACATAAACTATATTAGTACCTGACATACTCTGGAGTCAAAAGTAGACAACAGCAACTGATTATCACTATGTGAGTAGAAAAAGAAGGTAAATTAAGGTTGAATAGTGAAAAACCACAAATTGTGTAAGTAAAGCCATCATTATATTGAAGGAGGGACTAGTATGAAGAGAAATATACTTTGAAATGTCTGTCTGGGAGCTGCAGGGGAAATGATTGCATATGTGGATGGCAGGATAGAAAAGAAGTAGAACAGAGGATAAAGAACCAGTCTGTGGGAGATATATACTTATCCAGATCATCAGCTATAGAAATAAAAGGGAGAGGACAGATTATAGCAATAACTAAATCTGGCTGAGAATGAGAGTTTAGTTTGATGTTTTCTAGAAGACAACAGGAAGAAGCCTGTTAAATTAGAATAATTTGAAATGATTAAATAAAAACAAAATCAAATAATAGGTAAACATGAAGGATGATCCAGGTTAAAATTATAGTATCCCATAATCTGTAATCTGAGGGTGAAAAAGAAGATGCTGAACTGGGGATTTAGTTAGGTGATAGAGAGCTTGCCTCACATGCACAAGACCTTGAGTTTAATCCCCAGTACCACAAAAATAAAAAAGAAGATGCTACAAAGTATAATTACACTCTCTCAAAATAAATGTGCAACCTAGATTTGCACTAGGTATCACAATATGCATGAGTCTTACCAATATACTGCTAAAGGAATGGAAAATATTGTGTAAAATATTATGTGTTTCTAACAAAACTGAAAATACTGGGAATCTAACAAAACAACTGCAACCCATATAGACCTTAGGAATGCATTTTCAGTTAAACAGAGGGTAAGGTGAGTACTGATTTCCCGATTAGGGTCTCTCTAATTAACAGGAAAAAAGGGGTACTGAGAATCAGATGACTAGATGTTAAAGGTGGGTTGTTTTCTGATCACAGCTGGTGTATATATTTGCAGCATACAATAAAATTATTACATGACATATTTGCATATATTTGCATATATTATATATATATTTACATGTATGTGCAGTATGTTGTATAATGATAACATTTGTCCTTGGGTACATGTTCATAGCACACTTTAATTCCTCTTACTTTTGTTTTGAATCATGACTTTTCATTATTAAATGTTAATTAACTAAAGATTTAAAAGGGGAAAACACAAACGATAAGCATATTATAATACAAAAATTATAAGCATATTAAAAATCTAAGGATTATAATTAAAAAGAAATCCCAAAGGGGAATAATTATAATTAGGTTTTTATTTTTAATGTATTTTAAATTATTTTAGAGTTTTAGACAGGGTTTCTGTATTGAGGTTCAGGATGGCTTCAAACTCACTATGTAGCACAGGCTGTCCTGGCTGTCCTTGAACTCTCAGTGATCGAAATGCTCAACCTTTCAAGTGCTGGGCTTATACGCATGTGTGTATCACCACACCCAACAGGTTTTTATTTTGTATTCAATGAATTACTATTGAATTTTGTCTTAGTTACTTTTTTCTCCTTGCTGAGACAAAATGCCCTACACCCACAGTTAAAAGAGAAATATTTAACTCACAGTTTGTAGGAGTTTCAGTCCGCAATAATCTGGCTCCAAGGCAGGGTGGCACATGGCAGAGGGGCAGCAGCTCATGGTGGTGGAAGACAGCAAAAGCAACAAGAAACCAGAGGGCCAGAGAGACAAGCCTCTTTCTATCCCCTATGTTTTATGCAGGGTACCTGCCCTAGGGTGGGTGTAGCACTCACACACATAACCCCAACACTGAAACATGAACCAATCACAAACTCTAGATTCTAATGCCTCCAAAAAACCCTTCCCCCATGACCACGTGAGGCTTTGGGGGGACATCCAGACACAAACCACAAGTTTAATATCTTTTCAAATATGGTTTCTATCATTCTCTTTCCCAATTCCTTCCTCTACGCATTGTTCTAGAGCTAGTCTAAGTTTTTTGTTTTCAATAACAATAAATCCTATATTTTTTTCCACAACGGAGAATTTTCTAAAAGCATCCAGTTACAGTTTCTCCTTCTCTTCCTCTCCCTCTCCCTCTGTTTTTCTAACATCTGTCCTTCCAATCTCTCCTTTCCTCTATCTCTCTTTCCTTCCCTTCCCTCCTGGCTTTAGCAAACTTTGTGAGAAAATAGGAGAGGGACACTGTGCTTTAATGATAAAACCACTGAATGAATGTTCTTGAATTTCTACTAAGGTCTTCCCTCTTTTATGTGCAGTCAGAATGAGGCAGTTTTAAAAATCCATCAAACTAATAAGGTATTTTTGTTATGTGAAACCCATAGACATCTTTATTCCAAATGCATTTGCCTCTGAATTTATGGTTATATGTTATAGAAACTCTTGCTTCAGTAAAAGAAAACTGTCTATGTAGGAGAGTTTTTAAAATGTTGAAAAAATTGTTTGTCTAGCCATAAGATATCAATTATATTTAAGTTCATTTAGCTGCATTTGCAAACATAAAGAAGATTGTATTTGGGTTGCCTAAAACTGTATCACTGTGCTCTTAATTTCTAACATTTACATATGTTAGAAAAAAAGGATTTACATATGTTCAAATAGATAGAAATCTATGGAGAAAATAAGTTAAGCATTTACTGAAGCTAGAGTATTTATCAAACACAAATTGTATTTCTTTATTTGTTCACTGGGCTTAAATGTTAATGAAATTCTTCCTTTCAAGTTATACCCACCAGGCAAATACTAGATAAGACCATGTTATCAAGAATAAGAAAATGACTGAATTGCTGGTTTTACACTTAATAATCTGCAACAATGATGTAGGTCAATGAGGGAAAAAGGGTATTTAAGATATTACTGTTGCTTAGATAGAATGATAGTTTATTTAAAGAAATATTCAACCTTGTGCACATTAGGAAAAAAAGCGTTCTTTTCATCCCAAATGCCAACTGAACTGTACATGCTGACATTTTGAATAAAGGGAAGTAAGATGAAAATAGGTAAAGAAAAAGCTGCTTATCAAATTGTAGTTTTATATTGCTTAGACCAAGTTCTTGGGATCCTGACTTTTATTATATTTTTAAGTGTTGCAGTTTAGCTTTTTTGAAATTGTTTGCACAGGTTTTGGTAGAATAAATGTGTTTTTGTACAAGATTGCTGTTATAAAACCTTAGTAAATGGAAATATAGAAATGTCTCCTACCACTAGCAATCCACTGCTCTGGTCTAAAACAACTCACTGCAAATTTCTTTTTATTTTTCACCAAAAATTTCAAACAGCAATAAGTAATGACAATTTTTGAACCATATGAATGAATATGCAGGAAGTCGACTAAAAGTTAAATCATCAAACAAAGATGTGTAGATGATAATAGAGACCTATAAGAATTGGAAGTGTAGTAGTGTACTGGATGTGTAATTCATAGGATTTACATGAATTTTATTTATGTAAATGTGTATCTTTGTTTTATTGCAATCAGGAAAAAGTTTGACTTTAGACATAATTTATTATATCATTTTGAGAATATATCAATATTATTTAAATTTTTATCTTCTTAAATATATACATAAAACATATATATTAATGTTTGAATCCTAACAAATGACTTTGTCTACAAATGATAATTATAATGATTGATAAGTACAAAGAGAGGCATGTGGAATGATAGGAGATTGTAAAGTACTCAATTTCTAGAATAAAATATATACTCTGATCTGCTTAAGGAGAACTGTGACTATCCCTTAGATCAATTCAGACCTAAGAAATGATTAAAACCAATTTTATTGATGCCACTATTATTCTTTTTTTTATTTTAAAAATGACTGTTGTCATCTCAGCATTTAAAATTATAGATACCATTTTATCACATCTTCAATTAATACAGTTTGTAGGTCCACCTCAAGTGTGCAATTTGACACAGTAAAATTAGTTTCTAACTGATGCACTGGAGTAGCAATAATTTAAGACAAATATTCACATTGATCTAGAACCGTTCAAAAATCCTCTGTTTCTCAACACATACTTCCAAATTTCTTACAAATAAAAACTGCTAGTATGCTGCAGACTTTTGTTATACAGGCTACCTTCTCTGGGGTTACATTTCCCAACTTATGCTCCTGGGCATGGTGAGCTTAAATTTCTTCATGAATTTAAAAACACTAATAAACAGTCCAGGCATGTCAGAAACACAAATGATGTTTATGCTAAAAAGCTAGCTTCTCCCCCAAAAGAGGAGACTTTGATGCGTTCTTAAGACTCCCACCACCATTTTCTTCATTGTCTGTACTATTTTCACCATCTTGATTTCTAGAAAAAAATTGTTTTTTTTTGTTTTTGTTTTTTCTCCGGTACTGGGAACCGAACTCACTACTTTGTGCTTGCCAGGCAGGCGCTTTTGCCGCTGAGCTAAATCTCCAGCCCCCCCGAGAAAAGATTGTTTTTTGAATTTTTCACAATTGATAGATAAAATACCAATTGGGAAATATCGATTGATGATGAAATTCCAAAATATGAAAAACTCAGTTAAAACTTTTTGTGATTATTACACTGAATAGAACACTTTCCTGCTTTTCCATTAAAAATAAAATCCTATGTTCTAGCTTTTCTGTTTCTGTCATTAATACTGATTTTGAAGCAATTTGTGGATTTAAGTGTGTGTGTGTATGTGTGTGTATATGTGTGTATGTGTGTGTATGTATGTGTATGTGTATATGTGCATGTATGTGTAAGAGAGAGAGTACACTCATGACTAGCTTCATTCCCTAATTTGGCCTCTACTGTGCATACGGAGTGGTTTAATGTGCTCTGTGTTATGGACTTTTCTGCTCCCCTCCATTAAGACCTCAGTGTTTTCACATTTCCTTTTAAAAAAAACCCTGCTCTAGTATCTTTAGTTTGATTCACTCAAGTGAGTGCCCAGGGAGGGGACAATGCTTCATGCATTTTCACTGATATTTACACTTTGGCTCATGAAAAAATGAAATACATGGGCTTCTTCTTTTCATTGGTCTTTGGGATAAAACTTGTGCTCCCCTTTTCCAAGCCATATATTAGATATCATGGTCTAAGCTATATTCATACTGAGCTCAACCAGAACATTAAGAGAGTAACAGCAAAATATCAGTACTGGCCCGTCCATGAAGAAAGTTGATATTTATATCCTAGCTATTGATCTCTAAGTGTACCCATTTGTCAGAATCTTGATGTAGGGAACGAGTGATTTAGATGGATCATAAATCACTGAAACCAACTTGACTTCACTCTCATGGTGCACATACAGAAGCTAAGATGAACTGTTCAACAGTTCCTCTAAAGCTCTGAAATTCATCACAGTAAGCTCAAAGGATGATTAAGAGTAACTGGGGATAACTAAGGAAAATTAGTGCACTTGATCTTTAAATTTAGAATAAAATACTCAAAATAACTTTATTCTTGGTTTATTCTTATGTATATTAAGAATACAAAACTAGTATGATCCTTCACAGGATTAAAGAATTTGATGTAGATTATAGTCAGAAAATGTTACTTAACCATCTACAAAACCAATACCTTCTGAGAAGTGTGTGATTTCTGTAGACAATGAAAAGGAACCAAAATTAAACAAATGAAAAGAGGCATGTCACTTTCAAGCATTTATTGTAAAGATCAATTTCTTTTCATAATGCTAATACTCTTCCACAATAAAGTAGATAAAACAGTATTTTTAAAATGAAGTAAAGATAAAGGGAAGCAGAAATTTAGCACTTAACAGCACTGATGAAATGAGATGGAACTAGGAGTTCATTCACTTGCATGACCAGGGTGGAAATATGTAGAGGTACATAATGGATATTATATTTAAGATATTTTTTCTGATTATTTAAGTTATTATTTAAAAAATAAGTAAATATTTTAACACATTTGTCAATGTTTGAATTATGGTTCAATAATGTCAATATTTTTTGTTCCTTTCTACTCTGCACATGTAGAACCAAAAGTAGATTGCAATAATGGACATGTAAACTTTAGCAGTATCTATAGTTTCCATCCTCTAAAATAAGCATTATTCTCACATCATAATGTGATAAATGTTAAGAAACTATAATGATATTTAAAACATTTGCAGTGCTTTGTAAACCTAAAACTTCATTTTCATTACTCTTATATTTTAACATAGTATGTCAAATAGACATCTGTCTTTATTTTGAGGGGTAAATATGCTACTGAATTTCTTAATTACACAACAATGGCAGGATAATTCAGAGGATTTGTGTATTTGGCTTCCTATCTTCACTTAAAGCATGTATTAATTAGTTTTACACTTGATGGATGAGTCATATTATGATCAACTTTGCTAAGTCATTCTGTTTGTTAAAACTGTCAAAACAATGAATTGCCCATGACACAGTTAGTCTTTCTCATTAGCAGAGGATACCTGTTAAATATAAGTAATGTGATGCTAAAAATTCTAGAGGATATTTAACCTGACTCATCAAGGACAAAGATACCCAGATGTGGGGAACCATTCTCCTTAAATGTTTGCAGCACAAATGTGTTAATTCTTTAAGTAAAATCATGCTGGTATCATATTAATGAAATTGTGCTTATCTTTTTAGAGGGCTATCTTTATGTTTATATTTAATGTCCCAGGCAGTAAAAATGTCTTGAGAAAGATTTAATGAAATAGTTTTAAATAAAATACCACAATATCAGACAATAGAGAATTAGTTTGAATTTTTTAACCTTTAATGTCAATGTTGCTTTATCTCATTTGGCAATCTATAATTTTATTTTATAATGTTTGTTATTTATTATGTACATGTCTTATCATAGACCTCGAAAATTTAATTTCTAAGTTTGATATTTTCTGTTTAATCTATAGCTATTTATTTTCATATTTGCATAGTTTCACAGCTTTTAACTTTGTCAGGGATTACACTCTCATATTCTCTTTCAAATACAATTCATATAGCAAGAGAAATAGGCAATGTTAAAGCTTATATATCCATAATTATGTAATTTTAAACACATTGAACAATGAAGTTTTTGACATATTAAAAAAATTGTGGAATTAAATCTATTGTATCTGCTTTTTCACCATTTCTTCTCACCTAATTGTGAAGCTTACTACTCTCTGGAAATGTTAAGAAAAGTGCATTAGTGCTGTGGGATTACCTTCTAAGAGCCTTACATAAATATTCTGGAGGACACTCCAGAGATACAGTCTACAATTTAAGAAACGTGCTAGCTACCTAGTAGCTACACTTTGGGGTTTTTATGCAATTTTAGAGAAAATCTTTTAAGCACAATTGTGGCTTGTTTTCATTTAATTATATGTCCATCAAAATATTAATACAGATATTTGTTAAAATAAGAGAATTATCGCCAAGGAATGAGTACTCTACATAAATATTTTGGTTATGATTTATAAATTACACATTCAATAGGTTTATGAGCATATTCTGAATGAGTTTTAATAAAAGCATTGTTAAAGTATGAGAGTTTTCTCTCAGGTTTGTGTAGAAGTAGATTTTTACTAAATCCTTTCTGGTACATGATCTTAATGAATTTTAATAAAGTGACATGATTTTTAGGCATACAACCTATGCAAAGATGTCTTCTGCTACATTGTTTTGCCCAGAAAAACTAAATATTTAAATAGAGTGATTTAAGATAAATACACCACTTGGATAAGTGCAAATAATTTAAGTAGCATCTTCAAATCATGACATATCAAATACCACTTCGACCATTACCCTCTAAGCCCTCAGGAAATTATTTTAAAGCATATATTTGAGTTTTAACATCATAATGGTATATCTCCTTTTAGGGGTTCTTTGTACCCATCATGAATAAGGGGGTGTCTTGGTTATTTGTCTCACGTTGCTAAGACAAAATAGCTGACACCCAGAATTAAGCAAGGGAAGTTTATTTAGCTTACAACTTGTGATGGTTTCGGTCCATACTTGGCTAGCTCCAAGGCAGAGTGGCACATGGCAGAGGGCAACAGTTCATGGTGGCAGAAAACAGCAAAAGCAACAAGAGCAAAAGTGAGGAGTGGCAGCAAGCAGCCTCTTTCCCTCTCTTACATTGTATTCAACCTATCCACCCCACAGCAGGTGTAGCACTCACATCCATAATCCCTACATTGGACCATGGATCAATCATAAACTCTAGAAGCCCGCCCCATGGCTGCATAAGGCTTTGGGGGGACACCCAGACACAAATCATGACAGGAGGTAACTGTGACTTTGCCATCTTTTTGTAAGGAGTTTCTGGATGAAATTTTACTTGAAAAAAATTATTCTATTTTAAGAGCATAAAAATCACTGGAAAAGGAATTCATACATTATCAACATAGCAAATAAGATTTGGGGCTATTACTTGACTGACCAAAACTGTGTTTTCCTATCCATCAGGCTTCACTGAGCTAAATGGAATGTATGTAAAATTATTTTAAATACAGGTAAAAGAAATGGACTGACCTGAATAATACTACTTATATCTCACAATGGAACAAAGTATTGTTTTCAAGAAATAGTAACGGAATAAGTTGACATCCACAACCAAAATGGTGAATCTAGACACTTGCCAAATTTCACTCTTAATGGGTTTATATACAAAATGTAAACCTATAAAACTCCTACAAATTAGCATAGGGTATAAAACTAAGTGAGCTTAATTTTGGTACTAATGTTTTATATAAACACCAAAGGTATAAACCATGAATAGTAGTAGTATGTTGACCTTCATGAAAATTCAAATATTTTCTCAATAGACACTCCTATAAAGATAAAAACAAAAGGCACAAGCTAGATGAAAACATTTGTAAAATGTATTTTTATGAAGAATTTCTATCAAAAATATGCAAAGAACTAAAACATAAAAGTAAGAAAACAGGAGGATCACAAGTTCAACCCAAGTTTGGCCAATTTAGCAACTTAGTGAGAAGTTGCGTCAAAATAAAACTGCAAGTAACAACCTCAAAATGAATGAAAGAAAGAAAGAAAGAGAGAGAGAATGAAAGAAAGCATGAGAGAGAGAAAGTGAGAGAAAGAGTAGTGCAACTGTTCCATGTGATGTTATAAAAGTGTACAATTGTCATACTATTTTCAACACAAAGAGTAGATTTTAATGTAAATTGTAGACTTCAGTTCATGATGTACCAATACGGGCTCACTGATTTTGTATGAATTAAGATTCTCAAGAGAAACTGAACCTATAGGAGATATGTAGTCATGCAACATTTAACAATGTGGATATATTCTGAAAAATGAACCATTGGAGGGATGCTGTGCAAACATTATAGAGTCTACTTATTGAAATGGATGGTAACAGTGCCACTAGGAAATAAAACCTGATAGCATTAGCAATGTATGTGCTCTGTTTTTGATAAAATGTCACTTTCTAATGGAAACATGAGTGGAAAATGGTTCATTCAATCACAGACAATGAGAAGGCCTTATATCCACCATCTGGAGGATGAAGAAAGCCAGCGGCATCATTCAGTCCAAGGCCTACGATTTGAGAAGAGAAGATAGGGTCACTGGATTAATACCTCGAATCCTAACATCAGGGAATGATAATATCCAAAGACTGGCAACTTGTTTGTGATGATGATAAAATTGTTTTTCCGTTGTGTCCACTCTTACATACTGTATCTCCTTATAAGTCCAAAATATGAATACTTTCAGACAAATTACCACTCTCATAAAAAAATTGTTATACATTCTTTTCAGTCTTTAATTGTTGCATAAGAAATTTAACACACCCCGAGGTGTCTACTTAAAACTTACAGTTCAAAGAGAGTTTCTGTGTGGATTGACCTTTTCCTTTGGTTGCTTGGCATCCAATAGAGGAAGAAGGCTACCCGCTGTATTCCTAATAGTGAAGGAAACTTTAACAATACTGTTAACTATA
The DNA here is from genome assembly GCF_000276665.1 of Chinchilla lanigera. Taxonomy (NCBI): domain Eukaryota; kingdom Metazoa; phylum Chordata; class Mammalia; order Rodentia; family Chinchillidae; genus Chinchilla; species Chinchilla lanigera. The sequence goes on from NW_004955418.1 coordinate 13,221,097, forward strand.
TATGCCCAAAAGTCACTAAGAGTTTTAAAATAATAAACTACATTTTCAATTTTGGTAAATTTTCTTTATTGAGACTTGTTCGGTGAATGTAAATTTGTTTCTTACAATATATTGAAATTGGATTGCTCACATGGTAAATATTCTTTTTAGGCAACTGTAATAGTAGCAGTTCTTGTCTCACCAAATATTGCCTTTTTGGTATTTAACAGTTATTTTTCTATAGTCATTTAATTATTTAATATTTATAAACATAAGCATTAGAAAATAGAGATTCACAAAATGATCCACTTGGTATGCTTTTTTATATTTTTTATTTTTTTATTTTAAAAATAAAAGGAAGAAAACATTAACAGACAGGCAACCATTTACAAAATAGCAAAAGACCAGTACAGACAATACAGAGTTACAGACAAAGTGGTAGGAAATTAACAATGCTTGTTGTATTTCATATTGATATCTTCAAAGTGGTTTCTCATGAAAACAGAGACATGCAATATTGATCAATCAAGGACTCATTAACAGTTTCTTTCAGCAAATAGAAGACAGAAGAACAACTATGTTAACTATCCTGTATATACAAACATACAACATTTCTCCTTCTTTCTCTTCTCTTTTCCCACATCCCAATTACCCTTTAACCTTGAGCGTTTTCCTACCATTTCACAATGTCCATCACACTTCCGAGTTTAAATTAACTCCTTTGGGTTTTACACTAGTAAGACAATGCGGTGCTTGCACATGCATGTCTGATTTATTTCACTTATGAGTATGGTCTCTAGCTGTGATCATTTACCTATAAAAGCCTCCAGTTTATCTTTCTTTACAGCTGAGTAATATTCCATTATATAAAAGTACCACAATTTTTTTATCCAATCCTCGGTGGATGGACATTTGGGTTGCTTCCACAATTTAGCAATTACAAATTGTGCTGTTATGAACATAGGTGCACATATACCACTGTGATATGATTCAACTTGGCATTTGTGATGGTAGATTTCACAAAATAAATCCCCAGTTTTAAATCGATAAATTTTAGCCACTGAAATCACTAATCTGGAAGATAAGCTTTTCCACTTGGATATTTAAGAATGTACTGTTGTCATTCAAAATCAAGCCATTTGAACAACATAAACTTTAGAATCATATGTATAAGTACAGTGCTCCAAAGCAAATTACAATGATGTATGTAATCTAATCATATATCCAAGTTTCTTACTTTATTTTTCTTCATCTAGCTGCTCGTCTCAGCCAGATGCTTTCCCTTTTCTTCTGATGTAGTCTTTAATTTGTATCATTGTCTTAAATCCATGAGCTAACTACCTTCTCATGATTTACACACTTAGCCTTTGCAAAGATGAAAGCCATTGAAATGATTTGTTAGTTTCTTGATTGATTTTGTAATGGCAAATTAGTTCATCACTGCTGTTCCTAAGTTAGAATATCTACACTTCCCAGTAATCTTGAATCAAAAGGATTAATGTGATGATAAATAAAAAGGAAAAAAATTATAAAATTGTGCAAATATGGTTTTACGGTGCATTACTAAGTCCTTTCACATAAAACATAGTAAAGTCAGTAGGGAAATAAGGACATGATGTATCACAAGCAGTAAATCAATTTTTAAAAAGACTATGAACAACACAATCATTATGAATGAGTTTCATGCTTCAAGAGACAGTATTCATACAGAACCTGATCAAATTTAGTCACTTTTAGAACATTTCTGTTTCCATGAAATATGTGTATGGGACCACTGAAATCAAATATTTTGTGCATGCAGCTGTTTAGCATTTGTATAATTAGTAATATGATTGTTTTCATATAATTTACATTCATAAATTATTTTGTACATAATCAACTTCATCAAAGATTATCCTCTCTTCACTGTGGTAAAAGAACCAGAATCCCAGGTGAAGCTGTCCCTTGCATTAAGAGATTTGTTGATTTGTTCTGATTGTTCTACTGACCTCATGCTTCCTAATTCCTCAGAATAATAAACTGAAATGAACTTGTAGATTAATATGTTGTATAGATCAATGTAAGAAGGATTAATAAAACCTATAGAAATCCTGGAACTTACATCACCATGATATTACTTTCTTATAGATAATTATGGCTTTTGAGTAACATTTGAGAAGCTGAGGTTTCACAGATAGTACTAACAGTTACTGGTTATGTGATACTTCTTTAATAGCCTGTTGTAGCAGTACTCTTACATGCTATGAAGTAATGGGAATTACAGGATATCAGAGAATTTACATTTTAGAAAGAAAATTTCATTGAAGGTGCTTTCAACAAAGTATATATGTAAACCTAATATACAGTTGTTGAGAGTCAATATATGAATGTAACCTTAGAGTTTTATATTACTTAGGGTTTTCTAGAGAAATAAGAATAATGTGTGGGTGTGTGCCTACTTATCAGAGACGGCGGGGGAGAGAGGGCGGGAGAGAGGGAGGGAGAGAGAGGGAGAAGAGAAGGAACAGGCTCAAGCAAAATCATAAAGACTGGGAGACGGGACAGCTGATGCTGCAGCAGAAGAGAAGTAGCCTTCTAGAAAAATACTGCTTGTCAAAGTTAAGTGTTTTTGTTCTATTTAAGCCATCAATTAATTAAAAGTTGATCACCCAAGGGGCTGGGGATTTAGCTCAGTGGCAAAAGCGCCTGCCTTGCAAGCGCAAGGTCGTGAGTTCGGTTCCCAGTACCGGAGAAAAACCAAAAAAAAAAAAAAAGTTGATCACCCATATTTTGAAGATAACTAATTTTCTAATGTATTGATTAAAATGTTAATATCCAAAATGTCCACATAGCAAAACTAATATAATATTTGATCAAAGATATAAACATATGTGATCACGTTGAGATGGGAAATTAGACATTACAATCCCCCTCCCAATATAACATATAGTATTTCTCCGGGGTGTTTTCCCAAAAAAGGCTTTCTTTGAAAAAACTATTGTTTGTTTCCTAAAATATAAATATTTGTATAAGAGACTTCTCTGGTTTGTTTGATGATACTGACTGAGCATACCATATCCTCCACTTATATCAGATTCCTAGGGTTCTTGGACAAAGAACCACAAAGTATTGTCTTTAGAAAATCAGAAACTTACTGTCTCATGGTCCTGAGGACTAGGTAAAGTCAGGAAATCCACATGGCTACAGTCCTTTAAGACTCATTCCTTGCCTTTTCCTTCCTATTTCAGTTACCTGTCAATCCCTCTTGTTCCTTGCTTTGGAGCTGTATCACTCCAATATACTTTCCCTGCGGTCTACTTGTATTGCTTTTTCCTTTATATTAGAAGGAAGGTTATACTGGTTTAAGGAAACATTCTACACTCATATGGGCTCATGTTAATTCATATTTTAATTACATCTTCAAAAACTCCATTTCTAAATAAGTTCACATTGATAGGCACCAAGAAATAGAACTTCAGCACGTATTTTATTTTTATTTTTTATTTTTTGTCTTTTTGAGACAAAGTCTTGTTACGCAGTTCAGGCTGGTCTTGAGCTCACTTTGTAGTTCACGATGGTCTCGAACTTGCAACAATCCTCCTGCCTCAGCCTCCTGAGTGCTGGGATTATAGGTGTGTGTCACCAAGCCTCACTCAGCACATATTTTAGGGGGATAAAATTCAATACTCAATATCAGCAAAGAAGCCATCTTCATACAATGAGACTCTCCAAAAGTTGTAGATTTTAAAGCATCTTGGATTTCAGATTGTCTGATTATGAGTACTCAGCCAGTAAAGTCTATGCAAATATTCTGACATTTTGAAAAACTCCAAATTATTAAACATGTCTTCCCTCCAAAGCACTCTGGAGAAGAAACGCTCATGCTTTAATAACATAGAACTTGACCTTAAATATTAGCATTATCATTTTTGTAAGGTAACTTATAAAATTATTTTTAAAATGTTAATAATTTTATACTGTTAAACTTTATTTTTCAGATGAGAGCTCTTCTGTAGTGTGAATATGAGGAACATTTAACCTTTTAAAGTTTGTTTTAAACAGATATGCTAACATAAAGTAAATATTTGAAACTTTCTAAACCTTCACATTAGAGATTTGATATAATAGCATTATAGATAAAGCACATGAAAAATGTAGAAAAGAAAGCCAAAAACTAAGGGATCTTAACTATAATAGAGAAAATAACAAATAGCTTTTAGAAAAATGTTAAGAAGTATGCCACTTAAGATGAGTTGGATAAATGTCACATAAATCATGCAAAAAGTCAATGACTTCCATTTTAGTGGTATGTGCTGTAGTTCATCTGAGAGTTAAAAAATAGCCAAATTCCATGTCTTTATAAAAGATCTCTGCCTGACCCTAAACCTGGCTCACTGAAGGGCTCTTGTGCCTCTCCCACAGCCAGCAGGGTGCATGTCTGCCTTCCGCCTCACTCGGGTCTGTGCTACAACCTCATGTCTGGGAGCCTTCATCAACCAAGGTCAAAGCAACCTCAGGTCTGCAAGGCCCAGGAACATGTTAAATCTATTTTCATTTCCACTACAGGATTTTAATAATTTCTTATTAAAACTAAGTTTAAATTCATCACAACTGACCATAAAATGGCATTGAATTGTTTATTGCCTAATTCTTTCTGTTCTAATTAAATACTGTTTTTCATGAGAAATTAAAAAAGCAGTTGAGTTGAGATTCAAAATCCAGGTACCTAACATCTAAATGAAAACTCCTCTATGTGAAAAGTTAAATTATAATTGAGTCATTCTGTGTGTATGTGTATATATATTGGCTTTATGTGAAGTGTTTGGTATTTGTAAGACATAAGAAAACCCTTATGCAAAAAGACAAATTATTTTTCTGTGTCAAACATTTATAGAAAAAGTACACCTAATGATTTATTGTCAGAGGCTATAGCTGAAGGAGTCAGATTTGCTCTATACTGCTGTACTGGTCAGCTTTCACACTGCTGGGACAAAAAATCCTGTCCCTACATTGTTTGTTATAATATATTGGATTGCTCACATGGTACATATTCTTTTCAGGTAATTATAAAAACAGCAGTTTTGAGTCTCACCAAATATTGCCTTTCTGGTATTTAACAGTCATTTTTCTGTGGTCATTTAATTATTTAATATTTATACACATTAGAAAATACAGGTTTACAAAATGATCAACCTGGTATTTGTGACTATAGACTTCACAAAATAAATCCCAAATTTTAAATCAATAAATTTTAAATACAATCTTGCATGCCTATATTTGTTTATCTGAGTAACCCATTTCAAGATACCAATATGTAATGACACAGCCATTGTTAATTTCCTATCACCTTGTCTGAAATTCTGCGTTGCTTTTGTTGTTTTTGTTTTGTTTTATTTATGTTCGTGTGTCTGTTAGTACGTTTTGGTTCTTTTACCTTTAAAATAAAAAGTAAATAAATCAATAAATTCTAACTACTGAAGATCACTAATCTGGAAGATAAGGTTATCTACTTGGATATTTAAGAATGTACTGCTGTCATTGAAAATCAAGCCATTTGTAGAACACAAACTTTAAAATCATGTGCATAAGCACAGTGCTCCAAAGCAAATTACAATGATGTATGTAATATAATCATATGTCCAAGTTTATCATTTTACTTTTTCTCAAGGTGTTGCTTGTCTCAGCTAGACGGTTTCCCTTTTTTCTTTTTATTTGATTTTATTTGATTTTATTTTTGTTTTTTTTTTTCCAGTACTGGGAACCAAACTCACGACCTTGCACTTGCCAGGCAGGTGCTGTGCCACTGAGGTAAATCCCCAGCCCCTCCCTTTTTTCTGATGTACTATTTATCTTTGTACCATTCTTTTCAGTCCATGAGCTCACTACCCTCTCATGATTTTGGCACTGTCAGAGTTTTCAGTCCAAAGCTGGCAGGAGGTAAGCAGAAACAAGTGGGGCAAAGCTGCCCTCTGCATGGTGCCCCAAAAACAGAGATAGAGGAAGAGAGCTGGAATGGAAGGGGTCAGGGAACTCATCCAGTCCCCAAGGTCATGGCTGCACTCTCGTCCAGAGGTACACAGAAGTGTGCTGTACTAATCTTAAAGTAGACTCTAAGCCAGTCAATGTGACAATCAAGATTCACTATCTTAGAGGTGAAACAAGAACAGTGTAAAATTAAACTATGTGAGCCAAACAATAACTAAAGTAATCAGAGGATGTGTGCTTATGCGCACTGACTAAATAGTAGATACTTTAGAATAAATAAGATTAACTATAATTTTAGGGCAATATTGAGCAGCGGCAGCAGTGTAGGGTCAGACACACTGTTTCTGTCTTAGAAAACCATGAAAATAATTGCCTACTTTTTTCAGAATGAGCTAATGCATTCATGGATATCAAACTATTACATTCTCTATATATGGGTCAATAAAATTGTATCAAATTGTATCAATTTGGAGAGCGATTGATTTTTAAATAAAATGTCTCCATCTCAAAACACTTCTCATATTCCACATTGAGATTAAGAATAGGAAATAATTATGAATTACACTTTTGCATCTATAATAGTGATTTCTAAAGTGCTTGACATAGAATAATGCTCCATCAAAAATATTTTGAGTGTTATTTTGAAAATGCACTATATGTGTCCGAAAAGTGAACATATTTAGATTCTAAAAGGATCACGATTTTTTATCTCTTTAAAATAAAATCATTACTGCTCTAATTTAGCAATCATTCACAGTCTTTTCCATAAAAGCAATCAGCAAAGTTTTTCATTTTATTGGTTGGGAATGTAGAAATATTAGAATGGCAGAGAAAAAGCACTCTTTGAGGTTCAAATTAACTCATGATATTATATATTCCTTAGTAATTTGCTTTGTCGCTAAAGCTCATCTTATCTTCCAATGATAATGTATCATGATTAGTCATATTTCTTTTTCTATCCATGTCATATAACATTTTCTTTAATTGCTTCTTAGTACTATTCAATTTAAAATCTTTATTTCTTCCATTCTCTTTCTTACTTTATTTTACCTAATTCTGTGTAATCACAACTAAATTCATTCTGTCATTCCTTCTATAGCTATGTATTTTGAATATCTCATACCCTTTCCTCAAATAAGATATCCTATGAGTGAATGTAGTGGAACTCACATTTCCTTCCATAAAGTGAGCATTTACCTCAGCCTTCTAAGTATCCCTCTCACATGGGCCGTCATATTGAATATGCTAATTTTCATACACATATTATAAGTAGTATTTTGAAAATCATACAATTGAAAAAGATGCCATACAATTTATGCTGTTTACAAATGTATTGCCACTTGTAAAATCAAGCTTTTTATCTAATTCTTTTAGTAATTTTATTTTTTCAATTCTTCATTAAGTATCGTACTTTGTCATGGGCATGAGTGAAGGTGTATGTGCTATTATTTCATGTCTTATTGCAAATCTCTCAGATGCCCGTGAAAGTAATTCCCAGAACATACATTCCTCATTTCACAACACCCCGTCCACTGAAATTCACTGCTTCACGTTTTAATGCAACTTCTCTTTGTTCTGTAATAGTTGCATCGCAGAGAGTATCGATGCGAAAAAGGAAAACACAATCGACTGTCTTTTCCTATTCCATATTTCTAGATGTCTGTTTTGCTTTTACCTGTAGTTAAATTATCTTTGTTATTTTAAAATTCTGTTTTGAATGGCCTACATTTTAACATTTTATGGTAGAACATATGATCTTTGAGCTAAAAGGTAGACATAAACTTTCTTTATAAAGAATATAATCAAGATACATAACCAAGAGGTTTAGTACAAACCGTTTCGATCAATAACACCATTAGAATTGTAAATTAAATCTTTAGAAAAAGTTACCTACTTAGGATACATGTATATGAGCATGATTATTTAGAGTCATAAATGTTCTGTATAAACAAAACACTGCTACTCATGTGTAAACAATATCACATAGACTCAAAGGAAATTCTAGATAAACATTATTAAATGCTGATAAAGCCAAGTATGTGGTAAAAATATTTCAAATCCTGTTTAGTTGTATTTATTTTGAAAAAGTGATAAGGGAAGGTGACTTTCAAACACACTGGCTTACAGAGGAAAGTATCTAACAAGAGTGAATCTAATTCCTCAGTACTGAGAAGGCTAGTTTCATCTTCATGTCTTAGCAGGCATAATATTATTTCCTTCTAACTGACAAAAATACAGCTTTCTCCTCAGTCAACTACATTTGCTGACACGGGCACAAGTAGAAAGCAGATTTATAATTACTTTGCTTAGAAAAAGAGTGTTCTGTTTCGAAAGTTTTTAAAATATCTCCATTTTATCACACAATTATTAATTCTAAAAGTTTCTACTTAGGTCACTAATTACAAAACTTGAGAGATGATGACATGCAGGATATTTTAAAACTGTGAATTTGCTACACCCCTTTAATCATGAACATGAAATTGGGGCCAATCCTTAAAAAAAAAATCAAAATATAATGGGAAGATGGACCGTGTATTGCTTTAAGCACTGAGTAGCAATCTACTCAATTTTCAAGAGTATTCTGTTATTAAAAGCAAGAAACTCTAGAACATTTGTAGAATGCAAAAAATTCTGTTGCTTTGATAGACTAAAAAAGAAGCCAAGAAGTTCCAGTTTTCCTGTTAAATTCCGCTATGTTTACCACAAACTTCTACAGTCTCCAAGTGACTAGGACCTGTATACCACTTAGAGAGCAAAGTTGGACTCAATATTTAAAATTGTGTTTGTTGTACTGTTTCATTTTTCAGGTGTAATTATGGCCTATTCATTGCACAGTTCATTCTTAATTTAGTCATTCATTTATCTACTCAAAGATGTGTGAATTTATTATACTTTCACTTACAACCATGCACAGTAAAAATTATGTAAAGATATTACTGATTTTGAATGTTTTTATTTTCTAAGTGATATAACAATTCTTTCTAATGTGTCTGAGATTGGAAAATTACACAAGTCATTCAACTTTAAATTACTTCAAGATGATATTTTAATTTTCCAAGCTCTACCATGACTTGGTATGAGAAAAGAAAAAAATATAAGTTTCAGACTTCTGGAAAAATTGAATACTAGACATTGCACTTACCATCTCAACTGAAAGGAACAAAAAATGTGCAAAAGTGTATGAAACACATATGACTCAAAACATTAGTAATTAGCTGACAAAGGAAAAGGATCTCTAAGTGGTAGGAAATGAATGCGGTGAGCTCTTTGATCTACCCAGCTTTGATCATACCCCAGGTTATGTGTTCGCAGGTTAAGCTGCAGAGAATGAAGGACTCTAAGTTAGAGACACAGCTGAATCTGTGAGGATGAAGGGATGAAGGAAGTGTAATTAGCATAGCAGATAATTATTAAATGAGAAAAGACTGGTAAACACACACACACACACAAACACACACACACACACACACACACACACACACACACACACACAAGAACTACAGATCTCTAGGGCAGCTCCATTTCAAGTATTCATCTGAGCACTGGTAAGCACATATTCTTAATGAAAATATCTAAAGTTAGGGAAGAACCATTCAAAGTGATTAGAGGTGAGTGTCTGATGCTTCCCTAAAATGCAGAATAGTGCCCATTCTTACTAGCCAGGCTGACCGATCTCAAGACTGATGAGACATTGAGTAAAGTACTTCCTGATCACAGAAGTGACAGGTCTCAGTAGTGTGGAGTGATTCACTCATTGATGTCATCCCACTGTGGGCCTGTGTAACATGCATGAATAAACATACTCCAAAGTGTCAAAATAGTTTGAAAACTTTACTGAGTTCTAGCAATTGGTAAGAAACCTAGAATTCACAGAGATGTTACAACTAGCATAAAATAAAGTTAAGTAGATATTGTCTTACTATGGTGGTTTGAAGAATAGGCCTCTGGGTGATGATAATCCTGGAGTCCAACAACTGAATCCTGGTTATTTTATAACAAGAAAGAGAGAAACCATACCCATACACAGACACACACAGACACACACACAATTCTGTCTCTTGCTGTATGATACTCTGCATAACCTCATAACTCTGCCAGCAAGAAAATCACTTCCAAATATCGCCCCTCACTTTTACACCAGAGTAAGTATAAAATAAACCTATCTTTTCTTTGTAACTTGCCCAATCTGTAATATTGTATTATTATCAATAGAAAACACGCTATAATTATGTGCTTGATGACTAAGATATCACTGCTGTTTATAATTCTATAATTGCTCAGAATTAATATATTTGAACACACACAATGTTTTTTACATTATTTTTTAACATTTTCATAAGATGGGAAAATTTACATTTTTAAATATTACACATAACTTGAATTTTACTCAATAAGAATAAAGATCTAGACATAGAGATTAGCAAAATTAGGTTTGACAGTTCTGTAACACCACGTAAAATGTAAATTTTAGGAACCAATGGAACATAAAGAAATTTTCCATAAGACCACTGCTATAATACAGATGCCAGATTATAAAGGCATTAATAAAATATATGGGAAGATGTGGACAGACCAGAAAGGTTTTTTTTTAAAATGTCTAGGTTGAAGTTTTAAAGAGAAATAATTAAGAATGAATCCCATGGTCCTGGTTTGATAAAATTCTTAGTGCTTAGACAGTATCTGGTATAGAGCAAGTGATCAGTCAGTACTTAATGTGATATAACCATTCACTTAAATTAGGAAATGGGGAAGAGGGCAAGAATTGTCATGGAAACATTGTAAACATAATTTTGGATTTGGAAAGTGTGTGATGTACAGTCACGTGTTAAGTATCACACTGATTTAGATATTCAAAATTGTATCTCAGGAATGAGCACATTGCTGAAGATATATATTGTAATTATCATAAAGATGTTAACTATAAAATTTAATTCATGGAAAATAATACAATTTCCCTAGAGGGATTTGTATAGTTAAACAAAATAAGAGTCAAGATGAAAAGGCAATACAAATATCAGGGATAGAGAGAAAAAACACAGTGATTCAAAATTTAAAGGCACATAGTCATAGAAATTCAGACTCTTTTATTCATTTCTCCTTTATTCTTTCTTTACTTTCTTTTTCTTTTCTGTTTTCATTTTCATCAGTTCAGTTTAAATCACTGGACACTGGAATTTTTCATGTCCTAGACTGGTGGTTCTAGAAGATAATTAATTAATTCCTGTCTTTCTTACATACTCACTTATTTGAAATATTTGTTACTGTCTTTCATCTTTCAAATTCTGTTGCAGAAACTACAGAGAGAGAGGTGAATAGAAAAGAATCTCGATGCTCTTATGTAGTAACCTGCCTGAGGACACAGAAGATAAACAATTACAAAAGTAACAAAAGGAGGTATGGATAGTTACATATCTGGGTACATATGCACACACATATATAAACACAAGTAAATGTATATCAATACAAATATATAAATATGTAGACATAAATACAAGCACACAAATACCTACAAGAGATAAATATGTGTATACGTGTGTGTGTGTGTGTATAAAAATAACTAAAGGAGAGACCAAGAGTTTTGAATATACACATAAATACTGATACATATTTGACAACTGAAAAATTTCAGATTAACTGAGGGTTTCCTTTTCAGTGACATAAATCACACTGTTGAACACTTCTTGAAAGAGGTTAAAAAGATCTGATATATTTTTCTGTAGTATCTACAATACAATGTACTTGAAGAAGAATGGATTTTGTAATCAGACCAAATTTGTGTTCTTGGGTGAATTTAATAAGTTATCTGAACTTCAGGGTAATTACCATATGAACACATTGTGAAAATGTACCTGAAACTGTTGTAAATTGTGTAATACATGGGAAACTAAACTACCCAAATGATAGCTAAGCTAACAGTAATTGATACTGGTTTATCCATCTAAAATAATTTATTATACTATAAACTTGTTATTCTCAAATATTTTGTTAGTAAATATTATCATGTAAATGTAAGAAAAAATGATAATGTCATTACCTAAAATAGTTCTCATTTTAGGTAAAACCTTTCTCTTATTAGGGATTATTATATTTTCCTCAGCAAGGATCAGTCAGCAATCAGATCATTCTTTCATCTTCAACCTTGAAATAGATTGAACAGTATAACATGATACAGATCCAAAGATTCACAGCTTATAATCTTTACTCCTTATTTGAAAAACTAAATTATTTTCTTGCATACCACGCTTTCTCTATGTCAAAGATTATTTTAGTGATAGGAGGCAACTGCTGACTGGACTATTTATATTTTTCAAAGCCTGATTTATGCCGCGATTACTGGAATTTTCCTGCCCTATATAACTTATCCTTGTATAACAGAAATCCTTTTAGTGAATCATAATATGTATGTATATATCAGCATATATATATAATGTTGTCAATATGAGAATGATTAAATAACCTACCATGTTTAAATAAAAATTATGTTTTATCAAAAAGAAATGACAACATTATGGAAAAATATATCAAAGTCTTAAAGCACCAATATCATATGTGCTGAGTTCATTGTTTTAGTGAAACTACTTCTGAGCACTGTGTTTTGGTTTAATAGTCATAAAAATCTTATGATTAAAATGTGATAGATTGGTTAACCATGTTTTTCAAAGAAATATCAGATTCAAGAAACCATGAAATATTACATTCATATGCTCATAAATAAAATGATTTGAAGTGTAGACTGTTGCATTTTCCAGAGCTATAGACTATTGTAGAATTGAGCACTTTTCCTGTCTCTTACCTTTAGACACTTACTTGATGAGATTTGCTTGGACAGTATCTCTTTTGGTTAACTTAAAGTTAACCAGTTAGTTCCTTTACTTAATTCTCTAACCCTCATCCTGCCATATAATAAGTAATAATCCAACACAGGGACATATTTTGTCAATATGTAATTAAAATAGTAGAGCCACTTGGGTCATTTTAGAATTTTTGTTACCATACTTTCATCTGCTTCTTTACATTCCCTTGTTAGTTAAATTACAGATTTTTTTCCCTTTCAGATAGGAAAGGATCACTACAAGTAATCAATGTTCTATTATCCTATTGGGCTTTTTATCCTATCTCTTATTTGAATGTGTAGCTACATACTTAAAGTGCTTGTCTGGATGTCAGAATTATAAAAGTTACACAATAATTCAAGACTGTCAGTTGTGCCGAGAAAGACACATCTTCAAATGTCTGACGTCTGCAAGATCAGAACAGTGTCCTGAAGACAAGTTCTTTTCAAAGTGATTTATGCCACTTCTCCTGACTGGGTAGTTCTGACACTGCTTGGGAAAAAAAAATCAAAGAAATGGAAATTTTAAGTGATAAGTTTCTTTTAGAAATATATATAACCCAGGGACAATAATATATATCTTTGAAAAAAGCTTGTGGTGGCATATATATCTATGTCCTGTATGTGATCATTTGGCCTACTAAATTTGATAAAACACCTAAAGCAGCTGCACAAAAGTTTAATATTTGCTTTCCTTTAAGATTCTTCAAGAAGTAAGAAATATACCAAAAGTTATAGCAGAAATTCTGAACTTCACATCAAAATATTTTTGTAAACTTACAGGTACTACTTTCTTCACACTGAAAACTTTATTGTCTTTAAGCCAAAGAAAACATTTGTATCCTATCTCTGAGATATATTGGTCTTGGATAAGCTTAAATACCTCAACATTCATTCCATTACTGTGGAGTCAGAGGAGAGATGTGGAGATACTTAGAAATTACATAAAAGGATGTAGCTAATGGAAATGATTCAGATGTAATCATATTTTTTTATGTAATTCCTCTATTACTGGTGGACTATCTGGAAACTGAAGAAGTTCAGAATACGAGAACTGTACACTGTAGATCCAACTATGATAAAGGGAAAGAGATAGTCAACAGTAATGGAAGATTGAAAAAGAAATCCCTCTTCCACAGCCACAAGACCAACTGCCACCGTGCTATTCTCTACCAGTAAGAAATTACAGTAGATCATCCAGTAAATTGGATAAAATAATCGCAGCTTGGGCCTATGTCATTGCAATTCATATGCCTATCTTGAAACTCATACCATAATTAGACTAATTTTTGCTTTCCCACACATTTCAATATAGAAAATCTCATAAACCATATTGTCTGAGAAGATATGCATTAATTTTTCCCAATTAAATACACTTAGAAGTGGGTTTTTTCCAAAGAGTGCATGAATCATTTAAAATAAAACTCATTATTTATTCATTAAAGCTATCAAATTTCCTCCCAGCTTTTGCTCTCAGCACAATCTTCTTTTGCTATTCTGGCTGGTAAAACCAAAAGAGGTGCAGGATTTTTCAATAAAGCAAAGACAGAAAGAATTAGATGCTTATTCATAAAACAACCAAGCAAAACAAGCTGGAAAAGCAGAACACACGGCAGAGCCAACTTGCAGTCAGGCAGAACTGAGACAAAGCAGACAGGTGTGGCCGAGCTCCCACCGAGGTGTGCTCTTTTCAGCAGAGCCCAGAGATTGTGAATGGCGTCCATTATTTCTTCCTATTTTAATTCAACAGAAACAGAAAAAGCAGAGTCCAATTCCATCAGCAAATTAGGTAGAGCCGAACAGAACGGATTTTAGGGTGGCAGCAGAGGATGGAGCAGATGTATAACCTCTGAGAGACAGTGATAGCAAAATAGCCCAATAATTTTAAATTTTATTTTCATTTCCCATTTAATTTAAATAGATTTCAAATACTTTAAAGTATCCAAATTAGATATTCTGAGATCAATTTCAAATTTGGGAGATGCATGTGGACCAGTAGCTCAAACTGCAATCCAGCCAGGAACAATGTGGGTTTCATGAAGAATTTCTCTTATCTGAATTCCAGCTCTTACAGTTTTGGATAATTGCCTAAACTGTGTCACAAACATTTTTATTTTCCAAGTTTGTCATGCTGAATAGTTTCTATAGAATTTTTAAAGGCAATGTGTGTTCCTTGCCAGATTAGAAATTTGTGTGTGTCTGCATGCATGCGCGTTACGGATACGGGAGACTTCATTTGTAAAATGTTTGTGTGATTTCTCCCCCCAGCAGGTCTAATTACAATTTGAATTTTTTTTTCCAAACTTAACATTGACATATTGTGTTCGGGCTCACTTGAAATAGAAAGAGAAATCAACCTCACTCTGTGTAGGCGAAAGCACGAAGAAGGGCTTCTGCTCACCACGCAGGTATATTCCCTTTTCCCTCTATCAGTTATTGCTTTTTTCCAAAAAAAAAAAAAAACACTAAGGACTTAAATTGAGAACATTTTTACATTATAACAGACTTAGACATGGAGTATTCGTTTCATTTTATTTCACGATTTGCATCCTGGGAATTTATAAATATAAAACTAATGCCTGAATATTTATTGGTGTAATATTCAGGTGGATAACAAAAAATAAAATTTCTGGTGAAAGGAGTTCAGTTATTGGATTTGAGGTTAGATTTGAACATTTGCTCATTTACGTTTAATCCTCCTGCGTGCTAGGTGTCTTTGATAAAGTAACAGATAACATGAAGTGAGTTTCATTTTGTAAAATAAAAAACAGAACAAAACAATATTTTAGCAGTGGAACTTAGAGATAAGTGAGGAAGGAAATGGCATTTTAGCAGTGTGCTGGGAGAACATAAAGCAAGAAAGCCTTGTCAGTGCCTAGGATGGAATCATGCAAAAAAGAACAAATTTGAGCACCTTAATAGTCAACAAGTTGGTATAAACAAAACCTATCTAAAATGCTGTTATTGTTGAAGATGGACAGATGAGGAAAAGAGTAAATTATTTCATTAAGGGTAAGCAGGAAGTTTACATATTTTACATTCATAAACATTTATTGTCAGAATAATTATTTCAATTTAATTTGAAAGCTCTTGATACCGGAAAACAATGGAAGTTTTCATTTTTAAAACTGAAAAATATTTACAATGTTAGATGAAATTTTTTATCTCTGTTTTCACACTAAAAAGAAAAGAAACTCCAAACATCCTTTAATATTTTGTAGCTCTTTATTTGTGAGTTTATTGATTTAGATCTAAATGCTTCTGTTTTATAATATGCTATCATTCCTGCAATTTAAACTGGATCACATCCTGTAACATCCTTGGGCTTAAAACATGTAAGCTTTGGTGAGATAATAAATTTTTCAGTCAAAGCATTATTAATTAAATATTTTAAAATGTCTTTATTAAATGTTTATTTATTTTCACTTTCAATTTTACTAATATGTAATTTTTGTAATCAGGGTTTACAAGGGAAACTGGACACATAATTTATAAAGTTATTTTATAACACTTACCCAAAGAGTCAAATGCAAAAGAATGCAGGAGATCTGTCCACACTAGACACCCAAAGAATCCAGCTGAGGGCCTGGATCCCATGACAATGTCCTGCACAACTCCAGCTGAAGACTTAGAGCCTAGGGCAATGTCCTCCAGGAGTCCAGCTGGAAGCCTAGAGCCCAGGACTATGTCTCATATGAGTCTAAATCAAGAATCTGTGCTGGGAAGGCCCAAAAGTTAGTGATGAAAGCTAGAAAGTTTGTACTAGTGGGATGAAATCACTGTGCCAGCAGGCTGAGAGATCTGCACTGGAGACAGGAAGCTATGCTCATGGTAAGGACCAGAGCTCCCCTAAAAAGGACCACAGCCATCCTCCATGACAGTGATGACCAGAGCTCCTCCATCAGTGAAAACAGCTGAGTTCATATCAGGAAAACCAGAGTGACAAGCTTCTCCAGGAGAATCAACAGCACCATCTTCCCCCCTAGTTTTGCTTTTATGTCGTTGACAACAATCCCCAGGTGGGCCTTCCACACCCAGCACCATGCTGATTCAGTGCAGCTGGGTGTTACAAGTTGCCCATTAGTTGATCCACCACAGTATCTAATAACTGAATTTTAAAATAGATTTCAACATTATAGAATAATGAGAAAAGCAGGACAGTGAGCTCCCATCTACTTCTTACCCAGCTTATCTAAATGTTAAAATTTTACTATATTATCGGTGAAATTTTTCTACTCATACATACATAAATAATTGTGTGCATTTCTGTGTGTTTATACAGATATGAACCATTTGAAAGTAAATGATGGATGTAGTATTTCTTTTCCCTTAAACGTTTTAGTGAATATTTTCTATAAGTAGGACATTTCAAGTATAAACACAGTTATCCATTGTTTATATTTCATGCCACAATTACTTGTTTTTGAGCATACAGGACAGTCATTTTGAAGAATAAATTTGTTCTTTAAATTGGATTGCTATGATGTTTCTTCAGCTTTCTGATAGGTTCAAGGAAAATAATTTATTCAAAAATTTTCCAATTTTTGACCAAGATTTTTTATCTTTGCATATTAAATTACTGACAACAAAGCTGCTAATACTTTTCTTAAATACATATATTAAAACAACCTTTAAATGAAAGAAAAAGCATAACAGAAACTTTGTTAAAAAGATGAATGACTCCTTCTGTCTGTTTTCTTGCTGATAAGTAATTTCTCTAACATTAGATAAATGCATCGTCTAGCTTCCACATCTCAGAAAATTTCTGTAGAGCATATAGAAATTTGACAACAGGAATTCATACCAATAAATCATAAAAAGTGGTTAATTAGTTCTCATTGCATCAGACAGCCTTTCTCCAGTATATCACGTTAGTCGAAGATAAAGATATTCACCTAATTTCATGAGTTGCAGAAGTTTATTAAACTGTATATGCCACTTTATTCCTTTCAAATTAGTGACCACTTTAAATTTTGTCTATTTTATTCATGACAGAGATATAAATAAAAAAAATACTATGGGGTACTCTTCTTGCATCGTCATGTTGCATGAATATATCTTGAACAATCAAGAAGGAAAAGGCTGAACAATTTGTAGGTAGAAGAACAGCAATGACTATTATTCCATTGTCTCCTATTCTTTCTAATTAAGTTGCCGAGAACATAAAACAAAGCCTAAAAACAGATTTGCAGCACCTTTGAAAACTTAATAGAATACCACTCAAAAATATTAGGAAAAAATACATTTAACTCGAGTGTCAACGTAAATAGAGTTATACATATAATCATCCAAAAACATTGTTAGGTAAAATCTGATGTATATTTGGACACATTATAATATAATCAATTAGAAAAAATAATAAATATAACATATTCAATTAAAAATTTTACTCTGCTTTTTTTCATTTTTATTTTTTTGTACTGGGAATTAAACTCAGGACCTCATGCTTGCCAAGCAGGCACTGTTCCACTCAGCTATATTCCTGGCCCTTTTACTCAGTTCTCACAAAATATTTTTTTTATAAATTCAATTTCAAATTAAAAAAAAACATTCAGTAGTTCAAAATTAATGGAAAATTCTATAAATGAAAAATTTTATTTCCATTTTATATAAAATTTGTAAACGAGGCAATATAATATCTAATATACAGCTTCATGGATTACATGTGTATCACATACCTTCTTCTAACTAAAATATGCTTTTGTGACCTACCAATAATAAATGCTTTTTTATTTTAATTCATTTGAGCATTTTTTGATTATCATGTTTTGGGCTACATATGTTTTTGTTGCTTTTTGTTTGTTTGTTTGGGTAGTTAGTTTTCTTGAGACAGGGCCTCACTATGAAGTGCAAGCTATTCTTGAATTCACTTATGTGGCTCAGGTTGGCCTCAAACTCACAGCGATTCTCCTGCCTCAGCCTCCCAAATGCTGGAATTAGAGGAGTATGTCACTATTGTTTGACAATATTAATTTTTCTTTATTTTTTTCTTATTTATTTTTAAACAAAGTACTTTTATTTGCTAATTTTTAAAACACATTAAAGCACGTATACTGTCACTTTACTTTTTCTTACTAATTTCACAATATGTCTATGCTGTAGTTATACAGATAAATCAATTGTCCTGTGTAGAAAATAGTTAAGCAAAATAAGACAAACAACAATAAATACCTCCAGTATTTCAAATAGTATTTTCAAAACATGTTACAATAATTTGTTGAGAAATACATCGAAGATTTAAATGACAAATGCAATATTTCACCACGTTTTATTTTTATATTTTATATATAATAAAATTTACTTTTATTTTGTGTTCTTGTCACAGCTGTTTTCCCATGATTTATATACTTAAAGTGATGTGATATATATATATATATAATATATATATGTATAATATATATATATATCCTTAAAGGGATATATATGTATATGTGTGTGTGTGTGTGTGTATATATATATATATATATCAAAAGGAAAGATATAAAAATGCAGAAAAAGAGTGCTTAAGAGGTAATTTTTTTCTTGATAGTTCCTCTCTAAGGAAAAAAAATTCTCCGTGGGATGATTTGATTAATTTTGAGGATATTGAAAGTCTCTTTTTTTATCAAATTATTATTAACTGTAAATTTTTTGATGGAAGAGATTATTTTCTCTATTACGTTTCTCTAGTTCTTTGTATTATTCCATGGAAAACTTAACTATAACTTCTTTTCTCAGTAATGCTAAGACCACTCCCATTTACATAGACTTTTTGTCCTTGGAGAAGTTTTTAATGATGTAGAGATGTTTAGTTTATAACATAAAGTTTGTTGAAAGAATGAATGTAAACATTGTATGTATAATACAATCCAAATTATGTGATATACATGCATAGAAAATTTATTCATTTGTGTTATCATATGAGTTCATTCGAAATTCTGATTCTGCTAGATTCTAGGTAGGACAGTAGCCCCATAAAAGTAAATTTATCTAGATGAATTACACTTTTTTTAAAAATCAAAAGATAGATAATAATATCTATTTGAAGGGAAAGTAGATTGAATGATTTAGTGAATATTAAGGTTTAGCACTATAGTTTTGTATTAATCCAATTTCTGTTGATATAATAAAATGCCTAAGGCTGTGTTATGGTTTATATGTAGACATCCACCCCTACAGGTTTTGGGATCATCGGCTGGGCTTTTGAGATATGATTAGATTATGTGACATTGTAGCAGACTTATTATTGTCAGTTGGGGCTGTCAGAAGAGGCAGGTCACTGTGACTGTGATCCAAAAGGTTATGCTTCTGTTCTTGGCTCCTCACGAGTCTATCTAGTTTCTGTCCACCAGGCCATGAGCAGCTATTCCTTCACATGCTTCTGTTCTGTGCCCCACTGTCTTGGAGCTAGAAAACTCTGGATTAAGACTTCTACAAACTGTGAGCCAGAATAAACTTTTCTTCCTTTAATTTGCAGCTATTAGATATTTTGTCCCAGCAACAACTAAAGTGACTGAGATAGATCTTGTAACCAGAAATGTGTAGCTGTGGTTATGATATGACCTGACCAGGTGGGTGGAAACCTTTGGAACTGGTTAATTGGAAGAGTTTGGAAAGGCTTGGAAATGCTGAATGGAGAAGTTCTAAAATGCAGTGAGCCAAATTGGAGGAGGATTCTGGATGGAGCTCAGATGATCAGAATGCTGACAGAAATGCAGCCAGTAAATACCGGACTTAGGAGATTTCAGTTGGGAATGAAGACTCCATTGTCAGTTGGTCTCAATACTGTGTGTGCTGTGCTGTCACAAAAAACATGTCCACCTTTTGCTCCCAAAACTGTGGCAGATTGAGATTAACATTGGCAGATTAATTAATCCGATGGAGGAAATGTCAAGGGAGCCCAAAATTCAGGCTATGGCATGGATACTATTGGGAGTCCTAATCCAGCTCTACATTGAGAATGAAGAAGATAGGGCACAGTTGAGTGATTTTAAAACTTTTGAGTTATCAAAAAGCAAAAGCCTGTAAAGTTGGACCAGAGGACACCTTGGTTGCTGAAAAAATTTGCACTGTAAAAAGGCAAACTACAGTGGTACCTTTGTTCATGAACTTTATTTATTGCGTGATTTTGGAAAAGATAACCACATGTGTTTGTGCAGGAAAGATGGACATGGCCATGTATGTCACTTGATATAGAGCTTGCAAAGAAAAACAAAATTTTGCCACATACTTTTGTTTGCAAACCAAATTGTTTATGAACAAAAGTGTTTGTGAACCCAGGTACCACTGTATTTTACAATAGGACAATAGGACAATAGAAAAATGGCTTGAAGTCATCACAGGAATTAGAAAGGCCCTGCTACTCTGAAGGCTCAAAGTCACAGAAGAGAAAGGCTTTGCTCTGAGAAGAGAGATCCAGCAATCAGGTTCCAGAAGAGTCACCTAAAGATTTGCTCCCCAGGATGCAGTTCATTGTTTTCACCCATCCAGGCACTGAAAGACATCTACTGCCACGACACAATGAAGCCTGGCTACTGCTCAAGCTGGCCGCATAACTTGACATCATCCACATGGTACTAGTTGCACAGGTATGAAAAATGTAAGAGCTGTAAGATCAAGGAGGCATCTACCCAGATTTAAGAAGGCCTGGGAGGCTAACCAGCGTGCTCCTGAGAGGGCAATGCATGAAGCTTTGAGAGTGAAGTCAAATGTGCAGCAGAAACCCCAGGATATTGAAATTCACGAATGTGGAACATCTGAAGAAGGCCTCAAGGAGTGAGCAAGCCAGTCCAAGAGAGAAACCATGTCATTCTTCTTCCTCTTATGCTCCAGTTGATTCCATCCTTGCAAGATTATACGTAGGAGTGCTTTTGGTTACCTTGACAAGTTACCCTCTTATGCCTTTACTAAATCTTGAAGGTTTCAAATTCATGTTTCCTCTATGAATGAACCTAGTACCTTGAAATGTCTGTCAGCTAATTCACAGTTCATTTCCACACAGATATTTATCATGTAAATTCTCTGTCTTGTCTTTAAGAACCTAAATTTAAATATGTCTATTTTGATATGAAAGGTTGCACATAAATAATGAATTTTGTTCAAAGTGTATTTAACATTTAGTTTCTTATAAAGCTATTCATAGCTAAATGGATCTTAGTTACTTTATTGTTGCTGGAACAAAATACCAACCACCCCCAAAGGAAAGGAGGAAAAGTTTATTTTAGCTCACAGTTTGTCAAGGTTTTAGTCAACTGTCTGCTGGCTCCAAGGTATGGCAGCAAGGCAGAGGGACACAGCATTTCAGCAACAATCTGGAACATCGCTGACAGAAGACAGCAAAGTAGCAAACATTTTTCTTTTCCTTTTATTTTGTTCAGGTTACATGCCTAGTGGTTGCTGCCACCCACATCCAGCATGAGGTTTTCCATTATTTACACGTGGAACCATGCTAAACCAATCAGTGGACTAATTTAGTTATCATATACCTTTAGTCTATGTTCACACATCCTAGATCTAGCCACCGTGAAAAGCCCCAGCTAACACCTATGAGCATATGAGGCTTTGGGGGACCTCTAAACACAAGCCATATCACTGTATAAGTCCTTCATTACCAATACTTACTGATAATCACAAATCTATATCTTTATCTTTTATGTTATAGTATGCTTTCAGTCCTTAACAGCAAGGTTGAATTAAGTCATAATTTGAGTCATTAAATGCGAAACTAACCTTAGTGCCTTTTAGAAGAGATTTTAAAGGACACACAGTGAATCCTTTCACTGTTCTAGAAAAGGACAATGAAAATGTGTCCATGTTCCTCTCCTTGGGAAAATTTCAAACATGTTAGTTTATATTGTAGTGTTTAGCAAGAGGCCTGGCAGGCTACTGCTGAAAAATTGTGCCTCAGTTTCTTTTTTTTTTTTTTTTCGGTACCAGGAATCGAACTCACGACTTTGCGCTTGCCAGGCAGGTGCTGTGCCGCTGAGCTACATCCCCAGCCCCCTGTGCCTCAGTTTCTTGCTGTGTAGTATCAATAGTGTGCCAAGGAGGGCAAAGACTTTCATATAAAGTTTAAAATTATATTATCATATTTTGACCAAGGGATATAAATGATTATTTATCACCTCCCAAAAATCTCTACCATTATCTTTATCATAGTAAAATTACCTGATTTTGTTTTTTAATCTGCTTCAGTAATGACTCAAAGTAATCTTCTGTAGAACTGTGAAAGAGATTCAGAAGAAATAGAATTTCTATTATTGAATATTTTCCATCCTTTCTGTGTCCCTGTACTGTACACCCAGATTTCCCATGTCTCTCTATAATACAGTGTTTTATTTTATATTAGTTATTCATCTATCAATTTTTAATTTTTCAATAAATAAGGTCTCACTTAATGTTGACTACCGGAAGCAAACCTTGAGATTGGATGTGAGTGAAAATGTCTTTAATTTGGGAAATAACTTCAAGAAACATTAATAAGATAATAAGGAAAAAAAATAGCAAAGAGCAGAAAGCCACCAATGCAGGAGAACAATTACAGAGTATCTAACTAGAGGAAATTTGAGAGAAAATGAATTTGCCTGCATTATGCTAATCAAGGTATGGGAAGCTGATGAGTTTATCCATTCATTTCTGCCAGCACTTATTTGAGTACTAATTCTGAAAGCAATGACTGACACTTTAGTCTGGTCCTGATGGAAAATAATTATGTTATTGTAAGAAAAAATTTAAAAAGATCCTTCAGACAGAGTCATGTTCTATCAACAATATTTTTCTTACCCTCATTCTTCCCTCTTCCTTTCTCTTTCCACTCTTGTATCATCATCATCATCATCATCATTATTATTATTATTAATTGTTATTATCTATGTTACTGAAGGTATAACCCGGACCAGTGATGGTGAATCCTTTAGAGAAGAGTATCTAACAGTAACCCCAAACCTACTTATTTATTACAAAGTGCCAACAGTACCATTAAACCTAAATACTGAGGTTTGAGATTAGAAAAAAATACTTATACATTCACATCTTTTGTCTTAAAAGAAAAACCACTGAGGGTCTCTAGAAAAAAAGTGCATAAAACTGGAAACTCATACAACTTAGGACAAAACTGTTTGAACATGAATGAGACTTGGGGCCGGGTAGTCATCTTATTTACACTGTTTATAATTCTTTGTAGTGAAAACACACTTTGTCCCCTGGAGCAACATATTTCAACAGGTTTGATTTTTTTTCCATTTGACTGTATGAGGAGATTAAAATTATCACTTCCATAGTTCATTATATACTTAATGCATTTGTGGGGTAAAGGAAAGGAAAAAACATCCAAAAATCCCATTCATAATGAATTTCCATGTAGAACATTTGAGCTTTTATTTGCTATCACGAGATTGCTACTAAATATGTGCACCAGAAATTGTTTCAGTAGTAAGGGTAATTCTCTTTGTAATCTAATTTGCTTTTAGAAATCAACTGAAAAGATTAAATTAAAAATCATTCTAACAAACAAAAGAAAAACATATCCATGTGAATTTAAATGTCCATTTTAGAACTTGACTAATATTACCAAACATTACAATGATACAATAATCAACTGTCAGTGTTACTACCTGTAATACTAAAGTTTATACCAGAGATAAAGGTTAATACAGGTGACTGTGTGAGAGCAACATTTTATACTATGGAAAAATAAAACTATTAATATATTTGTATCCTTTTCATATTGTCAGTTATATCTCATTTTCTTTCTTCAAAAAGACTTTAAAACATACCACTGGACACATAATTTTGTATTTATAGTATTTACAGAATGTGACTGCAGTCATAAAAGTGAAAATTCAAGTTTAAGAAAAGGAAACCTTACACAGAAATCTTTTGAAATTTGGAGAAGAATTTAGAATTAAAATAACTAATTTTATACTCTGAATTTCAAAAATGAAAAAGACTTCTTAAAAATTCACATTGATTTGTTTACATTTTAAATGAGTACTGAGAGAAGTGTTTTTGGAGAAGGGCTTCTCCAAATATGTGCACCAGAAATACAGGTAAATAACAGCACACCTGGAGTGGTAGTTATGGCTTCTGATTTAGCATATCATATCCTTCACTTTCACAATCTCTTCTCCGATAACTTGCCTTGGTCTTCTACTATCAATTTATTTATGAAAAACATTGCTATGAGATATGTTTTTAAAATATAGAAATGTAAATTTTAATTAAAATAAGTAAAGATAGAAAACTTAATTGGAGACTTCCTAGGGATTCAGTACACCAGCAACGGAATATGATTTCTGTCCATCTGTTCTTCAGCCTCCTGAAGAAGGAAGGAAGCAAATGAAGACATAATTTACTCATCACCTGTTTGAGACCAAAGTCACTGCAATAACTCCATTGTGGAATCATTAATCATTAGAATAATTGTTTAAAACTTAGTTTTTTTTATACATGTGCACTAGTAACTTTTCCATCACTGAGACACAATACCCAACTCCCATAATTTAAAGGAGGGAAGGTTCAATTTGGCTCAAGGTTTCAAAGGGTTCAGTCCATGTTTGACTGGCTCTAAGGTGGAAACATCATATGGAAGGATGTGATGGAGCATAGTTGCTTAGTTCATAGTGGCAAGGAGGGAGAGGAGGATAACAAAGACAGAGAAAGGAGAAAAAAATCAGATGTGGATAACAAGACCTCTATCAGATGTAGATAAAAATTCCATGACTCACTCAGACATACCCAGAAGTGTGCTTTTCCCGAAACATGGGTGGCCTGCAGGCTAATCAAATTGACAACCTTACCTATCATATCCTATCCCTTCTCACTTTGACACCTATACATGTTAAACTATACTTAATCACAAAATAATAACAATAGGTTAATAATTTTACATAACATAGTACAACTATTCTGTTGTATCAGTCAGTGTTCCCTAGAGAAACAGATTTAACATGTTATGCAGTAAAACCTCATATTGTGAGTAATTTGTTCTGCAAGTGTTCCACAAGATAAGCAAACATTTCTAATAATTTTAACTTGATAAAAGTGATGTTTTGCAATACTAATCAAATTCAATGGTTAGGTTTAATGTTGAAATTACAGGGAAAGTTGATTTGGTTCAAGACCAATTCAGGTTGCAACCAGAATTGTGGAAAAAATTAAGATTGTGAATGAAGGCATTACTATATAAGAAACAGGGTGAAATTCTACAGAAAAGCACCATCAAATTAAGGTTGCACTAGTGTAGCAATGAATCTATTTAATGAAAGTGCAATGTCACACTTCTATGAAATCCTCACAAGAATGTAAAACCAAGTATGATTGGATGGGTTTCTTGTTAAAGTTGCATGAAAAGAAGAGATTCTATTAAGAGATTCAATAGATATCACTGATTCTGTTCATTATAGTGAAAGCTGTCCTACACAATAATCCTCCTCTCTCTTGTCTCCCTTGCATAAACCATGAAGCTTTTCAAAGGTCAATGAAGGTGAATTTGCTTTTTTTTTATATTTGTATTTTTCTTTATCATTTTATATTTATGACAGCATTACAATCATTTTTATATTGATATTTTTGGTTGAGGAATGAATCTTTTGGGTTGCCATTGATTTCTTATGCGGAAATGTACTTTGATGTACAACTGTTTTGGATTACAAGCATGTTTCCAGAATGGACTATGCTCCTTCCACCTTTACTGAATATATATGTAAGAATTTATAAGGTAGGCTTACAGTGGCTGCCTGCAGAGTCAGGTATAAAAGGGTAAAAAGGAGCACTCTGGAGACCTGAAGGATTCAGTCAAAGATCAAAGGCCTGGAGCTCACTGCAGTGTTCCATGCAAGTCCACATCAGGAGCCTGGAGGATCTTGCACCGGAAGCCTGAAAGGTCTGTGCTGAAATGTTGAAAAGTCTGCACTGGAAACCAGGAGATGGTGTCCAGGTTGGAGGTGAAGACTAGAGCTCCTCTGAAGGAACAGAGCCAAACTTCCTTCTTCATTCCCCTTTATATTGCATTCAGTCTACAAGCCTACTGATTGGTGTCAGTCACACCAGGGCAGGTCTGCTGTTTTCAGTAAATTCCTTCAGCCACACCCAGAATTATGCTATCTAATTGGTTGGATATTTCTACTCGAGTTCACGCAGCTATCACCACTGTGTACAACTGAACACAAGAATTCCTTCTCCAGAGCGGCAATACTTCCAACACTGCTAAAAGTCAATATGACAGCCTGAAATTCATCCCACAACACTTTCCTAAACAGCCAGCATCACAAGGACAATACTGAGGTCTTTCACCAGCTTTTGGAGTAGCCAAACTCCTTGGATCAGTACTGCAAGAGTTCTGAGTGACTGGAAGACTGAATATGGTGAAATAAATTCCAACAGATACATTCTCTAGGAGACCCTTCTTGAGAAGGGATCCCAGGGACTTTCTTGTCAAACCAAAGGTTTATACTTTTGTTTTCTTGAGTCTTCAATGTGTAGTTTCTGATTGATTTCTATGATGACATCTATCTCCTTATCCCTGTATAAAGTATTTGGTTTTTTTTTAGAAAGCCTGTTTTCTATTTTTTTAAAGCTGACACATTTCTAGCGGGTGCCAATAGTCACGGCTTTCTTTTACCCCCACTAATTTTTAAGCAACCACACCTTCATTGGTCTTTTTACATGTGATATCTTTCTGACAAAAATTTAAGTTTTCAAATCTTTCTTCTTTATTCTTTAGTCTTAATTCTTGGTATCAATCTGGCTAAGAGCAGCCACCTGTACTCATGCTCTACCTTCAATATTGGGCTGCCTTGAAATTTTCCCTATCAAATCAATTAGACCACTGTCTTTAAATTTAGCCTTCCTCCAAGTCTCAGAACATGGTCAAATATTTTTAAAAAGTTTTTTAACAGAAGGTACCACAAACAGAGTTTAGTCCAGCTACCAACATGTTCCTTGTTTCTATCTGAAACCTCATGAGCATAGCCTTTACTGTGCATGTTCTTAACAGCTTGGGCTTCTAAACTCTCACCAGAACATCCCAGCAAGCTGTGCTTATGGCTTTCTAAGATGCTTTTTAGCTTTCATCATTAAAACTTTCCAAACTCCTGCTGCAAACTGGTTCCAACATGGTCAGATGTAATTAGTGCATAGAACCCATTTTTCTCATACCAACTTTTTATATTAGTCATGTTTTCATTGCTGAGGCCCAATATCCCACATCCACAATTTGAAAGAGAAAAGATTAAATTAGGTTCACAGTTTCAGGGATTCAGTCCAAAGCTGACTGACTCTCAGGCAGAAAAATGGTAGCAGAATGGTGTGGCAAAGCATAGCTACATACATCATTGTGGCTAAATGGCAGAGCAGGAGTACAGACAGAGAGGGTGAGGTGAGAAACCATACTAAGCAAAGTTCACTAGGATCAACCCAGACAAACCCACAAGTGCACTTTACTAATCCTCTGGGCAACTCCCAAGCCAATCAAGTTCACACAATGATGCTTAAGCACAAGAATGTGCTTACTAATTCTAATTATAAACTTAATTGACTGGGGAGCCTCCAAGTCAAATAAAAAAGAACACTTCTAGGTGCGTCTTTGCAGGTCATGGTGGTATGAATTTAAGGTTTGTATTTGATCCTTACTACCTTTCCTCTCTGGCTTTGTTTCATCCCTCTGCTTCCCAGTCAGCCTGAACTAAGAATCTTTGCTGTATCACAACCTTTGGAGCCAGTGGACCATGGACTGAATTCCACACTCCTCCTCTTTTTTAAATTTTAGGTGTTAGACTGTGCCCCAGCAATGGAGAAAAAAACCTAATATGAGTATCCTTTAATTTTGTTCCATTTTATTCATTCTTCTTTCCATTTTATTTTAGAACTTGTATTCTAATAGATGAATGTATGAGAACACAATGAAAGGCAAAGTGGAAAATAATTGCATGTAAAATGTATGAAATATGAGATTTACTAGTGTAAAATAGTTATGATTTTTTCAATAGTAATCTAGGCTTCTAAAAGTTTTGAATCATTTCAGTAGCAACTCTACAATCATATAATAGTATAGCAATATGTCCATTATAAAATATTTTAGCTAATTTTGTTTCTGTATAAAAGAAG
The DNA here is from genome assembly GCF_000276665.1 of Chinchilla lanigera. Taxonomy (NCBI): domain Eukaryota; kingdom Metazoa; phylum Chordata; class Mammalia; order Rodentia; family Chinchillidae; genus Chinchilla; species Chinchilla lanigera. The sequence goes on from NW_004955418.1 coordinate 13,249,955, forward strand.
AAAATAAGCTATTATTTTGGATAAAATATGACAATGATTAGGTTATGTTACGATTCAAAGAACATTACTTCATAGATGCTATATGCAATGTCATGTTACCATTCAGAGATCTAAACTTCAATTGCACTGTACCATTCTTAGCTATGTTTTAAGCATTTAATTTTAAATATATACACAGTAGAGCTTAACTTTTTTAAATAAAGTTTTATGTTTTGAGAAATACGCTATATTCAACATAAAGAATAATATTATCACTTCAAAAAAACTTTCCTCTTCTCTGTAATAATCCTTGGCAACCACTGTTGTGTTAAAAATCAATAAAGCATTTGAGGAATAAATTAATTTATTTTTCTTGATGCTAGAAGGAGACTCTAAAAGGGAGAAACAAACTGCAGTTTTTATATCTTACTGCAAACTTGAGAAAATATGTAAGGGAGAATTTCATTTTAGGACTCTGCCATGTTTAATTGTACTTCACAAAAAGAACACAATTGTATACAATATCTAACATTTGCTAAAGCTATTCCTTTCAGAAAAATTATTTCATTGTTGCATTATGTTTTAACTGAAACATAAAAACAAAATTTAAATATATGAGTGGAACACAAAGTAATAATGCAGCACAGGTATACATTATTGAATGTTTAAATATGGTTTTAAATTTTTTCTTCCAAAAAATTCACCATTTCTTTATGGTTAATATTTTAAAATTCTTTCTTCCAGCTTTTTGAAATGTATAGCAAATTATTGTTCTCAATAGTAGGCCAACTGTCCAAATGCAGAGCACAACTTCTTGATTCCTGTAGTTACATTTCTGATTTGAAATGAGATAATAAGAAAAATAGGGAAAACGAAATATTACTATAATTTAAACATGAACACTTTAAATTTACTTCTGTGAATAGGCTAATTTCAATAGGTGACTGAAAAAGGAAAAACTGCTGATTTTATCTGCTTTCCTTAGCATATATATAAAGTAGATATGCAGTAAACCTACCAAGTGCTTGCAAATTCCAAGGGGTAAAACATACAATAAAAAAGAACATTTGACTGAAAATATATACACTATTTTTTGGTCAACTAGTGTTGTAAAAAATGTCTGGATATTTAACCTTTCCTGCAGTGATTATCATTGTATGCCAACAATGTCAAGAACTGTTTCTAATTGAGAATAGAAAACAAATAACTATTTATTTTCTTAAAATTTAGATTCTAACTCTTTCAGATTACAAGTTGTCGGGCAGGGCATACACCTCAGTGGCACAAGCACCTGGCTGGCAAGTGCAAGGTCTTACGTTTGATTCCCAGTACCAAAAAAAAAAAAAAAAAAAGATGTTCCCTCAGATTACAAGTTATTAAATTTCTTATAGAGATATTTTCATGGTGAAACACAAAGTTAAAACAATAATACAAGTATAATCAAATTATTTTAACTCATACAAACCTAGTCATCTTTAGACACTAGGTTATTAAGTATATATTTAATTATGTGCTATCATGCATTTGTCTAATTCTGTGGAATATGGTTACCAAATGGTATTTGTCATATCTCCATGTTTTCAAAAGTTTCAGACTATTTAATTTTTCTATTTTAAAAGTTGAGCTTTCCAAGCAAAAGTGACCAGAATTATCATTCCCTTTTCAATTTTTTTCCTCATGTGTGTTGCTTGGAAGTGTTTATCATTGAAAGATATCCCCATTGAAAATTTAGAATAAAGAGCTGCATGAACATATACCTTTAAAAAAACTTAGAGATTTTCATTTTTCATAGCATATATAGGTTAATTAAAATGTAGTACAGAAATATAACAACTCTTTTATTCCAAAGACATTCTGAGTTTGTGTAAGTGCTGTTTCAAACACCCTAAATTACTGACTTAACAGAAACACATTAAAGCCTCATTAAAATTATGTCCTGTGCTTCTGGACATATATTTCTGAATCTTTAGCTTTTTAAAATCAGGAGAATAATTCGAAAAAAATATAAACCAGTTTAGCTGGAAGGATTATATATGCTTTTCTTGATAGTTAGAAAATTTAAGAAATTGATAAGGCATTTAGAAAATTCCTCTTATTGCATTTAAGACCATAAATGCACAAAATTTTCCCGGGTAAAAGGAAATACAGCATGTTACTGGTACTGAAAGTAACATTGAGTAAATGTTGGTTTGGAAAATTAGTCTTATATCATGCATTCTACTTTTAAAATGTTTGTTAATTACTTTGCATTTTTGACCAAGGCTCCTTCCCTAAATCTCTTCGTACAGTTGGCTGCCAGATTTCAAACTAAATTACATAACAAGCATGGCTCCAATTACATGCTGAAAGTCAAAATGGCAACAGATGACCAAATAATCACTAAAGTCTATTAAGAGAGCTTTTTCAATGAAGAGCTGCTCTATAAAGATTTATTAAATCTTGTAAAATTGTTGATAACAGCTCTTTAGGGTTGAAACATGTTTAGAGTTTTTATATTCTACAGTTGTAACACAGTTTTAGAAGTCTAATATTTGAAAATAAAACAGATATTATCTTATAGTTAGAGAGATTAGAAGTCTGAAATGCTTCTACTGGTTAAAAGCAAAATGTCTACGGTGGTCCATGTTTTCTAAAAGTTCTGGGAAAAATCTCATTTCCTTGACTTTACTGTTTACAGTAGAAATCACCTATGGTCATTGCTGTAGAATGCTTTCTATTTTCAAAGTCAAGAGAAAAACATCCTAAGATTTTTCTTTGACTCTAGTTTTTCAGCTTCATTTGTCCACTTATAAAAACCACTGTGATTATATTCACCGTGCTTAACACAGTGGACAATCTCTCCATCTGCAAGTCAAATGATTAGTCACCTGTTACCATGACCAGTGAAATAAGACACTTTGGAGCCCTCAGATCTTAAGACTTTACCTATAGTGAGTTCCTGTGACTTAAAGTACCTTAATACCAAACTAACTGCACTGATTTTCCCTTTCATGGAATGCTCACTACGTTTTTCTAGAGGAAACATTCTTCTAAATCAACAGAACCCAAAGTGATAAAATAATCCAGAGTATTTTGCATAGGCTATTATAAAAGAAAAAACAAAAAAATATAATTCCTTTTTCTAAGCTTTGACTGAGTCATCTCAACATACATTCTGGCTGTTGGAGAATGAACATTTTTACCTTAATCACCAATTCAAAGCATATAAGACATTACATAGACAGTAACTACCTCTGTAAACTGTTGGGTCCTAGATGACATATTGAATATTCAATAGTATCACCAAGAAGCTATGTCCTAAAGCCGTGTAGAATCATCTTCACTTCTCAGTCCTTTTTGTCTCCCATGAAACAATTCAGATATGACATGTAGGTGGCTATGAAATAGTCTAAGCAAAGTTCATTGAAAAATCATGGATAAAAAGAAAATATGCCTTCAAGCAAGAAAGTGGGCAGTCCCAGGAGTAGGCCTCTGCTCAGAGTGGGTGTTTGAATATCTTTTTATGCACAGAGAATCACTTCTGGGTTTCAGGGAACTATGATGATTATCATTGTTTCATCTGCATGATGTATATGCTTATGAACATTTTACAGAGATTCCTCTGGAATTGCAAAATGTCTTTCTTGTTCTTTTCAGATAGTCAATGTTTCCTCATGGACTTCATTCTTATACAAAACTTATAAGTGAAAAAGTTATAAATGAAATTAGGTCTCAGCCTAACGTGGAAGGGTCTTCAATGAAAGAGAGGGTCTTCATTAAAGAATTTTCCATTGTCTTACCTCATTGGGCCATAGACCTTGGAAAGAGGGAATGTTGTATGCACTGTTCTGGAAATAGATGGCCCCATACCAGAATGCACACAGTGTATAACCTTAAGATAATACTGTGCTCTATGTTTTATAGAAAACAAGCTCCTTACTAAAAGGTACTTATTACTGAGGTCCTGTGAATTCTCAGGTATATACATAAATATGTGCAGCTGTTTATATGAAACTTCTAGTATGAAGTGTTTTCCTGTAATATAATTTTAAATTATGAATTTAAAGAAGATTGAGACACATTAGGGAAATAATTTGACTTGCATCTTCTCTACAGAAAAATGTTTACAAAATATTAAAAGACAAACACCTAAAACAAAATTTAAAAAGCATCCATATAAATCAATTGATGCAAAGAATTAAATGACTTTTCCTTAAAAAAATCAAGTCAATTTAGCAATTACAAATTGTGCTGCTATGAACATAAGTGCACATATATCACTGTGATATGATGTTTTTAGATCTTCTGGGAAAATACCCAGCAGTACTGTTCTTTTGCTATTTTGTAAAATGTTGTCTGTCTGTTAATGTCTCCCTCCTTTTATTTTTAAAATAAAAAAAATCAAGTCAAATTTAAATTATGGCTGATTGTAAGGTGGTATCATGTAATGAATCCAAGAGAAGAAACAACGAGGGAAAGAAAAAGAAAAAAATCTGAAGCAGCTCAGCTAACACAATAACAACAATTTTAATTTCTAAGTTTCAAAAAACATTTTCATATTTATATAAAGTATTAGCATTGAAAGAATATACTTAGATATGTAACATTTATAAACCCAAAATTATTTGATGTAAAGCAGTTGTTTGAACTTATTAATATATGCTCAATATAATTGGGCTAAATTAATTATTTAAATTTATTCAGAAAGCCATCATTTTTCACTTTGCTTTCAGCAATAAACACTTAGATACTGTATTTTAAGTGAATGTCTCCTACCAAAAAGTAATGAGAATGGATATTCATTTATTTAGATTATATTGTTCGTGATTTACTTTATATATACTATTAAAAGTAATGATCAGTTATAAAATTATCAGTTCCTTATCCAAGTACAGATATTCCAGAAAATGGCCATTATAACTACAAATCTAAATTATTGTCCAAAGTTGAAATTTATAACATTCTTCATTGATGTACAAATGGAAATTTCATTATATAGGACAGTTCTGGTGTAAATTTACTTGAACTGTCGATGTATATGATAATATTCTTTTTTAAAGGGAGTTTTTAGTATATTCAGTTTACAATGAGAACATAGCTAGGAATGCAAAAACGTCACTTTGAACACCATCAAATTCCAGAGAGAAATGAAAAAAAAACTATGTTAATATAATTTTATAAACATCAGTGAGGTGATATTGAAATATTTTGAAAGTTAACACTATGCCATAAATATAGATTGAACTCATGTGGAAATCAAATGTTATTTTTGATTTATAGGTTTAAATGATACTGGTACCTCCTTATTATACAAAGAATACAATTCTGATAGATATACTATAAAATTTTATGCTTTCACATGGTTAAAAAAATTCAATATTCATGCTATAGGATTTAAAACCTTGACCATCCTCTTAAAATCACTTAGAATAAGTTGTACATGAAAACCATCCAAGTAAATATTTCACCATGTTCAAAGCAAGTCAATACGGGGACTGGAATACTTACATGGAAATCGATGAAGATGTTGCTGGTAGAGAAATGGGTATGCTTGAGGCTACAACACAAAATTTCAAAGGTTTTGAAATTTTTAAAAGCTTTGCAAAAGGAATCAAAAGGTTTCATAAAGCAACAAATTAAATATGGTAATCTGATGTACCATGATAAGACAAGCACAGGTAAGCATTTGGGTATGCATTGAAACAAATCAGTCTTGTGCATAAACTATTCTGTATGTGAATCACATCATAGTAACAAAGCATTTCAGCAGAGTTGAGCATGACAGAGGCCTCACTGAGAAGAGCAGCAGCAATTCCAAGCAATGATTGTTAAAAAGACAGGTTATGTGTTAAAATTTTGCAGGATGGATGCCTGCTCTGTCCAGAAGTTTTGAGGTAGCTCAAATATACTATGTATCATAACTTATGTGAGGACCTAAAATTACTGTTCAGTTTCTAAAAACATTTTTTAAAAAGTCCACATGCCTGCTTCCTCCCCTAAACAACTAAATTCATTTTACTTGGCTTGAAATAACACATATATATGAATGTTTTCTTATGTCCTTTTTTGGTATCTACTTTCTACTGTGCACTCCCTTTTATTAGTAAAAGTGCTTTTGAAGAACTCTCAAAACTTCTCTCATTTTATTTTCATAGAAATTTCTGGAGGTAAATAGGTCTTATCATCATAAATAAATGAAAAGAAAGTGTTTTAACGGACATTTAAGTAAGAAAACGGCCTTAAAATTCATGTGTAGATAAACAAGACAACTACCTGGAACTTCTGAAGGCCACCAGTTGTCCTTGCATATCAGTATCCTGCTATGTGTGCTTTGTGTCAGCCCTGGCATGAACTTCACTAGAGATTTATTTGTAACTTTTGCTTTCTGACACAAAAGTATGGCAGCTTACTCTATGCTACTCAGTACAATACCGGAAAGCAAACTTCCATTATATCGCAAGATTCAATTCTAACTTCTCTGTTTTAATTTATAGGAAAGGGCACAAGCCAGTAGAAATATGATTCCTCAAGTAGTTTATGTTTTTCAGCTTTAATTGCTATTGTTATTTTTGTTGTTGTATGTGACGTGTATACCAGTAGATACATACACAAAATTTTCTATGTGTAAAGCCACCTAGAAATCATAAACCTACCATTAAGAAATAGGCTGATTTCTTAGGTCCTTTTCTTATTTCCATCATAATAGTTTTTTAAAATTGTGCTTTAGTTTTTCACTATTATTCCACTAAAAGAAATGTGTATTAATACATACTGTAGCCACTCTCAGCTTAAAATCAGTGGGACATCTATTCAAGGTGTCTTGACAGTATAAATGTGTAAATCACTAAACGTGAGAGTAAGAAGCAGCCATGCTGTGGTGGGCTACAGACTTCTTGCAAACCTAACAAAAAAATGACTGATTTATTTAGTTCACCTTTTACTTGACTGTTAATGTGCACATTTACCTTGCTAAGAACAGTGTCAGCAAATGTATTTACTAATTAAATACAGTCAATCTGCAGAGCTCCAGGCTGCATCTGATCAATGCTTCACTCTGTAAACAAGACAAGGCTATCAGTAGTCTTCAGACATGAATGTGAGTATTGATTTCTAGTTAAAGCCAGACCTATGACCCATTAATTGTGGGAAGAGGTAACATATTTTGTGTAATGTTAGTATTTATGAACTAGCTCTTATAGAACTGTATTGGAATCATAATACACAGAAAGAAGGTGCTGCCTTTGGAAATTCTAATTAATAGAACTATAGCAGCATTTTAGCATTTATTTTACTTCCCATAGTTACTGATTTTATTTGGTGCTACACTTTGTCTTTTAGTCCACTACTTTTAAATTCCACCTAGTTTTTCAGAGCTATTCAAGCTCAGATGCTCTTTCAAGTATGAATCCTCATTTGATCTACGGCTGCATATGCTATGTCAATCAAATTTCTTTGAGATTTTTCAAAACAAAAAAAAAGCTCAGCATGTAGTCTAGCTGTCAAAATAAAGAAACAGGATAAGATGTAGGAAATTTTTGAGTGCATAATCTAAATAAAAACTGAAGAAGCAGGAGTCACTTAACACATCTTAAACATTTTCCACCTTGACTCCGTTATTAACAAAAGTCAGTTATATCCTTCTATTATTTTCAATTACTTGGACTCCTCTTCTCTCTATTCTTAACTCCTCTTGTGATAGTGTTTCATTTGAACTGTAGAAAACTATCCTTCTCCAGCAATTCAAAGTAACACATTTGATCTCCAACTTCTTTCATACTTCCTTTTGTCCTACTTAGAAAAAAAAAACAAAAACTGATATTTCTTGCAAAGGCTGGAAATAAAAGCCTAGACTTCCATACAGTTAATTCCTTAGATGTTACAAAAACTTTGAAATTGTGACATAAATGCAAATATTCTAATACATAAGCTGTTATTCTCGGCAGCTACCTGGAAGCAAAGCATACGTTGATTTTTATTGCATTCATTTCGGGTAAAGTAAATCATTCAGTTATTCTGTTTCAAAAATAACCATTTTTCAAAAGAACATCAATACTTTTTTCATGAGACTACATTTCCAGGAAGAATTCGTTCTTTCACATTTCACAGTAAAAACCTAGAAAATGTTCTTTTCATTACATTCTGAACTATCTTCTTGCCGAGTCTGGCATATGACTGTCTTAGTTTGTCTTCTGTGAGTACGAAGATCTCAATGTATGCTGAAATTCACGTATTTTTATTTAATCTACTATTTCACATATACATATACACATGTGTATGTGGTATGCATGTGTCTGGGTGTGTGAATAATTTAAATATTTTAAAGTCCAAGTATCTTATCTCTTCTGGAATATACTTTATACCTGATAAATAAACTAAAATATTTATTGAATATGTATATGGAAAACCTTATAGAGAAATTTGATAGGATGTTAGTAGAAAATTATATTTAACAAAATAAAAAACTTTTATGACAATTATATTTTTCTTTAATGCTTTCATATTCCTTAGCTGGTGTACTTGCCAAAATGACCAACAGGTCAAATGTCTAACATCTAAATGCATTTTAATAAATTTTACATGACTCTTTTTAAGTAAAAAAGTACTGTTTTTTTAAAAAACACAGCTCATATTATCTCTTTGTGCCTTCAATGCTGTCAGAGATGACTTAAAATTAGTGTTGCTCTTTGACTCAGAACTTGTCAAATATTTCTTTTCATCACCCCTGCAATGCCCCCAGACATAGACAGAAAAGCAGACACAATAGCTACTTAGCATGAAAGGCAGAGCATTTGCCTGTAAACGGCAGAATGGCAGAGGGTAATGTGTGGGAAGGCACAAGCATGTAAGTAGATAAATATATTGACAGCTTGCTTTGAGCAAATCAACACTCTTGAGCAATTACAAGCAAGAAGCAGGCAGTGTGACAAGAGAACTCTCTGGCAGATGGATTCTGAATAAGCTGGATCCCTCTTACAAACTGGAATGGAACAACCGAAGAGGAATATGTATAGATTTTTTGTTGCAGGGAATTACAAAGGCAGATACTGAATTTAGGGAATAAGTAAATCACATTTGTTGCTGGGAAAAAAGATATTTGGAGGACGCAAGCACACTTCCTTAAGTAATCCTCAAGCAGGCGTCTGAATCTCAAGGATAACTTTATGCGACACCCAATGATCTAAGTGCGCAGTGGGAAAGGTCCTGTTTTCAGTCCCAGCAGACTTATGCTGAAGGTTCTTGTTATGGGAAGACTTTTCATTAGGTGTTCACTTGGCTCTTACATCTGTGCGTTTTATTTTCTATCGTTGGATTTATGATGTGACGAAAAAAAGTGTAACTCCAGCATTGAAGCTGAGCAAAATGCTCACTTAATCCTGACAGTGTTAGCTGAGATGACTGAGACACTTAACGACTCTGAAGGTCGTACCACTCAGAAAACCGCCTGCAAAGGCATTTTTCAAAGGTGTTTGCCATATTACATAAAAAAGAAAAACAGTAACATAACATAAGTGATGGAACATAAATGTTATCTACCATGTATAAGCCATGTTCCTGGTTTTCTGTCTGTGGATATTTTTCAGCAATATTCTCTTTAGTTGAAGACATAAGTAAGAGTAATGTTTAAAATACTTCAAGTGAATAGTTTAAAAATAGCACTATGCTAGGGATATAGTCTAAAACTCAACCAAGGGGCTGGGGATTTAGCTCAGCGGCAAAGTGCCTGCCTGGCAAGTGCAAGGTTGTGAGTTTGGTTCCCAGTACCAGAGAAAAAAACAAAATAAATAAATAAATAAATAAATTTTAAAAAAAAAACTCAACCAAGAAGACAAACTACAAAAACAAATAAAAAAATAACTAAAATTGCGTCACTTTGACTTATACTCCTTTATATAAAACATGAGGTTTTCCTTTATTGTCTATTTTAAGGTATATGTTACAATGTGTATTTATATACATGTATGTCCAATGAAATTACAATTGCTAGTCCATCCAGTTAACCTGCCCATCATCTCACCTTTCTTCTTGTGTGGTAACCGTTCTGAAAATCTATTCATTTAGCAATTTTCGGGATGCAGTACAGCATTAATAGCAGCACTTCTTGTGTTGGACATTAGCCCTCTAAACTTATGCGTCAAACCTGTAAGTTTATAAACTGTGACCTAATTCTCTCCTTCTCTCCCATCTTTAGTCCTCAGAACAATCTTTCTACTGATTGTTTCTATGTATTCAACTTTTTTCAGAACCTGCATATAAGTCAGATCAAACCATATTTCTCTTTTGGTGGTCTGGCTCTTACGATCAGCATGATGTACTTCAAGTCCCTCCTTGTAACATCATTGTTCCTAAGGCTGAGTAGTTTTTTTAATTTTATGTGTATGTCTGTAACCATAAATATATATGTGGCACAATTTCTTTATCTGCTACCCTATAACGGTTATAGGGGTTTCTTTTTTGCCGTATTGTGGCTCTTGTGAATAATACTAAAATGAAAACTGGGAGCACTGACATCTTGATAAAATGATAAAAATGATGATTTGGCTTTCTTTGGATATATAACTAGCACAGTGGTGATTAGTTATATGACATTCACATATTTTAGTTATTTTGACGAACCTCTACATTGTTTTCTATGAAATTGTATCCCCATTTAAGCACTCATACACTATGTATGAGGGTTTTCACTTCTTGATACCTCACAAAATCTTGTTCTATCTTTTTAAAAAAATTATTATTTGTGTCAGGTAAGGCCAAGGACTAATGTACACAGCCTCCTCAAAAAAGAAAAGACCTTTCCCTCATCTCAGTTGTTCTTTCTTATTGAGCAAAAGAAAGAAAGGAGATAATATATCTTTATTTATTTATACACACACACACACACACACACACACAAGATAGCTCAGATAATTGTACTACCAATTTCTACTCATTTATTGAAAGGAACAGTTAATGTTTAATTATTTGATCAACTTTGCACACCTATATCTGATAATCTGAATAACTACTTTGAAGATAATAATAAGTACTACAACAACCATTGTTGATTTCCAACCATCTTATATTGAAACTATCATTTTATAGTTTCTGTGTTATTTTGTTTTTGTTTTGGTCATTGTTTTTTTTATTTTGGTTTCATTTCTTTCTTTTTAAAATAAAAAAAAAATTAAAAAAAAAAATAAGAGCCAGGCAGCTCAGAGGGCTCACGGAGAACACCCCGACAGCAAGCTGCCTCTGAAGCAGTGATACCCCCACCAAACCTTATCATCCTCTTTCCACACTTCCACCCGTGATAACCCTGCTGGCCTGGATGTTCTGATCGAACAGACTGGTCTGAAAGCCAGCATGTGGGAGAGCAGGCACATCGGGTTTTGGGGATGGGAAAGTGGGATGCATGTGGAGAAGTGAAGTTTAAATGAAGAAGCATCCCAGTGAATATTTAGGCAGGAGCTTAGGAATGAATGAACAAAGGCATAAAATAGCTACACACTGAAAAGTATGACACATTTATGAAATAAATTAAAGACTAAAAACACGGGGGTATAATCCATTTCCAAGGATTAGAAAAGAAGAAAACTGTTGAAATGCCCATAGTACCAACACTGACCTATCTATAGGTTCAATTCAATTTCAGGCAAAATTCTAATAGAATTCTTCACAGAAATGAATTAAAAAATTTTAAAGATCATTTGGAGTCACAAAATACTTTACATAGTCAAATATTTTATTTAGCATTAATGTACATACAGTTTTTTTTATTTTAAAGAGAGTAGTACATGAGAAACAAACAAAAAAATAGAACAGTAGCAGCATACCAGTATCATGAACATAAACAAATCAAAGCAAGCACATTCAAAGTCATACAGGGTCTCAAGACAAATTAATACAAATCAACAGTGGTTGTTACATTGCATATAATTATTCTCAACTACACTGCTTAGATTGTCAGATGTAAGAATGAAAGGTTGCTCAAACCATTAAAGAGAATAAGTCAAATAATTTTTGAGAAATAAAAAGAAATTGGAATCAACACACTTTTGGATTTCAAATATAAAACTGCAATATTCAAAAACAGCATGGTATTATCATGAAAACAGAATAATGGAACAGAATAGGAAGTCCAGAATAAACCCATGTATTTATCAGCAAAATTACCAAAAGGAAAATGTAATCACTTCAGTGTTATTACAAACCTGGACATTCACATACAAAAGAATGAACCTAGAATCTCATTTTAAGAAGCTGACAAAAATCAGCTCTAAATTGATTGAAACTTAACTATGTGATCTGAAAATATAAAAGTCTTGGAAAAATTGTAAGGAGGAATTTCCTTGATTTGGACTTGTCCATTATTTTTTATAAGATATCAGCAGCAAATGTGCATTAAAAGTGTGATATATATATATATATATATATATATATATATACACACATATACACTTTTAAAGCATATATATATGACTGCATTAAATTAAAACATTTAATCATAACAATTAACAATGAAGAAAATGAAAAGATAGCATGTAGATTGGGGAAACTATTTGGGAACTTTCTATCTACAGAGATAGAACATCAAAACATTTTACTCAAATCAAAGCCCAAAAACCATAAATAACCCAATTAAAATCATCAGCAGTGTGTAATGCCACACACCTGTACATCCATCTAGTTGGTAACTTGAGGCAGAAAAATCACACGAGTGCAGGAGTTCTAGGTTGGACTGAACAACATTTGCAAAACCCTAAAATGGGTAAAGGATGTGAACAAAATTACCTATAGGCATGTATTTTTATTTATTTATTTATTTATTTAGGTTTTTCTCCGGTACCGGGAACCAAACTCAGGACCTTGCGCTTGCCAGGCAAGCGCTTTTGCCGCTGAGCTAAATCCCCAACCCCTAGGCATGTATTTTTAAAGACAATGCAAATCCTATGAAAACTTCAGCTACTGAAGTTCAGATGCATCTTCTTTCAAAACTAGTTTAACCTTTTCATTAACTTTTAGACTTTTTGAGGTACAACTGACAAGTATAAACTGGGCAAACAGTATATGCAATGTGATGATTTAGTATACATAAACATCTCACAATTATTATGACAAATTAGCATATCCAACACCACGCATTGTTACTATTTGTGTGTATTGCATGGGTATGCGGTGTGAAGAGACTTAGTATCTACTGCTTTAGGAAATTTTAAGAAAAAATACGGTACTATTAGCAATAGAAACCTTGTATATATTAGACTGCTCAACTTAATCACTTTGTAGTTGAAACGTTGTTCCACTCACCAGCATCTCCCCCATGTCTCCCACCTTGCAGGTCTTGCAAACCACTCTTCATCCCCCTGCCTCAGTGAGTTGAACTCTTAATGTATTTCATTATAGTGTGCAGTGTGTTAACTGGGCAGATCTTGTTTAGTAAATTTACTATAGTGAGTACTACTGCTATTTAGACAAAAATAATCATTTCAGTCAAAATTTAAAAAGCTATTATGAGCTCTAATGTAGCCTTTTCTGAGGGACAGGAAAGCAGTTCATTGAACCAATAAGACCCATGCTGTAAAATTCAAGGTAAATGTGAGCCAATGCGCAATTGAAGATTTTAGCTTTCAAACTGTCTTATATAAATAAAGACAAAATCACATAAATCTATCATTTTTCTTTTACTTTTTTCCCATTATTGGATACAATATTGAATCCAATATCTTCATATACTGCAATCATTTTTGATTCAAATATAAGCTTTGATTTCTCAGAAAAATGTTTTATCTGGTTTAGCATTACATTGAATAAGCTTTTTTTTTTCTAAAATGTAACATCTCCATAGCATATGAGTGTAATTCAAACAGGCTTAAACAGATTCTAAGACTCACTTTACCATAAGGAGCAAAAAGTACTAAAAATATTTTACCAATAAGAAATGCTGTGTTAGGCATAGACCCCAGTACTTTAAGCATTTGAGAAATTAGATGCTAGTGTTTTAGACATTTGAGAAGTTAGATAATTTTTTCATAAATTCGTGGGCAAATTAACAGCAATGTCTCAAATTTCCCACATAATGATGCACACTAGTTTGTTAACACTTTATGAGTTTACAGGCCATTTTTGACCAATGGCTCCCACACATGTAAATAAATATACAAATATATAAATAAGTGTATTTGAAAAGTTTTCAAAATTGCATACGTTAAAAGCAATATTTTATGAGCTTTAAGAGCTTTAAAAGCTCATAATGAGCTTTTCCTCATTTTCACTTGTTGGCTCCTCTGCAAGCATTATCCTGAATATTTTATCATGCTATTGCTTATGTAAAATAAACTATGTTGCAAAATGTGTAAGTACTAAACATGTATTTTGTGATATATGATATGTAAGTACATGTCTTGCCATACATAATACTATGATATCTAATACACACTATGTGATACGTATTTCACATATATACAGGTCATCTCTGACTTAAGGTGGTTCACCTTTTGTGTTTTCAATTTTATAGCAATACAAAGTCACATGAGTGCAGTAAAGACAACATTTTAAATTTTGATTCTTGATCTTCTCTCAGGCTAGTGATATGCCTTACAATACTGTGTACTAATTCTTGACCCTGACAGCGTGCAGTCCCACAAATCCAGAAGGGTAAACAACAGATTCTGATTGTAGTTTGTACTGTATCGCTCAGTTCTGTTTTTCACTGGGTTCAGTATATTAAATGTGTTTTGACTTTGCAATATTTTCAGTTTATTATGAGTTTAGCCAAACGTTACCCCATTTAAATTGAGCAGAATCTTTGAATAGAGCTTGTTTTATCATACATATGAAATATGTGAGTAATATATGTATACTTGTGTGTGTAGTGTATAACACCTATAAAAATTAATATGAAATATTTTTATCATATCTGTATAAATTTTATTGTATGTATTTGAAAATGTGCTAGATATATTTTAATATGTATTTACAATATGCCATAAATGGTATATATAGATCCATAAAATTTGTGTTCATATATATCTGCCAAAATCTAATATTTAGTTTTATGGTTTGAATATATAGTCTGTCATTTTCAGTAACTTCCTTCTGTAGATGAATCTCAGCACTCTTCCTAGCTTTCCAACTTTCCTTTATTCATGAAAGTTACAAATTCGTGCCATACTATATTTTATTGTTATTATATATTAAATACTACAGAAAGTACATTTTTCTTAACAGCTGAAATACTTTCATCATTTTCACACTGTATTTTAAAATTAGTTAAAACAGACATGTAACAGTTACATTGACATTCACATTTAATGAGTCATAAGGCTCAAGTTTAGTGAATAAAAGGATTCTTCAGATATGGTTTTCATTTTCAAGGAATTTTTCCCCTAGTTAATTTTTTCAATTCGTGCAAGTATCCGAGAAGTCAATCTTCTTAAAGTCAGTGTTGGCAAACCGTTATGTGAAACATCTGTGAAATCTTGTTCTTGTGGATGCCATGGTCATCATCATCCGCTCTAGCCAGTGACTTTTACTGAGCACACTGCATTGAAGATGTTACTAGCTCGGCTATAAAAACATTAACCACGTTTACATTTAGGAGAGAGAACATCCATCTTTTCCTCACTTATTTCAAGGTTCATTGCTGAGACCTCTATTTAAAAGAAAAAGTAATCAAACAAAGACATCTAAGTTTAAGTGTTGCTCAACAAGAGAGACGTTAGAAATGAAAACCCAAGAAAGAGAGCTATCTCTGTGTTTTTATGTGGAAGAAAGCAAAGTTATAAGAAAAAAGAGGATGATCTAGTGGTAGTAAATTCGAGGAAAAGGGTCTGTTTTATCCAGATTCCTGTGTCTCTATGTCTTCATTCATTTTCTCTGGAAAAGAGACATCCCTTTGGAATGAGCATTTTAAAACCCACATTACAGACAAATACGACCAGTATTTTATCACCTGCTGGGGTGAGAATGGCAAGCAAAGGTAAGAGAGAACTTTTTGATTCTTTTGTTCAACTTAAAATATTCAGTATGTCAAAGTGTCACATTTTTGCTAACGTGTTCTGAATCCATTTATTCAATATCACTCCGTTTGTAGCTTTTAGGTGTCCTTTTTATGAATTACATACCTTTCTTTAGTTACATTTCAATTATCCTAATTTGTACTGAGGAGTTGCAATTAATATCTTCCCTGCTTTTATTTTCCCTCATAAAGTCTATAACATAAACTTTGTTATATTAATATTTTTAATCTATCTTAATAAATTCTTTATTTCATTTAATACTTTTTGCCCAGAAAGAGTCAAATGCTCTTCATTACTTAAGTAAAATTGCCTTGGGAACAATTCCAATTGGTCCTCAAAATTATGATCTGCATTCCCTATATATTTTCCACTATGCAAATATATGCCATCTTTAACCTACGCATTTCACTATTTTTCCTTTTGCTTTCCAAAATATCTCAAGTTATCATTTGACTCATTCTCCTCTCCTATTTTGCTTGTCCATTTACTACTTATTCTACAAACTACATTATTTGTTATGGCAGCTAGTATACTGAGCAAAAACATGTAATTTTACTCTAACAGAACTTGACATTTCCTACTGTAACTCTTCCTGTCAAAAGTAAGACTGTTCTATTAAGTTATTTTATGACTAAGACTTGGTTGAGAAAATTTTAAAGTTTTATACTTTAGTTACCACCATTATGAAGACTCTAAGAAAATTTCAAATTCACTTAATGCATGCACTTGTCATAAAATTTTTAAGTCCCAGTTCTAATTTCTAAGTCCCAGAAGCAGTTGAAATCTCCCTAATGATGTTTTATATTCTGCCATGGATTTCAAATGTCTATGTATTTGTTTTGTCTTCTCTATCAGGAATGTTGAGATCACAGACCTTTTTCTTCTTTACTTAGCAAATACTATTTAGCTATTAAATATGCTTGTAATTTAAATTGCTTTGATATTATGGTTAGCAGATTTAAAATATTTTATTGTATCCAGAAACAATACATTTAATCATGGTCTTGAGAGCATCTATTTCTTCTATACCATTTGGTCATTTTTTTTTTCTTTAACACAGAATAGAGACTTTAATGTTATCAAAAATAAAGCTTGTTGGGGATAACTTAGTACTTGGTGGAATGGTACTTCATAATTGAACTTAGCTTGTAAATCAAGGAAGACTCATTCATACTCTGTACATTACTTGAGTACACACAAGTACCTTCCATGATAACATTTATAAGCATGGAATTAAGAGTACTATAAAACCAGAATCACCATCTCTATCAATGAAATAATGAACGGGAAACACACACCTGTCCCATAGTCCAGAGCATCTGTTTTCAAAAGGGAGTTTTAGATGTTGCTTTTTCCAGGAATTCAAATAAACTCCAACTGGTAAAACTTGAGTTTTATCAATAAGGGGAAAATGACACAGACATATTCCCTTTTTGTGGAAACACACTTTTCTTTTTACACACTATAAAATAAAAATGTGTGATAGAATTTCTGTGTTTTAAGGTAAAGTGAGCTTTTCACATTCCTGAGGTTAAGAAGGAACCCCTTAAAGTTCCTGAATGTTTCAGTGCCATAATAACCACAGCAGCAAATGCTCAAGTATCTTTAATGATAGTCATAAGACATGCGTTTAATTCTCCTAAGAACTAAATTAGTCCATTTTTTTTAGACTTTTGATATTTTATCATGAGCCAGAAATTTAGAGAACTGAGGAGAAAATTCCTTAACATGACTAAACCAAGAGTATGACACTGTATATTAGAGTATTTTAAAATTCTAATTGTCAAGATGTAACTCCTAGACACATCAGAAATTCAAATTTTACATCAAACTATCCATTTCCCTGAATATAAAATATAGATAATAACAGTGCAACCTCTTAAGTTTAAGAATTTAATGAGATAATTTAGGTAAGCAGTTATAGGAACAGAAAGTGCCTTAAAAGTTAGCTTTTATTCTCTTGTTAATAGTTACTTATATCCTTTAGTTTACTACTTTTTTTCTTTTGAGACAGGATCTCACTATATAGTAGGGGCTGCCCCTGAACTCCTTCATGTAGCCCAGGCTGGCCTCAAACTCACAGTGATCCTCCTGCCTCAGCCTCCCAAGTACTGGGATTACAGGCATGCGGCACTATGTCTGGCATGGTTTACTTTTGTAATGGTCAAATGTTAATATATCTGTGTGCCAGCATGCTTAAAGCACAAGTGAAGCCGGGAAGCTTTTTCTATCTATCTAGGGTCTTCACTTGGTTCAACCAATGCTGTCCAGTCAAAGGCCAGGAGAAGTCACTGTGATTTGGGGTTAAAGGCCATTAGGAAGGACAGCAAGATGCAGCCTGCTGCTAGATCACTTGGTAGTAGAAAAGGGGCTGGGTCTGCCTCTGGCTTGAATGTTGACAGGAAGAAGAGGTGGCTATGAAAAGCAATGTCGATGATCTCATCTGGAAGGAGCAGAGGCTAGAGTGAAACTAACTGAAATTTGTGAAGAAGCTGTGCTCACTGATATAAAATAACCTCAGAGGTTTTTTAGCCATTTGTATGCTTGAGAAAATGTTCCTGTTTTCTGTCATTTTTCAGACATGATGACTTCATGATCCACCATGATCACAGAGTGTCCTTCTCAGGCTGAAGGTCTGTTAAACTTGTAATATTCAAAAAGAAAGCATCAGGTGTTAGTATCAGACGGACAAGACCTTGCCCCCATACTCCCTCTTCAGCTATGAGTGTCAGGGATGGTTCTATAACCTTTAAAGTACAACTTTATACAGTCAGTCCAAAGTATTGGTTGCTAAACTAGACTGTCTGGTTGACACATTGATCAAAATTGAAAAGAAAATTCTTAGCAAATGCAAAAGTTGCCTTTTTTCCTGGTGATGGAGACCACTGTGAAGCAGACCTGAGCAGGACATAGATTACTCGTTTGGTTTTCTTGTTCACTTGTGAATCTGTCCAGGGCCTAGGCTCCTTATCTGGAAACACTGGACTCATACTAAGTGAACCTCTGTGAGTCACTAATCCCTACTAAAACCTGTAGTGGTGGATAAAGCCAGAAAGCCTCAGAGGATAAGACAGGATCACAGCCAAGGACACCTGGATCAGATCTCAACTAGATAAAGACTATAGCTTCAGGTCTCTCACTCCTGTATGGATTAATTTCATACCTTACTCAGAGAAGTCCTTGAGTGATTCCGTCCTTCTTGAGTACTCCCCTCCCTTCTTCTGATAACCAAATAAACACAGGCCACCCAGGGAAGGTCTTGGTCTTACCCCTAAGAGAATCTCCAATTCTGTGAGAGAGCTTTTATCCTCCTGGAGCCTACTAATCATTCCATTTTCCTCGTTTTATTTAGCCTTCACCATATACTCATTCAGGGGATTGCGGACCTGATCAGACTGCAATAATTAAGGGATATTATTAACCCAATATCCTGGGCTTTACTTTCAAATAGTGTATTTAAATATTGATGAAAAATTTCAAAACATTTATGATGTTGCAACTTTAGTTCAGGTGGACTTGAACCCACTGTATAGTTCACACTGGTCTCAAACTTGAAGCAAGCCTCCTGTCTCAGCCTCCCAAGTGTTGGGATTACAAGGATGCACCACTATACCTGGCTGCTCCTTTTCATTTTAATGAAAATGCAGATGTGAGGTCTGGAAAATCAGTCTTCATCACTGTCAATCCTATTATTTCAACAACTGTTTCTTTTAAATATGTCCTGTATTTTACTCTTAAACTCCCACCGATGCAGTCAAATTTTTCAGATTTATCAATGATTTTATGTATTCAGTTTTAACATTTTTAGGTGATACATCATAGCAAAGCAGAAAGCAATGCATATGTTAGTTCTATTTTTTTTCTTTTTTTGTTAGTTTTATATTATTACACTTGTGTTTTCAATCAAGTGTATCATACATGTAAATCTTAAGTATATAACGTGGATGTACCATTATAACTACCATCAAATCAATATATAAAAAATTTCTCTAAAATAACAATTATTGACACCATCCGCTAGTTCTGGATGTTAGTGAACTTCACACTTAAACCATAAAGAATGATCTAGTTTGCTGTTATTGCTGTTGTTTGTTTTTACTTTTCTCACTTAATGTATTTACCTCTGATATTCACACTCTTCACCAGAATTTATTCCCTTTATTGCTGTATAATATTCTTTTGTGTGAATAGGTCACAACTTTTTAATATTCCTTATTATTGATGGTCTTTCCTATGCTGCTATTACCGCAAATAAAGATACAATAAGCATTTTTCACACGCCGTTGGGTCAGGCGAGGTCATCGTGTGGTGTACTTTAGTCTCTGAACTGCCAACCCTGTTTCAAACGTGACTGAAACTCAGACTTCTATGCTAGCGTACAATGTGATTAATGATCTGCACTTTCAGTACTGCTCAATACCTGTGTCTTTTTGTCTGCATCCCATTCATTTATGAGTGCAGTAATATCTCAAGATTTGTATCCTTTTTGTAATGGTTAAAAATACTGAACACTTTTCTATGACCTCCTTATCTCTTTGTATATTCTAATTTTGCTAAATATGTATTAAATATTTTTGGTTCTTGCATTGTTTTAACCATTGTATTTCCTCATTACTTGTTTCTGAATGTTGAGCTCATGTACATCAAAAAGTTCTGTCCCATAATATGACTTGATTTTTACTTTCATGAATGTATCTTAGATTGATTTTATGTTCTTAATCATAGTGACTCCTCACGTGCATTATATTATTATAACAACTTCTTATTTTGTTCTACATACAATAAATATTTCTTTATGACAAAATCATTAAGTTAACGTTTTTGTTGTTTTCTTTTCAAAACTCCATTATTTCACTTTTAGATTTAGGTCTTTGTTCCAACCCAGACTAGAATTTTATTTATTGAATGTCATTTACTTATTACATGTTCTTTTTCATCTGTACTGAGTTTAAAAGTCTCTCAGATAGCCCTCCTCACTTTCCCTGCATGAACTATTCCCACAATTATATAATCCTTTCTCCAGAAATCTGCATTATTTCTACTGATTCACTTCCAGTGACTAGGATACAATGGAAGCACTGGGATGTCCTTTCTAGAGTTACATTGTAGAGCTGTGGTATATTCTGTGTTTAATCCTTTGCCCCAGTCACACTTTTCTATGGAAGTCAGTTGCTGTGGTATAAGTGGCCCTGTGGAAAGACTCATGTGAGTGATTTTCGCAGCTACTCTGAGGCTTAGCCACTCTTCTAAGATCTGAAGTTGAACTTATCCCAGTCAAACCTTGAAATGATTTCAGTCTTGGCTGACTCTTACTAAAACCATATCAGAGAACCCTGAGCTGGAGCCACCTAAGACAACCCCAGATGACTGATTCCTTCTCCCCTCCCATGTGTGTTTTCTTTCTTTTTGACATAGGTGTTCACTTTTTGTCACATCTAGCCTAGAACTCACAATCCTCTTGACTCAACTTCTTGAGGAGGTAGGATTACAGACATGCACCACCGCACTCAGCCCAAAGTTTATTATAATTTTTTGAGTGAAGTTCCATAGTATAGAGGCACACACGTTGTTTTTCACATTGGAATTTCATTTGATCACTACAATAAAATGTCTAATGAATCTAATAATTCCTATTTATTTATTTGAATAGGGTGTGATAGAAAGTTTCATCTTTTTTGGATCTGGATTCTATTTTTCCCAACAACATATGTAGAAGGATTTGTCCTTTTTCTGGTGTGTGTTCTTAGAAGCTTTTTGAAGATCCACTGTCCAAAAATGCATAGTTTTATTTCTGGAATCTGTAATTTGTTCTAATAATCTGCTTTTGCACCAGCACCATGCTATTTGGATTACAGTTTTGCAGTTTATTTTGATATCAGCTAATGGGATACTACTAACTTCTCTGTTTTTTCATTAACATTGTTTTAGCTCTCTGTGGATCTTTGGTGGTTCCATGTAAATTTCAGGGCTGAATTTTCATTTGTTCTTTTCTTTCTATTTTTTTGAAAAATATCATTGGGATTTTAACAGGAATTTAATTAAACTTGTAAAGCACAGAGTAATGTGGCCATTTTAAAAATGAAAGATAATTTTATTTATGTTTGTATTTTCAATTTCTTTTAACAAAAGTCATAGTTTTCAGAGCACAAGTCTTTCACTTCATTGAAAAAATTCATTCCTCATCATTTTTAAAATGCTATTAAAAATAAAATAGTTTTTTGCTTTCTTTTCCAGACAGTTTGCTGTTAGTTATAAAAATGCTAATTTTTTATGCTAATTTTATGAACTGTTACCTTCCTGAATTTGTTTACTAGTTGTAGTAGTATTTTATTGGAGCTTATTATTATATATCTGACCTAACATTTGCCTGGAGGCTACATCCTTCTAGAAATGCTCTGAATTTGATCTTGACCCTAAGGCCATTTTTTACATCAAGAACATTTTGTTGACTGAAAATATCATTCAGGAAATCATAACAGTAGATTTGTAAGTTTTATTGTACATTTCAGTGTTACTTTCACTTACATATTTCCTTGAAATCTAGAAACATAAGAAGTTATGCATTATCTTCATTTTTTGGCAATTAGAAACTCAAAGACTTTATATTCCCTTTCCTTCCCAAAAGCTTACCATGCACATTTTTCAAATCATTATTTATAAACAGAAAGATTAGGTTAAGAATAGTACTTTCTATTATGATTCCTTAGCTCATTTTTGGGAGGAGAGAATAATTGTAACAAAAATAATATTGGAAATTTATTTAAGGTCCAGCCTTCTGAAAGTCTACTACAAAATTTCTGATAGAGTACAAATGATAAGATTTTAAATAAAAGAGGTGGAATTGTTAGGTATGTGACTTTGGGAGTATAATAACTGAGAGTCCATTATCATATCAGAATAAGTTGAATACAATTGTTTCCTTTTTAGAATTGCGTTAAGTAATAGTATGATATGTATAGAATAGCCAGTAGGCTTTATACCACATAGAAAGCCATAATGATTTTCTTTTCCTGGTCTCTTGTTTCACTTTTTAATATTAAACAGGAAAGTATCCTCTGTATGTTCTAACTGTACTGCATTCCTGTAGTGCTGCAGCAGTCATTCAGAGACTTCACTGTATTTTCACTCTTAAGAGGTTCATGAAAATAGCACTCCTTCACGTGAATATTATTCACCTCTTCTAGCTATTGATGGTAACATTGATTTGTCATTTGTAACAGTGGAATCTTAGGCAGATGAAAAAGTTCAGAAGTAAGACCTTTGGTGTCTGTACTAGGAAATGTTAGTTTGTATGTATAGGATAGGACTAAGGTTCTTCATTTTAACATGTTCTATGACTCTGATAAACGTTTCAGTTGTTAATTTAAAAACAACTGATATAACCAAAGAAAAATGGTTCTCACCTGTAATACCAGAAACTTGGGGACATGAGGCAGGAAATCCAAGTTCATGTCAGCATGGGCAACTCAATGAGACCCTGTATCACAATAAAATAAGCAAGTCTGGGGATTTAGCTCAGTGGTAGAGTGGCTGTGTAGCATGCATCATCCCAGTATGATTATATAAATAAATGAATGAAAAAATAATTGAAAGTAATATAAACCTCTTCTGTCTGAATAATATCCCACTAGAAAAAAAAGCATTGAAAGGAAATGAAAGGAAAGCAATTGTGATTCATAAATTAATAATAATGTATGATTGGGAAATGTGTGCCTTTGTGAGCCTGACATATAACTCTATATTCTTCCAACTGATGGTTTAATCTTATCTCTTTTTACTTTTTGAAATGTACTGTTGAAGATTTGCAGGTGTAATAAAATTTGTTTGTATAATATTTAAATATTTCTTTATTTCTGTAGATTCTCAAGTAGCTAGAAGACATAAAAAGGGACAATTTCTGATAAAATTCATTATGGTAAGACATAGCAAATGTACTGTTAATTGAAAGAATTAAATAGATGTTTACTTTGAACTTCTACTATGAGATTAATTTTTCAAAATTATTTCCCACATTCTCTTAGTGCTTTGTGTATAAAATTTCCAAGTATAAAGTTTTAGAGCATTCATAATGGATGCACCTACAGATTATACTCATAAGTGAAATAAATCAAACTCACATGTGTAAACATCATCTTGTCCCCATAGTGTAAAAAACTAAAAGAGCAAGTAAGATACAAAATCTGCAATAGATATTGAGAAAGGGAAAGAAACTGATAGTAGAAGAAAGAAAAGAAGAAAGGGAAAAGAAAAAATATATATATACATGCAAAATAGCTAACAGAATTATACTACTAATTTCTTTTAGTCCATTGAAAAGATCAATTTGTGCTTATATTGGTTGATTAATTTCACATGCTTGAGTGTTCCAGGAGTGGCTAGACACTTGGGCT
>NW_004955418.1:13280020-13303520 GCF_000276665.1 Chinchilla lanigera
CATACATCAAGAGATCATTATTTTATTCATACATGTATTAAGAAAATATCAAAGCATAAAATAGAGATAAAAGATGTAAATCTGAAACAAAGCAAAAGTCAGTAGTTTAACCAAAACAGTTCCAGCAGTGACAGCAAAGATCAGTATATTAAATGCAGGAGTATGAGGATCTTCAAGAAGACACTTATGGAAATAAATAATTGGTAACATTTAGTCCATAGTTCTGTATTCATGGAGAACATTGGGTTGTAGGGGACGATGACTCTTAGCATATCATTTTAAAATAGAATAATTCTAGTCTTAATGCAAGCCTCAAAATGTGTCTTGAGAAACATCCCAGAGGGGTTGTAAATATTAACTTTGCAGTCCTGACTTAGCCCTGGAATGCTTCTCCAAAGACAAAGCATACCCGGGCCCAGATAACCTCCTATGACCCTGCTGGGGTTGTTTCATCCCTTCCCTGGCCCTAGATAAACATTGTAACCATAAAGGAAATGTATGGTTATCTAAAGGGGGATGTATAGAACAGAGTACAGAAAGTATATATCATGTGGTTGGGCTCAGGACCTGAGCCTGACCCAGTTACATGGCACAAGGAAAATGACATGTGGCCAGGGCTACAACATGCCAATCTGTTACCATGGAAACCAAATAAATATATAAGCTAGGAACAAAGGCAAGTCCATGCCCACTTCCCTGACTTACAAGTCCTGATGAGAGGTGACCAGTCTAAATTAAAACTTTGTCTGTTCTCTTTGGTCTCTTGTGGAATACAGCCCAAATTTTTGCCGTAACAGGGTAAGGGGCAAATTGTGATTAACTGCAAACTATCTTGTTCATTTATTTTGCTTTAGGTTTTCTCCATTTATGTGTCAGTGAATGATATTTTAGATCATTGATGAAAATATTAATTATGAGGAAAGCTTCTTTCCTTATAAAAATTATATTATCTATGCAAACAAATACTACTTTGAATTAACCTTTCAGTCCTAAGGAGTTAGCTAATTTACTTATCTTCACTTTGTAGCAGCAAGCCAAATGTATAAGTAAAGACATAACTAAATTCTTTGTGGGAATAAGAAAAAGTAATACATTTAAAAACCAGTGTTCTGAAACATAAAAGTGTTCAATAAGATAATTAGTGTGTGTTTGTTCATCGTGAATATAATCAAGATTAAAAGGGACCAGTAAAAAAGCACAAATTGGTTTTTTAAAGTGGTCTTAAAGATTTTTTTATCTATTATTGTTTACTTGAGTTTTCAAATTATTTTTGTTTTTACTGTTTGAAGAACAGTTTACCATCTGCTGTGGCTAGATATGGAAACTAAATTGTAAGGAATGGGTTGAAGTCCTCAGGACTGTTCAGGGTGCCTTGAAATCAGCATCTTTTTTTTTTTTTTGCAGGCTCTTTCCTGAATTTCTGACTGATTACTCCTGTCTATGGTCACACAGTGTTTCACCTTATAGTTGACAAGTGCTGCAGAATTTTGCTTCACGATCCATGAAAGGATGAAGCTGACTCATCCTAGAAAAATAATGCTTTGAACAAAACTCAAAGTTTCAAGTAAATTCAGACAAAAATACGGAGTGTCCTGTACCCGAACTGCCTATCTGCACCCAATATGAGACTGTTAAATCTGGAAAGTCGTGGATACCTTAGTGGGGAGCTCACCCAGACTCAGACCAGCCACTTCTCTGAGTCTCCACTAACGGACATTACCACAGTGCTCTGTTTTGCTTAATTATGTTTATGCAAATTTTTAAGTCAAAATTAATACTGAAGGATATAAACATGAAAATTTTTCATCTGATATGAGACTGACAATGATGTTCTCAGTGGGTGCAACCACTTCAACTTAAATATCCCTCCCCCATTGCTGGAGATGCTATTTCCTTATATGTTGGCAATTATAAGCAATAAAGTTACCTAGATGTTAATTTCATCCCAAAATATAGAGGCATTTAAATACAAGATTGTCACACTGGTCTGTTTCTCTGGAAAACTCTAATATAGGATCTATTCTGCGTAGTGTAAAAGTAGAAGATGAAGAAGACTTTGAGATATACAGTATTAGTAGAGTCTCATTTTAAAAGTAAATGACTGTCTTAGGAATGTATATTTGTTAATGCACAATTGTGACCTTCCTTTTTGACAATCATAATGTTGTATTCCCTGTCCATTTACACTTGATCTTAGCCAAAAGGCTGAGAAGTGATTCCCTGTCCATTTAAACTGGAAAATAAGGTAGCAACTTAATTACCAGGAGAAAAGAATTGTCACTTAGACATATCACATTCATCATGAAAATTCCCTTGTACCAGAATAAACTCTACAAAGTGTTCTGTTGATGACACATTAGCAGCTGTGAATCCCCTGATTGATTAAGTCTATTACTAAAGGATATCAATTGTTCATTCAATTGAGTCTTAAGAAATGTGTAAATAGTTTATAAAGATAAAGCATAGGTTTTCAATTTATACTACACTGAACTACAATATATTCTTCTGAACATAGTTAATCTGTAAAAAGCATTTTCCAGGAAATATTTTAAATAAAAAGAAAATGTAGGGGCTGGGGATTTAGCTCAGCGGCAAAAGCGCCTGCCTGGCAAGCGCAAGGTTGTGAGTTCGGTTCCCGGTACTGGAGAAAAACCAAAAAAAAAAAAAAAAAAAGAAAATGTAGCAAATATAGAATTGTATTCTATGGGTGCAGTAAATACTGAATAATAAATAAAAATATGGAAAGTTGAATTATATGTGCATATTTGTATATACCATCATGGAAATGGGAAAATAATCAACATATATTTAAATTTGGTCTAATATTAGCTATAATATATGCATATATTCACTGAAGTCTGAGGAATTAATTATGAGTATGGTAACTGTACCTTTGAGGAATGACAACACAGAGAAACCAAGGGTTTTGGCAATGATATTCCAGCAGTTGGTAGTAAAGTTGGAACATAAAATTTATTCTCTTACTTTAAATCCTATATTCTTCCTTCTTGGAGTGGTATTTGTATAAAAGAATCAAAGACACTGAGAAGACCCTTGGAGGTCACAAAAATTATACTTGTGCCTTCATGTGAATCTAACTGTTCATAACTGACAGCTTCAAGAAAATATCTATGACCTTCCTTACGCTCCACCTCCCAAAAGAAATCCTTTTCTTTCTTTAGTTCCAATTCATTTACTAATCTGTGGTTCTCAGTAGCCAAGGAGAACAACAACAAAAGGAGGGAAAGAGAAAGACAGACAGACAGACAGAGACAGAGGCACAGAAGCAGAGACAGAGAGACAGGGAGAGATACAGACAGAGAAAAGCAGAGAAATAGAGAGAGAACATTTCTCAGCATATAATAGCTCATCAAATCCATTCCCTTTATTTCTTTGAATCTAAGTATTTTAAAGAACAATTGAGTGTTCTTTTCTAGTCATTGAATATTATGATTTCTTTAAGTTATTACATTATTAAAGAAATTTTATCAAATGCAATTCAATGTAATCTTCATGTCATAGTTTTGTATCAGTTATCTGAGTTTTGATTACTATTCTTATTCTAACAAAGCATCATCCTCTTGCATATGTTCTTTGCATATATTCTGTGCCACATTATAGGCTCTTTTGTAAGATAATTTTTTCATCTCTGCTTTTGTGAATTTTCTTTGTATTGGTTAGGCAGTATAATGATGAAAGATGTTACAGCAAATGTTATAATATTGGGACATTACTCAACATCAGTTTTTAAATTCAAAAAAGCATAAACAATGTGCTCTTAATGATTCATCAACTTTTGATATTTTGGGGTTTCAATTTCTTTGGCCTTTGTGGTGAGACTGTTGAATGTAAAGTTGTAAGATTTGTTTGTAATTTAAAATTTATTCCTTTCTCTCTGCTCAAGAGTTGGTAATGATGGTTTTGAGAAATTTATTCTTAATATACTCACATAACAGTTCAGCATCTCACAATTACATTTTTCTGTGGCTGCATGAATTTTTTAACCTCTTGTTAACTACTAGTTGAAAAGAAAATATTGCAAAAGAGATACCTGCCACCAGGTGAGCTGAAGGAATGAAATTGCTTTATGAATAGTGAGATAATCTTACCTCACTTCATTTTATAGTGAAAACTAGTACGTGCATGGACTGGTGTGTGAGTCAATGTATTGGTTACTTTTCTCTTGTACTGAGACAAAATAGCCAACACCCCAGTTGAAGGAAGGAAAGGTTTAGTTAGCTCACAGTTTGTGGAGGTTTCAGTGCACACTCGGCTGGCTCCAAGGGAGAGTGGCACATGGCAGAGGGTAACAGCTCACGGTAGCGGAAGACATCAAAAGCAACAAGAGCAAAAGGGAAGGAGCAGCCAGGAGCAAACCTCTTTCCCTCCCTTTTATTGTATGCAGGATGCCTGCCCCAGGGTAGGTGTAGAACTCACACTCATAGTCCAAGTTTCGGACCATGGATCAATCAAAAACTCTAAAAGCCCACTCCCATGACTGGAAGAGGTTTTGGGGGGACATACAGAAACAAACCATAGCAATCATTTTCTAGAAAACATATGTTTAGGGCTGGGGATATAGCTCAGTGGCACAAGTGCCTGCCTTGCAAGTACAAGGTCCTGAGTTAGATTCCCAATTCAAAAGAAAATATATGTTTAATCTATATCTAACCTTTAGGTTGCATAAAATATAAAAAATAAAATAAAGCATGTAAAATAATAAATTATACTGGAAAACTCTCACACAACACCGAAGTGTAGAACATTTTACTTTATCATTGGTCTAGTTACTACTTTTTTTGGTACCAGGAATCATACTCAGGACCTTGTGCTTGCCAGGAAGGCACTTGTGCTGCTGAGCTATATCCCCGGCCCTGGTCTAGTTACTATTAAAGCATGTTATCTCTTCTTGGTTCCCATGGAAGATTAATGGCACATGCTTCAAGAACTGTAATATTAATAAGGGAAAAACACAATCACTTATGATCAGTGCCTGCAATCAAACTGGCCCCCACAAACTGAATCATAAAATACATGTGGCTGTGAAAAAAAATAATACAGTTCTAAAACTAGATTGAGCAAGTAGGAGAGATTCTATTTCCCTGCAAAGAATAGCAGGTAAACCTTATTTTACTAATAACCATTCACATCAGAACAGGGACTTCCAATCTGAACTGGACATATGGATGACAGTTTGATAGCCTGTAGTATCACAACACTGACTGTTCAAGAAAGAAATTGAAGGACTTAGAAAGTGTATAGAAATGCCTTCCCGCTCTGGAAAATGTCCTTTCTGAGGAATCTGAATGCAAATTATTCCTGTAACCATCATGCATGTAGATGACAGAGTGTAAAGAAAATGAAGTTCGCCCCACAGAATTCTGAAATAGTCTATGAAAAAAATAACTTAACTCTCTAATGGATGATTTAACTCCCTAAAAGGATGATTTAACTTTCTAATGGTTTCATTTGTAAAAAACCAACACTTTATAAAATAATGTAGGCAAGTTTATATTATAAGACAGAGTAGACAATATGAAGTTAAAGATACTATTAAAATATCAATTATTCAATGTCAAGTTGGGTAAAGACATTATCAACTTTTGCTTCTTTAATCTCTATTCTAACAATATTATAAGAATTTTCTTCTGTCACACAATCACAAAAATAGACATCAGTTGTAATAATAAATTTACGTTTTCATCAATAAAATGTAACTCAATCTTCTCTTCAACTTAACTTTTTCTCTAATACAAAGGTTGTTATATACTGTCTGGAAGATTAAATTATAATCTGTGCATACTTCTCACATAACAAAATTCTTGAATTTCTGAATGCAAGTTTTTGAAATGCAGAAATCTTTTCAGCACAACTTTCATGTTTCTATTCAAAAATTTTATGGAATTCAAAAACTATATGATGTTCATTCCATACAAAAAGTGTTAATGTGTTTTACATTTTATTCCTAAGAGAATTGTGAGTCATCTTTGAAGTAAAATATGATAACCTGAGAACCTTATCAGAATTAGTTACTAAACAGAGAAAAATCTGTTTAAAAGTCTTGTCATTCTGATTAACAACACTTCACCCAATATAAATCTTTTCAGATAATAGCATTTTAAAAATTAACCAATCCTTGTAATACTTTTACTTATTCTAGAAAGCATAAAAGGATAATGATTCCTCTTGTAATCTCTCTAGTGGACTTTTTTTCATTCTTAGTCAACATGCTCGCTCTGTTTTCTGTGCCTTCATCGCTCTTCCTTGAGTCCTATATCTTCACCAGTCCGCCATTTTTCTTCTTCCTAAACAACCTATAAAACTGATCTGCTGGGAATCCTTTTCATACAAACCGCACTTAAACATTTCTTTATTTCCTTCTCTCTCAAAAGATATTTTTGAGCTTTTCATTTATACCAGGCTACAATTTTTGGCTCCACTTAATGTTTAATCTTTGATATTCCAAAATTTTAATACAATGTGTTTCAATATAGATATTTTATATTTTTAAATCATGGACATGTTGGATTTTCTATATCCAAAGATACTGTCTCAATGATTCTTAAAATGTTTTTCATGTGCTCCCCTCTTCATTTTATGTCTCTTTCCCAGACTAAAATACGTATTAAGACATATTTTATCTCATAAATTTCTCTTAAATGTTTGATATTCTTGTGTCTGTTTGAGATTCAATGAAACGATCCACCACTTGACTAATTACCATTGTGTGTTCCTAGTCTGCAGTTTACACTCTTCATTGAACTTCTAACTCATATTTCTTCTTCTCTGTTTTGGATCACATAGTGCTTTTATTTTATATTTCAGAGTTGCTGACCATATGTCTCTAGAGTTGTCACCTCTCATGTTGAAATTCATTTAGATCCTATTGATTTTTGCTCATACTGCGTTGTTTCCATAAAAGTCTGGATGTATGTAAAGAGATGCACACTTTAACTGATAAGAATACAATAAAGTCTGTATTGAAAGTCATTTAGATTTGGATAATTTGCATTTTTCAATAAGTACTTATACAAGGAAGATCAGTGTTTTAAAGTCTTTGACTTTAGCAGGTGTTTGTAGCTAATCACAAACATGTCATGACTTCTAGTCAGACCCCCCTGGAAGAGCTAATTTGTGATTATAGAACCTATGGAGAGCCACTGATATTTCCATGCTTCCAAGATGAGGACCAAAACATGCATGTTTTCTCAGTGATCTCTTCTTTGTGGTGATTGTTCTAGTTTACAAACGCTTGTTTGTAGGACCCTCCTTTCACTCAGGTTCCCTTGATTCTCATTTCCTACACTGGCTGCCTCTTAGACTTGCCACCGCTTCCCCAGCTCTTGTTCTAAAGAAAAGCTATGCAAGTTGCAGTGAATACATCTTCTAGCTATGTTACTGTTGCTCAGTCTGTTGCATATTTGCATGTAATTTTTGGTCTAACTTTTGTTTTACAGCATCACTAAATGGTAGATTTCCAAAAAATTACTGGGTTTGTGATTACATTAAATTTATTTATTTTTCTTTTTTCTTTTAAAGATAAAAACTAACAAAACAACAATCAAGACATAATCAAAACAACACAAAATCAACAAAAATGACACATGACCACAAAACACAATGATAGGAATTAAAATGGTTGCTACATTACATGCTGTTATCTTCAATGAAGTTGCTCAGTGCACCAGACTTAAGAATGCAAGATTGATCAAACAATCAAAGAGAGTAACAAACAATAAAAACAAAAAATTAGAAATGATGCAGAGCTTCCCTATACAAGGTGGTAGGAGTTCAGCAATGGTTCTTATTACTGCATGTTGTTCTTCAGATCAGTCATTCTGATTACCAGATCCAAGAGTGCAAAATTGGACAAGAAAAAGCATTTAAGCATTGACTGTTCCTTTCAATAAGCCACAGACATCAGCAATACACCTATCCCAGCTGTCCTTATATGTACATATAAATTTTGTTTTTCATTTTAAAGAGAAAAGAAAAAACAAAGTAACAAAAACAAATACATGAGTGAAACAACATAGAGAACAACAAAATGATACAGAATGTCAAAACAAGGTGATAGGTTATTAACAATTATTGTTATTTTATGTAATGTTATCTTTAAAATGGTTGCACAGATAACCAAATATAGGCATGTAAGATTGATCAATTACACATTAACATTTCCCTATTGTACTACTAACATCTGTTGGTTTATTGATTACATTAAATTTATATAGCTCTTTTTTATGTAGTCACTCCTCAGTACCAATGGAGCACTGGTTCCAGGAACTCAGTGGATACTAATCTCTGTAGATGCTCAGATATCTTATGCATATAGTAGTACAGTATTTGCCTTAAATATTTCACATTATCTCATATATTTAAATAATCTCTGGATTAATTATAATACCAAATACAATATAAATGTTCTGTAAATAGTTACTATATATATATATATATATATATATATATATATATATATATACAAAAATAATTATCCAGAGTGTGGCTTAACATACATATGGTGACTAGGGATTTTTCAATGTACTATTTTGTCACTCAAAATTACAATATGCATGTAAGTTAGCTCTACTTCCCTGGATATGGGAACATAGCCATGTATAACCACTATCATTGAAAATTTGGTTTTAGGTAACTGTTTAATATGAATAATTCATCACAATGTGTAATTAAAGTTATTTGAAATGCAATTTTAAGCATAGAATTGAGCAATCTTATGGAACACAATCATATATTTTTATTAAAAATATATGTGTTTTGATCATGTTTTGTTTTGAGTAAAGCTAAAAAATAATTGCAAACTTTTTTCAGAAAATTTTTATATGCGTTTCCTATCTCTATAAGGTCTTTTTTACCACTTACCTCCAAATTATTGATCATAGAAGGTGTTTGTTTGTGTACACTAAAGTATCTAAAAAAATTAGAAAATATCAGAAAAATCAGTATTTTCTGGCTTAAGCTACAAGTCTTTTCTACTTAAGAAAGTTCACAAAATTCTCTAATGACAGTACACAAATTAATTTATTATTTGCATACAAATTAATTTTAAAACAATGATCAGTATTGATGAAGTGGAAAAGTAATCCCATTTTCTGCCTACTATACTGAATTTTTAACTGTGTCACCTTCAGCAATAGTTAGCACCTAACAGAGAAATCAGCATAATGGAGAATAAAATATATAAGAATTCTCTTCTAAGAGTTTTTACTCAAAGTCACATCTACATTAAAGATATATTTTACCATATATTAAAATAACACTTTTAATTAAAAAGTTTTGGTCTTCATTTTCTGATGTGCCATTTTCGAGAATTTTAGACATTTAATATAATTTTCAAATAAGTTTTGAATTTTAATCATGATATAACTTTTAATAATTTAATATACTGCAAGTAAGGAACTCTCATAAAAAAGCAACAATCTCAGAGAAAATTTCATCACATTGGTAGGTCACTTATTCTAAGCTTCACTCTTGTCACTTAAAAAGCAATCATATGCATATCTAATAAAAAAGTATCTATTAATATTCCTGAAAATAACCACATCCTCTATTTTTAGAGTAGAAGAATTTCTGTCATTTAGAATTTCATTTATTAATTTTGCATGTGGCTAATACACTACGAAAGTATTGGGTTAATCGATTAGTTAGGGGCATCGGGGTTAAGCAAGACCAAAGTGAAAGGAAAATTCATGTGAAATATACGCTGAAAAATTGTAACCATCTTATAGTACAAGAAGATATACAACTATGTTCAGGGCACAAAATCATAGAAATTTATGCATGATAGAATCACGAACTTAAATATCTACCTTATTAAATTTCTTTCCTTAAATAATTTGAATTAGGCATATTTTAGAGAGAAAACAGTACTATGACTACATTTACATTTTGTTGATCACATAATTCACAGTTTTTAAAACCTGTTTTCTGAAATTCCAATAGGAAAAGATGTTTTCTTTTAAACACTGGCTTAGGATGAGTTTTTCAACCACTCTATTTTGCATAATTTTATTCTACAAACAAGTGAAGAAAATGTAAACCTTGTAGTTGCAAAACACTTGCTATACAATAAACTCTGCTTTCAGTTGGGAAATGAAATGGCTAAATTTACTACATGAAACTTGTCCCTTTTTGCTTTTCTTTTTCTATGTATATATCCACTTCTATATCTATAGTTAAGTGCTTATCCAAACGTGTATGTGTATGAGTATCTTCATCTGTACAGTGAAGAGAATGGAATTTAAATATGATATTTCAAGTCAGGAACTTGTCTGACCTCTATATTGAACCACCATTCTGCATTATCACAAGATAATTAAAAATCCTTATCACATCACATGATAAAAAAAATCCTTGGGGCTGGGTATGTAGCTCAGCGGCGCAGCTCCTTGCTTGGCAAGTTCAACATCCTGAGTTTGATTCCAGGTACCAAGAAAAAGAAATCCTTGTCATAGTGATCAAATTTAGATTCTACATTCATAATCCCTGAATTTAAAGATTGAACCTGACACTTTCAAGCTGTAGTCCTCAATACCTTTTATGTTCATGTCTTCATCAGACAGTGATTTTATTTATTTTGTAGGGCTGCCATAAGAATTACATTGATAAAGCTCTTGTATTAAAAATGAGCATATAGCAAACCTTTTACATACTGGCCTTGTCTCAATATTCATTCATTAGTGTGTTTGTAGTATATAACAGTTACATGCCTCATCAGGTGTTGGTAAATGTACACAACACATCTTAGTTCTTTTTTCTTCTCCTTTCCTCCCAGCTGCCTCTTTATATCTTTTTTTGTAAAAAGTCTATCTCCCTATTTCCTCTTAACTGTCTTTTACTTTGCTCTTTATTTATATTTTGGATTTCTCATATAAGAGGAAATCATCTTATATTTAAGCTCGTGTGTCTGACTTATTTCATTAACAAAGTTTCCATGTACATCCATTTTCCTACAAAGAACTCAAGTTTGTAATTCTTTATGGCAGTGTAGTACGCCATTGCATGTGAATTCCACATTTTCTTTATCCAGGCATCTGTGGATAGACATATAGGCTGCTGCCACAATTTAGCCATTATGAATTGTGCCACGATAATATGGATATAAGCGTATCTTTGTGATGTGATACCTTGAACACTTTGGGGAAGATAGCTAGATGGGGAATAGCTGGGCCAATGGGATTTCTAATTTCAGTTTTTTAAGGAATTGACATAGTGATTACCCTAAAGATGAAAAAACAGAAATGCTTGACTCCTTTACAGTTTCAGTACAAATAGTGTATTCCCTTACAGTTTTATTTATATATAAAATTGCATTAACACTAGATAAATGTTTTAAAATACCTGAAAAACACAAAATGTCTGAGAATGACATAAAATATCATCTTCAGAAATCCCACTCTTGTAAGTTTATAATTAGTAGCAGTTTTAATGTATTCCCAACAATAGGAAGATAGTATTTTCTACACTGTCATCATGTAACATAGACCAAAAACATTTTCTGAATTCACAAAACTACATGTTGTTCACGGAGTGTATATGGTATCAGTCCAACCTAAACAGACTGTTCCTTAGCCACTACTATTATTTAAAATGTTGTAGTCATCCTTGGTTCTTCTTAAATATAAATAACCAGTTATAAGGGTGTGTGCTCCAGATATACATTACTGTAAAATTGGAAAACATTCAAAAATATGTTTCTGTTACTATTAATGCATAGAAAGGCAAATAATTGTCCCATCCTAAGGAACACTGAAATTCAGATCATTTTTGAAAAGCTTGCTATGCTGGAAGTTCAAGATGCACTATGCAGATGAATACCAGAAAAGGGTAGCCAACTATTACAATAGGTCTGTCCGATTTAATGAATAGTCATCTGTTTAACTTTTGGCATTCCAGTAGGAGTCTTTTGATAACTAGGCTATTCAAAAACTGAAGTCATTTCATTTGGAGGATATATTGCATGTCAGTTATTTGAAATAGATTTAAAACATACTTGGCCAGGAAATTGAAAATGAAAAAGAAAATAAATATATTCAAATCTGCTATATGAACATATTAATAATTTGTTAGCACATACTCCAATTTGTTATAAGAAGTATTAATGTGCTCTTATGAAGGGATTTATATAAGGTGTTTGGCGAATTATCTCATCATTAACCTAAATTTTCATAAGGCAACCATGGCTGCTCTTTCCAAAGCATCATCCTAGTTCTTATATTTGAACTTCTAATATCCTTTACATAAAGGACATTAATTATGACTTACAAAGTAATTTATAATTTTTTGAGTCTTAAAAATTCACTTTGTGAGAAATAGATTATACTTATATGCCGAGAATGCCTCACTAATAGCACCGTTTTCTAATCATACATTACAAAAGACATATAAAATTTTGGTCAAAATAAAAGATTTTGTGTTCAGTACAGTAAATTGCAATGTATTGACCATGTGTATTTTTTCTCTGTATGTAAATTCAAAGGAAAATAATACAAAGAATGAAATCCAAACAGCAGTTCTTAAATTTGCTATAAAAATAGTTCAATCCAGGTAGTTGATATGCTAAGGAAGAGAGGAAAAGGCAGAAGTTCTTTGCAATGAATTTCTGAGATTCATATCTGATATTGAGAAAAGCACTCAAACATCAAAAGGCAAGGAGCTGAGGATTTGCTTCACACTAACAGGCCCTACATTCAAACCAAACGATATTCTCCAAATGTCAAAAGATAAAGTTTAAGCAAAGTGTCCTAATAAAATTATACAAATTATATATTTCCCTTAAATCCAGTGTCTTAGTCAATTTTAAATTCTGTTTCCAAATCATATTAGGAATTGCCATTAATGACTTATGCATAAGTACTTACTGGCTAAGTAATTATATGCTGAAGATAACTTACCAGATGTGATCGACAAATACAGCAAATGTTTAAATTTTAAAAGATTCTATGGTGAAAGACATACTGCCGTTAACTTCCCTCAAAATAGTCTTTTTTGCTTTGAGCACGTTTATCTGATCATTCTCATTACTTCCTGAAGCTGTTCTGGAAGTCCTCTTTTGGGAGTGCTTTTAGTTACCATGGTCTGGGCTACCTTGATGTCCCGAATCCATTTAAAATACCTTCCCTGGTAATTATGGTTACCAGGAAAAGAACCAGAAGTCACATGCTGCCAGATCTGATGAATAACACTGTTATCAGCCTGCCTTTCTCTCGGATGGCACTTGGTAGTATCAGTCACCATATTTTTTATCACATCTTTGAAAGACAGGAAGGAGGACTTCCAGAATGGCTTTAGAAAATGGCAACAATGACAGTATAATTGTGCTCAAAAAAAGACGGATTCATGTCAATGTATTTGTACTGTAATTTTTTTTAATTTAAACATTCACTTTTCAAAAATTCTTTATATATTTTTCTCGCTTTTGATTATTTTATCCAGATGGAAAAGCCTAAAACACTAAAATCTTTGTCTATGAGAGTCATTCATACCAAGAACTAATCATTTCACTTCAAAAATAAAGTAACAAATTAAAGAAAATAAGCTACCTGAGAATAATTGACTTCAAACTCTTGGACCAAAACTTGTTTAAGTACTACATATGTGAATTTAGAGAAGAAAAATACAAAGAAATCTACTGGTTTCTTTGGGTTGTTTATAGTAACTTTGGGTGTTTCCTACTAAGAAATTTAATAGTAAATTCTTAGTCTAAAGTTTAGCTAAGAAAAATTCCTTGTCTGCTAATGCCTGCTCAGTTTTGACCTTGTTTTCCCATGTTTATGAACAGGTATTTTTTAATCACACACTGATCTATATAGTTTGTCTTTCACGTCAGAAATAACAGTTTCATATGAGAAGGTGCCCCCATCTGCCACAGCATTTATTGACTCTTGAACAAGTTCCTAGAATCCTCAATATTAGTGATCCTTTTAGGTCCATGGTATTTATCAAGCTGTCACTCGTATCTTGTACAAATTTAATACCATGAAATTTTCAGTATGATTGCAATACATTAAGTACACAATTATCGATTACTTACTATGCAGCCAATATTGCTAGCCTGGCAAAACAACCCCGGTGTTCTTGGCTTCAAGGCATCCACTTTCCAGAATCTAAAACAAAGTGCTTTCTATGGGCTCTTCTGCAGGCAGAAGATGAAGACAAAAAAGATAGAAGCAGAACCTGACTGACAAAAAGTTGGCAAAGCAGAAGGAAGAGCTTTTCAGAGTCAATGCGTGAAATCATGAACACATGAGCATAGTTCAGAAAGACTGAAATTACTTCAGCATTATTAAAGACAAACACCAAAGGGCGCATCAAGATGATTTAGGATAGTTCTGCCTAGGTTAAGTCTTTTGGAAATAAGAAAAATTAAATTATTAGATTGCTTCCTATGCACATTTAAGTATTAAAAATGTAGAATATATTCATGCATAGTTTTATATATGCATATACATCAAACAAAGACATAGGTAAGTATGTCA
Source organism: Chinchilla lanigera (assembly GCF_000276665.1). Classification (NCBI taxonomy): domain Eukaryota; kingdom Metazoa; phylum Chordata; class Mammalia; order Rodentia; family Chinchillidae; genus Chinchilla; species Chinchilla lanigera. The sequence continues at coordinate 13,294,516 of NW_004955418.1, forward strand.
TGACACTTTTTGTGAAGAAATGAACAAAGTGCTGTAATAGAAGATAATAGGCTCATTTGAAAGATAAAAAGTATTCAAAAAGGGGGCTAGTATTTAAAGAATTGGGGTTATGGCAATGGGGAAGTAGTCACAGAAAACAAGTCAAAATGTTTCCAGGTGAGAGAGTGCTTGGCACAGTGTAGGAGCCACGTACGTGTTACATCCTTCTCTCTTACAGGGAGAAGGGTAAGAAAGTGGAAGGGTAGGAGAATTTTAAAAAGTGGGATAGGGTAAAACAGGGATTTGAAAGACCTAGGGAAGGAGGTGGATAAGATTAAAAGTTCGATTTTCTAATACATTTATGATAATGTATTCAACATTATTACTTCTCTGGTTGGCAGGATAAATCTAGATGAAATACAATGTGATTTTTCTAAGAAAGGAAATATCAGTCAGTGTTATTGAAACAGTGACATAAATGTGCATTCCCACATCCAAGCAGTACACACTTAATTGGTGAATTCTTTTAGAAGTCTGTTTTTTTTTATCAAAAGCACATTCCTTTTGATCTAGAAATACAAATTCTAGAAATTATTCAGAATTATTTAAACATATTTAAAGAGAGGGCTGGGGATTTAGCTCAGCGGCAAAGTGCCTGCCTGGCAAGCATAAGGTCGTGAGTTCGGTTCCCGGTACCGGAGAAAAACAAAACAAAAAAAAAATTTTAAAGAAAAATAAAAATAAATACCTTAAAATTTCATTATACAAAAATAGGTATTACATGGATCCATTATTGATATATTAATTTTGTTATATCATGTAACAGTTCTATCAGTAAATATTTCACTGTCTAACAATTTATGTATTGCAAGCTGATTCTATAGTTTAGAAAAATTCTATGAAAATTAATAAAAACAAACAGAGTTCAGTATGCTGATATCTACCTGTAATCATGGCTACTCAAGAAGTTGAGTTAGAAGGAAGGCAAGTTCCAGGCCATACAGGGGAATTTAGTGACACTCTGTTTCAAAAATAAGATAAAGAAAAAAGAAGAGAAAGAGAAAGAGAGAGAGAAAAAAGAAAGCAAGAAGGCAAGAATGAAAGGAAAGAAGGAAGGAAGGAAGAAAAGAAGGAAGGAAGGAAGGAAGGAAGGAAGGAAGGAAGGAAGGAAGGAAGGAAAGAAAGAGGAAGGAAGGAAGAAAGAAAGGAAGAAAGGAAAAAGAAGGCTGAGGTGGATGCGTGAGTCATAGCTCAGTGCTCCGTGGGTTCAATACCCAGTAACACAAAAATAAATAAATAAATAAATAAACAGTAGTTTAAAATTTACCTACTTTACCTGTTCAAATAATTTAGAAACTTCTTTAAAAATATAGTTACAGAAAGCCTTCATTTTATTTTGTTAGGAAAGGCATTTACATATTTATCATTTATTTTTTAAAAACGTTTATCTATGTTTATTTATGTATATTTATATTTAAATATGTTTGTTTATGTCTCCAACCTTTTTAAGAAAATGTTTACACTAACCAAAAAATATGCCTTAATCACATCAATATTTCATATTGAACTAGTCTCATCATAATAATGATCGGAAAATAGCAACATTACATTTCTCTTACGTCCATTTATTTATATTTATTTTATGCTATACTAATATTTCTTCTTTTATGGTAGAATTTCTGATATAATCATCTAATTTTTAACAGAACTAAAAGCATTAGTGGTAGATAAAATTTAAGGATATAGTTTGATAGCAGGATAGTACATACTGACACTGGAATAGCTACAGGGCAGAACTTTTTATTATTTACATCTCCAAACACCTGGGGAAAGGGCAACAGCAAATTGGAGCTGTACAGAGCAACTGATGCATGGCAGCTAGGAAGGGGTTAGCTCGATATTGGGGGGATTCTATTGAATAGCTAATCAGAATAATTTTGCAGTCTCCTGAACATAACTGTGCTTCATTTTCTGAAATCTGACTCTAGGATAATTAGGACTTATATATGAAAAATGGCTTCATGAGTGTGAGAGCTTCATAAAGAAAATGTTTGGGCTATGGATTAAATCAACTGCTTAAAAATGGAAAGTGACCAGCTTCTAAGCATACTGTCAAAATGATTTAATCATTTTATTTTTGAAAAGTATGAAAATTTCTCAAAAACTTTAAACTACCATATAATCCAGCAATTTCGCTACTGAACATATGTCCAACAGAAATGAACCCAACATGCTAAAGAGATATTTATATTTCCACGTTTATTACTGCACTATTTGCAATAACCAGGGTATGAAATCAACCTAAGTGCTCATCAACTGATGAATGAATACAGAAATTGGAGTATACACACAGTGGAACTCTACCCAGTCATTAAAAAAAAAAAGAGTGAAATTGCTTTCTACAAAGTTGATAAAACTGGAAGAAATTATCATCAGCGAAATAACCCAGACACAAAAAGACAAATACTATATGATCTTACCCATTTTTGTCATCTGTAACATGAATCTTACAGATAGAGAAGCTGGAATAATCCTTATCAAATGAAAAGATGGGTTGACAAAGTGAAGGTGGGAGAGCTAGTCAATAGGTATGTATTCACAGTACCAGAAGAAATAAGTTATGGTGTGTAATACATTAATGGAGACCTACAGTTAGTAATAAATGTTGCATGTTTTTAAAAAGCTAGAAGGTATTTGATTATTTCACCTCAAAATATAATAAATATGTGAGATAAAGATACACTATTTACACCCATTTTAGATAATTACACAATGGACACATGTATCAAAGCAATGTGTTCTACAGCATAATTCTGTATCATTATTAAGTTTCAAGTTAACATAAAATGAAAGATAGATACATTAAACTAAGTCTATATTCATTTACATAATCTAATGTGCAGATACATGAAAACTAAACTGAAAACAAGGATATTATTTATTAAGTGTTTAACCCAAGTGAAGACTACACATTTCTGAGAAATTGTTATTTCATTTACTAGCTCTACTTTTGAAACAGCTATGACCACTCCAAAGGGAAGGTTCTATGGTGAAATACAGTAATTACTCATTGGAAAATACTGTAATTATGATGAAAAGAAATTACATTCAGCTTTTGCATGGGTTATGTAAGGATTTTACAGAAATGTGACTCAAACTAATAAGGAATAAAATGATGAAATAAAAACCAACAGGAGACTATAAAAGCAAAGAATATGCTTTAATTCTGACTCCGTCTGTCTGTCTGTCTGTCTGTCTCTGCCTCTCTTTTCAAATTCCTATGCTGAAGAACAAATAAAGCATGCTAGGCAAGTTCTTTACCACAGAACTGTAACCCTAGCATTCTTACTCTGGTATTTGCATCCATTTTAAAAAATTATTGATACTTACACCAAGCAAAATTATTTTAGAAGGTCATCTAACATCTTACATAAACATTTGTTCTTATTGTTTTTAGAGGAAATCAGCCATAGTTTGGGTGATATCTTTCCAGCCTGGTGAATTTGTTTTGCAAGAACAGATCGAGTGCAATATTTCTTTTTAGGAAAGCAAACCCTTACCTGTATATTTATGGAAGAACCCATCAAACGAAATGAATTACACTTGAACCTAGCGAGCACAACATAAAATCATATGCTAAGCTATGCCAGAAAGAGAAAGTATACAAATTTTAAATGAAGAATTTTCTACAGGATAAATTCTGTTGTTATAGAGTAGATTGATAATGTCCCCCAAAGGCCCCATGCACTAATAAGTAGGGCCTTTGGGGGGGAATTGAATCATGGAGTGATATACCAGACTTTCTGTTAAAAAAAGTGGGTTTTGATCAAAACAGGGGATTCACTGGGAGTATCACTTGGAAAGCTATTTTACCCTTCCCAGGTACCTGCTTTCTTTCCCCCAGATGCCTTGTCACAGGCCACTTTTTCTCTGCTGTATACGTCTGCCATGCTGGTTTCTGCCTTGAACCCAGCTGACTCTGGACTGCAACCATGAATGAAGTTAAATCTCTTCTCCTTTAATTTGAAAGTATTGGGTATTTTCCCTTAGCTATGAGAAAAGTAAGACAGATTTTGGTAACATGATTTTGGTCATTGCTGTGACTACCTTGAGAATTAGTTTACAAGATGTATTTAGAAAGATTTGGAAGTGTCAGGTAGAGAAGCCCCAGAATGCTGTAAGGTAAACTTGATGAAATATTTGGATCAGTGCTCAAAAGACTAGAATCCTAATGAAAAAGCAGAGTAAAGAGAAGGCTGAGGAGGTTTCAGTTGGGAAAAAAATGTCTTCATTGGCAGTTAGATGAGAGAGCATGTGTACTATGTTCAGGCAGAAAATTTACCTACATTTTGCCCATGTACCAAGGATTTGTAGGATAATGAAGGTAATTAATCTAGTGAAGACAACTTCAAGGTAGACCAGTGTTGATGCTGAGGCATGGTTATTGATAATGGGTTTTCAGCCATATATACCTTGACAAGCAAGACAAAAATGTAGAAATGAATAACTTGAAAAATGTTTCTGGTAGACAGGAAAACAGGTCCTGTAAAATTGAGACCTATAAAAATATACCCTGAAAAATTGAGGCCTAAAAAGCTTTGGCTTATAAGAGCTTAGTTGCTTAAAAGTTTAGCTTTAAAAAGAAGCCAGGTACTTTGTATCAGGAATACAGGAAGGATGCCTTAATGGTATCCCCAGAATCAGCAAGACACTATTTATCTCAGGCTAGAGGTCTGAAAGTAAAAGACATCCCCAGGCCAAACAGTCAAGAGTTTTACAGAGCTAAGCTATGCAGGCAGTCAGAGATTTCTGTAACTATGATCCAAGCATGCCTCTCTACTATTTGAGTTGGTGGAAGATCTTTATACCTTCCATATGATTCTGATTTGAAGGGCAAGCTGAAACTAAAAGTTCTGGGGTTAGGAATGCTTCCTCTAACTTTTAAGAAGAAGGTCAGTGAGGTCTGGCAGTGTACCTGTGAGACAGCTCTATTTGAAGCTATGAGAGTAAAGCCAAAGAAGTTGGAGAAAGTAGGAACATAAAACTTCCACTAAAGAAAACTTTAGGCAATGGACAAAGATGCCCTAAGAAAGAATCCATGAGAGAATCTTCTGTATCCTGTGATGTAGACGTGGGGCTACCCAAGATCTTTGGAGTTCACATCTTTGCCTCCATTCCTGAACACAGAGATGCGGGATTTAATGTTTGTACTTCTGAAGTTTGGTCTTGCTTTTCATTTTGGTCTTACATTGATTTCTCTCTCTCTCTCTCTCTCTGTCTCTCTCTGTCTCTCTCTCTCTCTCTCTCTCTCTCTCTCTCTCTCTCTCTCTCTCTCTGTCTCTCTCTCTCTCTGTCTCTGTCTCTCTCTCTCTCGGGAATATTTAACTTTTGTCATGTATGTTAGAAATGTTTAACTTTCAGTTTGATTTTCACAGGGGCTCAAAGCTAAGAATTGGCCTTGGTTCTCAGAGGAGAGTTTGGATTTGAAATTTCAGCAATGCTGAAACCATTAAGATTTTGGAGACTCCTAGAGGGAGATATGCATGAGTCTCTTGAAGTCCTCGGTCAGAATGTGATGGATTAGATTAAGAATATTCCCCAAACAGCTACACTCATAGGCAGGGCTTTTGGAAGATGATTCAGTCCTGGGGGAGATACATTTGACTTGAAGTTAGGAGGTAAATTCCGGTTCTAGGAGACAGTGGGCCACTGTGCAAGTGCCTTGGAGGGATTTGTCTCCCTCCCTTGCTTCCTCCTTCTCTCTGTGCTTCCTGGTCACCATGGCATGAGCAGCTTTTCCTTCACTGTGCCCATCACCATGCCATTCTGCCTGGAAGCTGCCGATCGTGACCTGTAACCACAACCACCAGCTAAAGTAAGCCTCTCTTCCTTGGACTGCAAGTGTTCAGTATTTTGTCCTTCTGATGAGAAAATTAACTAATACACACATGTTTATTTATATATTTATTTTACTCAAACTGCCTAAAGGAAAAAGTAGATATTAGAAACCTGTACATTAAAGTACATATAGATTGTATGTCAATCATAACATATGGTGTTACTTAAATCTTGATCTAAACTGGTTAACAGTCTTTCTTTAGAATTAAATATAGAAATTCTGTTAGTAGATACTGGAAAGTATTAGGTAGTATATGTATACAACTGCATGCTTGCTATATGCATGCAGAGATCTTATTTATGATTAAGTTGAAAAATCCCTGTCTTTGAAATACAAACTAAAACATTTAAAAGGAAATGATGGTGCCTAAGATCTGCTTTATAAAGTACAGATGAGGTCAAAGTAGATGAGCAGTTTCTTTTATGGGGTTTCCTTACACCATTGAGTCTATATATTACATGCATTTGAAATTCTCCATAAACTCTGAATCAGATCCCTTGTGTCAAAACACAAGAAAATAATTTGTTAGTTTATTTGTAGAAGAACTAATGAACCGTTGAGAACATGAACTGTCAAGCTCTTGTCTTAAACCTCATAAGTAGCTTAATTTAAAATAGGAACACTAAATGACAAGTGAAATGCACTATCTATGAAAACATGTACAATTTGTTTTTCTTTAGACAGAGTTTAAATCCAAATGGTTCTTGTGGTTTATATATATTATACATATATATAATATATTCAAATATATGTACACATTTGAATAGAATAACTGTGAGAGATATTATCACATCTCCTTAGCCACTATCATATTATCCCCTCCTTTCTTATTATCCTGGATAATGTGTAATTTAGTCCTTTAGATATCAGCTATGTATTCTACCCCTTCAGAACTATTGTCATGTGAGAATTTTAAATTTTAAAATAAATGACAAATAATACATTTATGTATTATTTGAAAGCATGAAAGCATGAAATAGAAGTCAGATTATGTAAAAAAAAACTCTAAAATAGAAAAATGTTAAATTTTTAAAGTTAAGAATAAAACATCTGGTATAAATTGTTAGCAACAGAAAGTTCACACATTTGACTTCTATAGACATTAATTTTATATCTAAGATTTATGGCAGCGGTTCATTCAATGTTATCTGGACACATTAATAACATTGGTTTACTTAATATCATTGAATTAATAGAATCAAAAAGATCTAATAGGAAGTTTCACCTTTGTCCTTCTATCACTTTTTAATCCATGACTGTCACCTGAATTTTACACTAGCCCCTTTGTAAATTGTAATGCAGGTTTAACATTTTTTAAAGTGTTACTGTATATTTTTCATTAAATTTCAAACATTGCAACACAATATTCACTTATGTCTTTATATTAATAAAGTATTAGCCATAAATTAATGTAAAAGAGTACAAGTATCTCTTTCAAATAAGACTAATGTGAACACTTGTCACTAACAGACAACTAAGATAGGATAAATTATTGTCATTTGGGAGAGGTATAAAACTCTGACATTTTGCTTTGGTGATAAAGTAAAATACTTCTAGTTAGAAACAAATAACAATGAATCTTGTCAGGGTCCTAGAGAAAAATAGAATAAAAATATAATGTGAATAGTAGAATATTCTAGGGATCGCTTAATTTACAAACTCTTGTAAATCAAAATGGGACCCATGCCAAGGGCTCTCTTGGCTTATACTGGCACGGAACACCCAAAGGATAATCCTAAAGTTTGGCCAATTTAAAATCCCAGGCAATTCAAAAATTACCTTTAAGCAACTATATTCTTTAGTTGCAGTATATTGTTTAAAACATATTGAATAATAATTCAAAATAATTCAATAATCAATTCAATAATTCAATTATAATTCAAAAGTGTTCACTGTTGTAAGAAAAAATACAAATTCTGAATAAGAGGTCAAATATTCTTTGTTTAAATTAAGGGAAGAGTGTCCCATACCATTCCTTGTCTAAGTCTTATACTAAGAAGTCTTGTAATTATAAATTCTATATCTGTCTCTTTGCATTTAGTTCATTTTATACCAAAGTGAGCTTCTCTCCGATGTTACACATGGGAATTGTTCTCAAGCTCCTGAGAGCACCTTCTTTGGGATATAATTATCAAAGACCAGCACCTATATTTCCCAGTTTGTATTGGAAAGCTGAAGCCTAATTTCTTTGGGGACCACCCTCAAAATGGTAAAACAATCTCTTTTCAAAAAGATAGTTTGTTTTCCTTCTGTCAAGCCCACTGGCTAACAAAGATAATCACCCCCACTGTGAAGTGAATTTGGGTTCAATATTGTGCAACAGACAATGCTGTCATATCTTCTTTTTAAGAGATGGGATGTCATGAGCTATGTATCTACTTGTCTGTGTAAAATGGTGACATTTCTCTCTGAAATATCTTTGTTGATTGTCTATAATGGGCATTATCTTCTGGTTTACTATATATTCAATAACAGTACTGTTTCTGATCTACTTTTGTGGATAGGCTTATTAGATGAAAATCTTGTTTTTTAATTATATTGCATCAAACTGTATTTCTTTTTAATATATATTTTAGTTTTCTGGGCTACATGTTGCTTCTACATTTCTTTGGGTCACTTTTGTGCTAACATGCTATTTTTCCATCAAACCAACCCAATTGTCCTCCAGATGCTATTGATAGTGCTCTTAATTATCTGAGCACTCAATTAAATTACAGGTGGGAAGAATGCAAATCCCACTGCCTGAGGTATAGGAAGACATCCTGCTGCAAGCAAGCACAACCCCCCAACACCTGAGCCTAGCCAGGACAATACATGAGGCGACCTGGTCACCATGCTCTCTTTTGCACCATCTATTGCAAGTGTAGAAAATCGCAGGGCAATTTTTGCATTGGTTTTATGACTGCCCATTGTTTTCCCTTTGCTTTTCTTTGCCTAATATAATTAGTAGTTCTTTACATACTATTAAAATTGCTAGTAACTCCTTAAATACTATCAAATCACCAGCTATTAAAGTCACTTAAAATACTTCTAAGAAAAAATACAGTATTTAGATTAATAAGAAATAAATAAAATTTTATTGGCTAAGGATTCTGACCCAAATAAACTTTAGCTGATCTCTTTGACC
>NW_004955418.1:13306080-13349995 GCF_000276665.1 Chinchilla lanigera
AAGAATTTATCATCAGCGAAATAACCCAGACACAAAAAGACAAATACTATATGATCTTACCCATTTTTGTCATCTGTAACATGAATCTTACAGATAGAGAAGCTGGAATAATCCTTATCAAATGAAAAGATGGGTTGACAAAGTGAAGGTGGGAGAGCTAGTCAATAGGTATGTATTCACAGTACCAGAAGAAATAAGTTATGGTGTGTAATACATTAATGGAGACCTACAGTTAGTAATAAATGTTGCATGTTTTTAAAAAGCTAGAAGGTATTTGATTATTTCACCTCAAAATATAATAAATATGTGAGATAAAGATACACTATTTACACCCATTTTAGATAATTACACAATGGACACATGTATCAAAGCAATGTGTTCTACAGCATAATTCTGTATCATTATTAAGTTTCAAGTTAACATAAAATGAAAGATAGATACATTAAACTAAGTCTATATTCATTTACATAATCTAATGTGCAGATACATGAAAACTAAACTGAAAACAAGGATATTATTTATTAAGTGTTTAACCCAAGTGAAGACTACACATTTCTGAGAAATTGTTATTTCATTTACTAGCTCTACTTTTGAAACAGCTATGACCACTCCAAAGGGAAGGTTCTATGGTGAAATACAGTAATTACTCATTGGAAAATACTGTAATTATGATGAAAAGAAATTACATTCAGCTTTTGCATGGGTTATGTAAGGATTTTACAGAAATGTGACTCAAACTAATAAGGAATAAAATGATGAAATAAAAACCAACAGGAGACTATAAAAGCAAAGAATATGCTTTAATTCTGACTCCGTCTGTCTGTCTGTCTGTCTGTCTCTGCCTCTCTTTTCAAATTCCTATGCTGAAGAACAAATAAAGCATGCTAGGCAAGTTCTTTACCACAGAACTGTAACCCTAGCATTCTTACTCTGGTATTTGCATCCATTTTAAAAAATTATTGATACTTACACCAAGCAAAATTATTTTAGAAGGTCATCTAACATCTTACATAAACATTTGTTCTTATTGTTTTTAGAGGAAATCAGCCATAGTTTGGGTGATATCTTTCCAGCCTGGTGAATTTGTTTTGCAAGAACAGATCGAGTGCAATATTTCTTTTTAGGAAAGCAAACCCTTACCTGTATATTTATGGAAGAACCCATCAAACGAAATGAATTACACTTGAACCTAGCGAGCACAACATAAAATCATATGCTAAGCTATGCCAGAAAGAGAAAGTATACAAATTTTAAATGAAGAATTTTCTACAGGATAAATTCTGTTGTTATAGAGTAGATTGATAATGTCCCCCAAAGGCCCCATGCACTAATAAGTAGGGCCTTTGGGGGGGAATTGAATCATGGAGTGATATACCAGACTTTCTGTTAAAAAAAGTGGGTTTTGATCAAAACAGGGGATTCACTGGGAGTATCACTTGGAAAGCTATTTTACCCTTCCCAGGTACCTGCTTTCTTTCCCCCAGATGCCTTGTCACAGGCCACTTTTTCTCTGCTGTATACGTCTGCCATGCTGGTTTCTGCCTTGAACCCAGCTGACTCTGGACTGCAACCATGAATGAAGTTAAATCTCTTCTCCTTTAATTTGAAAGTATTGGGTATTTTCCCTTAGCTATGAGAAAAGTAAGACAGATTTTGGTAACATGATTTTGGTCATTGCTGTGACTACCTTGAGAATTAGTTTACAAGATGTATTTAGAAAGATTTGGAAGTGTCAGGTAGAGAAGCCCCAGAATGCTGTAAGGTAAACTTGATGAAATATTTGGATCAGTGCTCAAAAGACTAGAATCCTAATGAAAAAGCAGAGTAAAGAGAAGGCTGAGGAGGTTTCAGTTGGGAAAAAAATGTCTTCATTGGCAGTTAGATGAGAGAGCATGTGTACTATGTTCAGGCAGAAAATTTACCTACATTTTGCCCATGTACCAAGGATTTGTAGGATAATGAAGGTAATTAATCTAGTGAAGACAACTTCAAGGTAGACCAGTGTTGATGCTGAGGCATGGTTATTGATAATGGGTTTTCAGCCATATATACCTTGACAAGCAAGACAAAAATGTAGAAATGAATAACTTGAAAAATGTTTCTGGTAGACAGGAAAACAGGTCCTGTAAAATTGAGACCTATAAAAATATACCCTGAAAAATTGAGGCCTAAAAAGCTTTGGCTTATAAGAGCTTAGTTGCTTAAAAGTTTAGCTTTAAAAAGAAGCCAGGTACTTTGTATCAGGAATACAGGAAGGATGCCTTAATGGTATCCCCAGAATCAGCAAGACACTATTTATCTCAGGCTAGAGGTCTGAAAGTAAAAGACATCCCCAGGCCAAACAGTCAAGAGTTTTACAGAGCTAAGCTATGCAGGCAGTCAGAGATTTCTGTAACTATGATCCAAGCATGCCTCTCTACTATTTGAGTTGGTGGAAGATCTTTATACCTTCCATATGATTCTGATTTGAAGGGCAAGCTGAAACTAAAAGTTCTGGGGTTAGGAATGCTTCCTCTAACTTTTAAGAAGAAGGTCAGTGAGGTCTGGCAGTGTACCTGTGAGACAGCTCTATTTGAAGCTATGAGAGTAAAGCCAAAGAAGTTGGAGAAAGTAGGAACATAAAACTTCCACTAAAGAAAACTTTAGGCAATGGACAAAGATGCCCTAAGAAAGAATCCATGAGAGAATCTTCTGTATCCTGTGATGTAGACGTGGGGCTACCCAAGATCTTTGGAGTTCACATCTTTGCCTCCATTCCTGAACACAGAGATGCGGGATTTAATGTTTGTACTTCTGAAGTTTGGTCTTGCTTTTCATTTTGGTCTTACATTGATTTCTCTCTCTCTCTCTCTCTCTGTCTCTCTCTGTCTCTCTCTCTCTCTCTCTCTCTCTCTCTCTCTCTCTCTCTCTCTCTCTGTCTCTCTCTCTCTCTGTCTCTGTCTCTCTCTCTCTCGGGAATATTTAACTTTTGTCATGTATGTTAGAAATGTTTAACTTTCAGTTTGATTTTCACAGGGGCTCAAAGCTAAGAATTGGCCTTGGTTCTCAGAGGAGAGTTTGGATTTGAAATTTCAGCAATGCTGAAACCATTAAGATTTTGGAGACTCCTAGAGGGAGATATGCATGAGTCTCTTGAAGTCCTCGGTCAGAATGTGATGGATTAGATTAAGAATATTCCCCAAACAGCTACACTCATAGGCAGGGCTTTTGGAAGATGATTCAGTCCTGGGGGAGATACATTTGACTTGAAGTTAGGAGGTAAATTCCGGTTCTAGGAGACAGTGGGCCACTGTGCAAGTGCCTTGGAGGGATTTGTCTCCCTCCCTTGCTTCCTCCTTCTCTCTGTGCTTCCTGGTCACCATGGCATGAGCAGCTTTTCCTTCACTGTGCCCATCACCATGCCATTCTGCCTGGAAGCTGCCGATCGTGACCTGTAACCACAACCACCAGCTAAAGTAAGCCTCTCTTCCTTGGACTGCAAGTGTTCAGTATTTTGTCCTTCTGATGAGAAAATTAACTAATACACACATGTTTATTTATATATTTATTTTACTCAAACTGCCTAAAGGAAAAAGTAGATATTAGAAACCTGTACATTAAAGTACATATAGATTGTATGTCAATCATAACATATGGTGTTACTTAAATCTTGATCTAAACTGGTTAACAGTCTTTCTTTAGAATTAAATATAGAAATTCTGTTAGTAGATACTGGAAAGTATTAGGTAGTATATGTATACAACTGCATGCTTGCTATATGCATGCAGAGATCTTATTTATGATTAAGTTGAAAAATCCCTGTCTTTGAAATACAAACTAAAACATTTAAAAGGAAATGATGGTGCCTAAGATCTGCTTTATAAAGTACAGATGAGGTCAAAGTAGATGAGCAGTTTCTTTTATGGGGTTTCCTTACACCATTGAGTCTATATATTACATGCATTTGAAATTCTCCATAAACTCTGAATCAGATCCCTTGTGTCAAAACACAAGAAAATAATTTGTTAGTTTATTTGTAGAAGAACTAATGAACCGTTGAGAACATGAACTGTCAAGCTCTTGTCTTAAACCTCATAAGTAGCTTAATTTAAAATAGGAACACTAAATGACAAGTGAAATGCACTATCTATGAAAACATGTACAATTTGTTTTTCTTTAGACAGAGTTTAAATCCAAATGGTTCTTGTGGTTTATATATATTATACATATATATAATATATTCAAATATATGTACACATTTGAATAGAATAACTGTGAGAGATATTATCACATCTCCTTAGCCACTATCATATTATCCCCTCCTTTCTTATTATCCTGGATAATGTGTAATTTAGTCCTTTAGATATCAGCTATGTATTCTACCCCTTCAGAACTATTGTCATGTGAGAATTTTAAATTTTAAAATAAATGACAAATAATACATTTATGTATTATTTGAAAGCATGAAAGCATGAAATAGAAGTCAGATTATGTAAAAAAAAACTCTAAAATAGAAAAATGTTAAATTTTTAAAGTTAAGAATAAAACATCTGGTATAAATTGTTAGCAACAGAAAGTTCACACATTTGACTTCTATAGACATTAATTTTATATCTAAGATTTATGGCAGCGGTTCATTCAATGTTATCTGGACACATTAATAACATTGGTTTACTTAATATCATTGAATTAATAGAATCAAAAAGATCTAATAGGAAGTTTCACCTTTGTCCTTCTATCACTTTTTAATCCATGACTGTCACCTGAATTTTACACTAGCCCCTTTGTAAATTGTAATGCAGGTTTAACATTTTTTAAAGTGTTACTGTATATTTTTCATTAAATTTCAAACTTATTGCAACACAATATTCACTTATGTCTTTATATTAATAAAGTATTAGCCATAAATTAATGTAAAGGAGTACAAGTATCTCTTTCAAATAAGACTAATGTGAACACTCGTCACTAACAGACTAAGATAGGATAAATTATTGTCATTTGGGAGAGGTATAAAACTCTGACATTTTGCTTTGGTGATAAAGTAAAATACTTCTAGTTAGAAACAAATAACAATGAATCTTGTCAGGGTCCTAGAGAAAAATAGAATAAAAATATAATGTGAATAGTAGAATATTCTAGGGATCGCTTAATTTACAAACTCTTGTAAATCAAAATGGGACCCATGCCAAGGGCTCTCTTGGCTTATACTGGCACGGAACACCCAAAGGATAATCCTAAAGTTTGGCCAATTTAAAATCCCAGGCAATTCAAAAATTACCTTTAAGCAACTATATTCTTTAGTTGCAGTATATTGTTTAAAACATATTGAATAATAATTCAAAATAATTCAATAATCAATTCAATAATTCAATTATAATTCAAAAGTGTTCACTGTTGTAAGAAAAAATACAAATTCTGAATAAGAGGTCAAATATTCTTTGTTTAAATTAAGGGAAGAGTGTCCCATACCATTCCTTGTCTAAGTCTTATACTAAGAAGTCTTGTAATTATAAATTCTATATCTGTCTCTTTGCATTTAGTTCATTTTATACCAAAGTGAGCTTCTCTCCGATGTTACACATGGGAATTGTTCTCAAGCTCCTGAGAGCACCTTCTTTGGGATATAATTATCAAAGACCAGCACCTATATTTCCCAGTTTGTATTGGAAAGCTGAAGCCTAATTTCTTTGGGGACCACCCTCAAAATGGTAAAACAATCTCTTTTCAAAAAGATAGTTTGTTTTCCTTCTGTCAAGCCCACTGGCTAACAAAGATAATCACCCCCACTGTGAAGTGAATTTGGGTTCAATATTGTGCAACAGACAATGCTGTCATATCTTCTTTTTAAGAGATGGGATGTCATGAGCTATGTATCTACTTGTCTGTGTAAAATGGTGACATTTCTCTCTGAAATATCTTTGTTGATTGTCTATAATGGGCATTATCTTCTGGTTTACTATATATTCAATAACAGTACTGTTTCTGATCTACTTTTGTGGATAGGCTTATTAGATGAAAATCTTGTTTTTTAATTATATTGCATCAAACTGTATTTCTTTTTAATATATATTTTAGTTTTCTGGGCTACATGTTGCTTCTACATTTCTTTGGGTCACTTTTGTGCTAACATGCTATTTTTCCATCAAACCAACCCAATTGTCCTCCAGATGCTATTGATAGTGCTCTTAATTATCTGAGCACTCAATTAAATTACAGGTGGGAAGAATGCAAATCCCACTGCCTGAGGTATAGGAAGACATCCTGCTGCAAGCAAGCACAACCCCCCAACACCTGAGCCTAGCCAGGACAATACATGAGGCGACCTGGTCACCATGCTCTCTTTTGCACCATCTATTGCAAGTGTAGAAAATCGCAGGGCAATTTTTGCATTGGTTTTATGACTGCCCATTGTTTTCCCTTTGCTTTTCTTTGCCTAATATAATTAGTAGTTCTTTACATACTATTAAAATTGCTAGTAACTCCTTAAATACTATCAAATCACCAGCTATTAAAGTCACTTAAAATACTTCTAAGAAAAAATACAGTATTTAGATTAATAAGAAATAAATAAAATTTTATTGGCTAAGGATTCTGACCCAAATAAACTTTAGCTGATCTCTTTGACCACTTTGAAGATATCAGTATGTAATACAACAACCATTGTTAATTTCCTACCACTTTGTCTATAACTCTGTATTGTGTGTATTGTTCTTATGCTGTTTTGTAATTGGATGTCTGTTTATTAATGTTTTCCTTCTTTTATTCTTAAAATAAATTAAAAAAATAAAATTGTTTTAAGAGATTCCTAATTTAAATGAATATATATTAAGATATCATTCACTGAAATGTTCTCCTCATTCTAATCACTTAAAAAATAAATAGCCAAATTAAATATTAAAATGGTAATATAAATTGTATATAAAACCACTGAGAATATGTCTTAAATATTATATCATATTCAGTAACTTTAGCACATTAAAAGCAAATAGATTTTTTTCTCTTTCATTAATATTATTTAATTTTCCTAGTTTTCTATCCTGCAAATGTGCTCATTATTTAAATGGGTTAAAATATGGATACCTTCATTACAATCATTTGGATTCTATGCTTCTCAGAAACTCACTTCCCAAAATTACGATGTTTTAATTTACATTTATTGTTTTGTGTTAATAAAAGTTTTAACTAGCAGTTAGTAGATGTAGGAACTATAGCAGTTACTATATCTGCTTTCCATGTATTTTATTCAAATCTAATTTTCACTCCAATCTTATGAAATAGGGGCCAAACCTAATTAGTGTAAGAAATCTGCTCCAGCTACTGTGCTTGTCAAGTTTCTTGCAGTGAATTGTTTGCAGTTTCTTCCTCTGTGAAATTGAATTGTCCCAGTACTTTGTGTGTTAGAGCTCCTAACAACTTCAGAATAATGAAAATATGTTCCAAGAGATGAAGTTGTGAAGATGTATAATATAGTGTTCCCACTTGAACCTTATATACTGTGTTATAATGCTACTCAACAGGATTATATAGATGATAAGAATGTTTTGTAAAATCTTTTTCTTGTTTTCACTTTTATTTAGAAAACTTTTGCAGAAAGATGCAATCTAGTTTGTAGGTAGTAAGACTTCTTCACATATTGCAGCAATTTTCTTTTTTTTTTTTTTTTTTTTTTTTTTGGTTTTTCTCCGGTACCGGGAACCGAACTCACTTGCCGCTGAGCTAAATCCCCAGCCCCTATTGCAGCAATTTTCAACAGATTCAAGCTTGCCACCATTCCTCTCCTTTGTGCTTGTGGATTTGGCTGTGTTCCTCTGCCATGAGCTGTAGCCCTCTGCCATGTGCCACTCTGTCTTGTAGCCAGCCAAGTATGGACTGAAACCTCCACAAACTGTAAGCGAAATAAACCTTTCCTTCCTTAATTTTGGGAGTCAGGTATTTTGTCCCAGCAACGAGAGAAAAGTAACCAAGACAATGTCTTTCATTAGAAATTTGTGTAGAACATTTACCTTCTTTTGATAAATATTTTATCGTTCAGTGAATTCTTTTTCAAAGAAAAATTATGCAAAATACAATGTATATGATAATGAATATGTAAAATGGATGACCCTGCCTGTCTTCTTATATTTTATATCTTCAAATGGCTTCATGCACTATCACTCCATGTGAAGCACAGAGAGGGGTAACCATTAAACAGTTTTGCATACTCCTCCACTAATGATACTTAAAGACATTTACTAGCATTTACTAATTGTATAATGCTAATCCCCCGAAAATAATGTATCAGTAGGGAGCACTTCGCTTCGTTCCTTTTGTTCCCAGACAGTAGCTAATGAACTGGAATGATCATAATTGACAGAATACAATGCATTAAAAACATGTTGCTAGGAGAATTCTTTAAATGTCAGAAAATTACCTTCTGCCTGGGAAAATCAATTAAGTCAATGGGATTTGTATTAAAATTGAAATAGTTAAAACTTTATGTAAATCTTGCTTTTCCTACATTGTACATAGCATAATAGACTTGGCAGGGTGATAATACTTTGCCTTACACTATCATATAATGAAACACTTTCTGATGATCACTGTGATTATTTAATCAGCAAAACAGCACTCAACATTTTGTAATGTTACATTAAGAAAAACTCTAAACATTAAGTTTCCTTTCATGAACGGTGTTTCCCATAATAGGAGCAAATAAAAGATATAAGGAACCATGTTGTGTTTCAATGATCAAAGTAATAAATTAACATTAACTAGAAATTATTTGGCAGCTATTCTATATTTTCTTTCTAGATAAAAATTAGAACACAATTTGTTTTCAAAACCCACAATAAACAATCAAGTTTTTATGAGCATACATTTTGAATATATTTTGCCAAAATGTTCTTAAGTAATTTTTCACAAAATAAAACAAGATTTAGTGAAATCTCATATTACTGAAGTAACTGCAAGTTTGCCTTATTCATAGTTCTGGACGAAATTGCATCTGTGTCTGAACATTATATTATTAAATGTTAAATCTTATCAAGATAAGAGATTTGAAAATATCAATATGTAATACAACAACCATTGTTAATTTCCTACCACATTATATTATTAAATGTTAAATCTTATCAGGTGTACTATTTTGATAAGTTAGAGGAAAGTAGCCCATGAGTACTCTTGGGCACCTCTGCAATATCTCTTTAATCTGCTTATTTTAAAATGTCCCTCAGTGGTGATTCATTCTTCAGGGTTCGTCATGTAGAGTTGGTAGTAATCATTAATCAAGCATATCCTTTTGCAATGAGCTCTTACCAGAGTGGATAGCAAACAGTTTATTTTTTTCACTGCCATCAAGAAAGTCTCCTTTGGTGTGCTAAGATGGAGTCTTACAGTAGGTAACAATCAATGGAATGACAATCCATTACTTTTACCATGGTTTATGGGCTGGAAGCCCAAGACAGTTCTCTAGGTAATGCCCCTGTTAAGGACAATGTGAAGTCTGCACTTGAAGATAGGATAGTTTAGAAGCCTGTGATTTCTTCGGGATCACCTTAGGTTGCATCTTGCACTTAGTATCTTCTCTTTTCTTTTTTTTTTTAAGAGACAGGCTGTCTCTAAATAGTTCAAGCTGGACTTGAAGTCACTGTGCAGCCCAGGCTGACCTTAAACTCACAGCAATCTTCCTGCCTCAGCCATCCAAGTGTGGGGAATACAAGGATGCACCACCACACCCACAAAGTATATCCTTAAAGTATATACAAAAGCCTTGATTATCTAATGTGAATTATTGACTAAATGTACCACTAATGAGTTAAGATGGCTCTTCTGCACCATTAGTATGCTCAAAGTCTTTCTAAATTTTCCATTCTCCTTATCCAAGTAGGAGTAACTTTCTTTATGTTAAATACTACCCAAAAGCAGTCATGGTAGATAAAAGCAATTTAATTTTGTTCTACAATATTTAGACAGGAGAAAAAAAGTTAATATAAGCATTTATTTATAAGATGGGTTACGAACCTATTAAAAGTATTGCTGAGCCAGAGATATAGCTCAGTGGCACAAGCACCTGCCTGGCAAGCACAAGGTCCTAAGTTCAATTCCTGGTACCAAAAAAAAAAAAAAAAAAGAATTTCTAAAATATTGCTGAATGGTACCATATAGGATAAGTATTGAGAAAAATTAAATACTTAAAAATACTAATATAGTAATTACTTATGTCTGATTTCGTTTTTCACTGTTTCAGTCACCTTTATTTCACCATGGGTCAAAAATATTAAAGGAAAAATTCCAAAAACTAAGAAAGCCCTAAGTTTTAAATTGTGCAATCCTTTGAGGAGTAAAACAAACTCTCACATCCTGATAGGAATGTAAATCCTCATTTTGTCCAGAGTATCCATGCTGTTTATACTATACACACATTAGTAATGTAAGAGCTGTGTCAGTCTTCATATTGATCACAGTACAGGAATGCTAGTGTTCAAATAATCCTTATTTTATTAGTAGTGGCCCTAATGCACAGATAGTGATTCTGACAATTCAAGTACGCTGAAGACAAGCTACAAAGTACTTCCCTTTAAGTGAAAAGATTCTTCACTTAATAAGGAAAATAAAAAACATACTAAAGTTGCTACAATCTTTAGTAAGTAATATTGTTGATCTTTTGCTATGACAAACTTTTAAGTGTACTTTTATCATAGCATTTTTGATTCTATTTCTGATTGAGAAAGTTCATCTGAAAATCCAGTACTTTTGAAGTTAGCAATCCTACTTGTACAAACCAGTTTCACAACATAAAAACTATAGTAGATAAGCATACCTGAGATGTAACGAATATTGAAATATTGCATAAAGATATAATATAAACATGGGAAGCCTTAATATTAATACATTTATACTAGCGACATGAGGAAAATTCCATTATTTAGTAAAAAAGCAAGACTAATTAGAATGTTCTCATAATTATCTATTTGTTTAAGAGTATCAGTGTACTATGTTATAAAACAAAATTTTAAATGAAAGTAAAGAGATACCTGTACAATATTCCCAAATATATTTCAAACAGACCACACATAAATGGCCAAAAGCTTTCTAGTGATCTCATTATAACTTACAAAGACACTGCAAGCATAGTTCAGGTCTGAAATAATGCATCTGACACTATTACCTACCCCATTTTTTTTTCATACATCTGTATTAGGAAATTATCCTGTTCTATATCTTTGCTTTTGTAAATATAACAAAACAAAAGCTGTATTTCCTATATAAGTGTGTTCTGCTGCTTCCTGATCACACTGAGTGCTTTGAGCGTCAGTATTCAGACAGATAAAAATTTAGCTGGTATAGTACAAAATTTAAGCACCATGACAACTTCTGCCCCTGATTCAAGAGTTAAAGTCTACAGTTGAAAAGGCAATTGATTGGAAACCATTCTTGTATATTAGCTCTGAGTATTTGTGGAAAAACATGGTTGAAGAAAAGTAGAGAAAAATGAAGAAAGAAAACTGGGTTGACTTTTTTTTCTGATTCTCTAAAGGTATTTTACAAACCTAACCGCCACAGACAATTTAAAGTTTAATATTTTTGACTATAGATTTTAAAATGTAATTACTATGTTGTTCTCTGTTCTTCTAAGAATTGTTTTGGTACTCCACATTTCCTTCAATGCTACAAGTTTGCATTAACCTTTAGGGCAGTGGAATGTAATTGTTGCTAGTTTTGCAATTAGCTGCGGTTGTAAAAGTCAGGCGTTCAGGAAGCAGAACTCCGCTATGCAGTGAACAGCTGATGAAACTCCAAATGCCTTTGGAGAATAAGTCTGTTGCTGTAGCAACAGCCCTCATTTGCTACCAAAAGAGGAAAACCAAATGGAAAAAAAAATGAATAAAATGCCCAAAGTTTCAATTTTATTTTATATTTTTGTATGAGGTTAGGGTTTATGTTTATTTTTATGTTTTATAAAAGCAAACATCTTATAAATCAAATTTATTTTCTAACTCAATATATAAAAGATTGTAAAAAATAAGATCATTTATGTCTATTCACATTAATACCAGCTAATGTGAGGCTGAATTGTGGTATTATGAAACTTTTGTGGGTTTTTTTTTCTAATTTTTTTTATTTCAAAGTGAAAAAACAATAAAGCAGTTTCGAAACAGGTTAGTAAGAGAGTTACAATAATTAATACATTGTGTATTGTCTTCATAGTAGTTACTTAGAGTACAAGATATAGGTATGATATCTTGCCCAAACAATACTAACACAAACCTTTCTTTTCAGTGAACTAAGAAGAACTAGCTGTATAACTATCTTAACTATGTTGTGCATAAGTATATTTTTCTTTTTCCCCTTCTTCCTTTCCCCTTTTCTGCATCAGTTTGTCTTTTCAATTTTAAAGCAATGAATTATGAATAAAAGCTTTAATTTTAACATTTCAACCAATAAAAAAAGACAGCAACTGTTATATTTTAAAATCAACCCACCAGAAACAGAAAGTGGAAAATAACATGTAATCGTCTAAAAACATAAATTTTGGGCTGGGGATTTAGCTCAGCGGCAAAAGCACCTGCCTGGCAAGCGCAAGGTGGTGCGTTCGGTTCCTGGTACCGGAGAAAAACCAAAAAAAAAAAAAAATAAAAAAAAAATAAAAACATAAATTTTACGGTGAAATAAATTTACCTACTTCCAGAACCAGTTTGTTTTGTTTCCATTCCTTTAAAATGTAACGGAATATTTTATGAGACATTTTTTGCTCTGAGATGCGGGTGCTTCCTGGAGGCTACAACAGTCTCTCCGTGGACAGAGTGTATGATGCATTTTCTTCTGTATCAGTGAGGATATTTCAGGAGCCCCATCTTTACAGCTGGATAAACATAGATCCAGCATTAGTTTGGTCTGTACTACAAAAACACCATAAATGGGGAGGGTTACAATGTACATTTCATATCTGGTAAGGGTCTAGTTCTGCACATAGTAGCTTCCAGCTGTGTCTTCAAATGGTGATGTTGGTGATTTTGTACTTTCAAACCCTTTGCAAAAATAAGTGAGGATGTAAAAAGTGTCTGCATAGGTCTTTGAACAAAGTAGCGTACTTGGCTGCTTTTTCACAAAGGAATTAATAAGTTCTTTGAGGTAATCACCACCCAAAGGCCTCAAGTCTTTAAAGCCATCGTGATGACATAGGTTATGGGTTATGGACACACATTCAGATCATAGTATAGCCTTTCTTGAGTTATGCCCTCGCTGAGGAGTCTGGCTGCCGGTAATCCAACAAACCTAAGCAAGAGATTATTCATGCACATTAAAAATATTGAAAGAGCAGAACAAAATGTGGCACAAATACAGTAAAATAAGCTAAATATCCAAGCACATTTTAAAGAGGAGGGCCTAAAATATATATTTACAGAACAGTGCCAGGGAACGATTTGGTGAAACTCCTTTCAGGCCAGGCTTGTTTACGAGTGGCAGATGTCTCTCTTCTGGTTAAACTAGGAGATGCCCCAATAAACATGGTGTTTTAGGATGTGTCTAATAAAAATATAATGACCTGATAGAGGAGGAAAATGGATGCTTCCAGGAATAGTATCTAGTTTGGCAAAGAGCTTTAATGTTTTACCTCCTCATTTCCAAATTCTTTGCAAAAATAAATGAGAATGTAAAAAGTATCTGCGTAGGTCTTTGTACAAGAATACCTGTTAAAAGTTGACAGTGATGCAGACAAGAAGCGATCACAGCAGTGCTTCAGTGAGGAACGCCTCAGTGAATCACTGTGGGTCCATCAAAGCCCTCGTTTTTGTTTTCTTTTTGCGAAAATATCCTTCTTTTCTAAATCTACAGGTATCTAATTACGATCTGCATACCCGCGATTTATTCACAACACTATTAACTTGAAAGTTGTTTTGAAGATTCAAAACTCATAAACAAGTGACTTATGTGGCTGTGACAAAATTTTAATTTAGGAAAAATGTCGTAACATAAAACTTTCTACAATCTATGTTTATGTTATCAGTAAGCAACATCTCCTTTTAAGGATATCTGAAAAAACAAATGATACTATATTTTGGGGGGCTGCTTAGCAATTTGTGAATCTAGAAAGACTGATGCTAAGTACTTAGTCATGTAGAGAAAAGCTGAAAATCATGTAGTCATAGAGAAGACAGTGGAGATCTCAGTGTGCGTTGGCGTGGCTTTCTGCAATGCTCACGTCTAGTGCCAGTTGCTGAGCTCACACTTAGCACTTCTTAGCATCATACTCTTCTCCTTTATGTTTAGACATTAGTTTCCTATCCTGCAATTAGACCTGAGTTAGGGCTGAGTTCCAGTCTGTCTCCAGTTTTCCTTTATTGAATATATGTGAATTTGTTCACCATACCCGCTGGCAAACTTATGGGTATACAGGCAAACAAATGAGGTCATCATCCTCATTGCATAAGACTGCCTACTCCAGCAGCGAGAGCTGCTTATATGACCCACATTTTGTGACACTTCAAGCCCTCACAACTTCTTAAGCCATTTAAAACACAAGGCAGAGATCTGAGGAGACACGAGAAATAAAGTCCCTGAAGCCTGAGGTTAATTCCTTCAAGGTAAATCCACCTCATATGCAGCATTGCTGGTCTGCATGTCCTCCCAGGTCTGAGGTTTGGAAGTCATTTTCCCATTCTGGTTTATGACACTGGATAATTCTTCCACTTGGTCTAGTTAAATATTTGTCCCATCAAGAGCCACATTTCTCTTCAGAATCATTTAAATATAGATTCTATTTTGTAAATGTCTGAAGTTCTTTTCTGTCTCCGACTTTCTTATCATTATTTCTTTAGCTATGATCCGTATCATGTAAAATGTAATTACAGATATCTACCAATGATTTCTTCCTTAACACAAGTATACATTTTATAAATGTGTTTGACTCTTATCTCTTTCTTTCTTGGCATCATGCTCAATTTATAGTTTATCAGTGATTTCTTATGTAAGCCTCATATCTGACATCAAATCTTCTGTATAATAAACAACTTTTCTATATGTTTCTATGGTCAGTGCTCATTCACATCCAGTGCAGGGGAACCCGGTTTCCCTTGAGATGGTTGGTCCTCTGGTTTCAGATTTTATTGTCACAGTCACATGACTCCCCAGCTAGTCTGAATCTCTGCAAAACTTTTTAGAACAGTAGTGCCACAATCAGGGTATAATCAACTGGTTAGATCATTTTCAGGTCAGTTCTTTTCACATCAAGTTTTCCCTTTCCACATGATTCTGTAAAGTTAAGATCTAGTTTCTTCCTTTCTATAAGTGTTCATCACCAAGTTTTTCTGAATTAATTGTTCTATATCATTTTTCCCCCATTTTCAAGCCATGACCAGAAGGAGTTCTGTAGCAAATAAAGGATAATGACTGATAATAGCAAACAAGTCATGTGTACTTACCATGTCCTAGGTACACGGATACATTATAATCTAAGTATATGATGTAAGTAGACAGGGACCTAAAAAACAGTCCCTTTTAACTCTTTGCAATTTACATATTAAAAGTATGAGTCACAGAAGAGTTTCAAGACCTCCAAATTGCATAATGTCATACAGCTAGTGAGTGACAAATCCATGATTCACTCAAAATCAGATATGTTAACTTTCAAATCCTTTTCCTCTTTTCCTATACACCTTACTTCTTATATGCATATATTTTTTGAAATAAGATAGTTGACTCAAACTTACTACCAGTGCCACCTAGGACTCCTTCATCTATAGCGACAGCTTCCTAACTTGTGGATGCCAGTGCAAAAAGAAGATCTGAAGCCTAAGTTACAGGGTGGTAAATAACAAACTGTAACACAGCAAAGGGTCTGTGTACTGTAGAATAGGAAGCATCGACCTTTCTTCCTTGGGCTCTCTCGAGTTGCACAAGCAGTATTTTGGGCTTTTAAAGGCATCCTACTTAAAAAAGAAACAAAAACCCCTTAAAATTATAAGCATTTAGCATGGATTTCACCTTTATATTGTGAAATGCAGTCTTTTGGAAAATGCAAATACAAATGTAAATGTATAAGACTATATATAGGCATAAATACATAAAATATAAATAATGTATAAACACATGTATTTATATATGTATACATATGTGTATTATATATGTATACATATATAAAAATATAAATACATATATTTATATATGTATACATATGTATTTATACATGTATATATACATATGTATGAACATGTATGTATAAATACATGTACATATAATAAATGTATATGTTCAGAAAAACTTCGTATTGAACCAGTGAGTTGCCACAAATGCGACCTCATTTTCGAACTTCCCTTTAACTCCGATGACAGATATTTTCATAGTCAACAGTGTGTATTCAGGTTTCAAGAAGTGTTAACTAAGAATTCTGCAGTAAAACAGCAGTCGGAGAGTGTTTCAGCGTGTTTCTGCCACGTTGAAGTAGGCAGCGTTAGACATCTGTATCTCCTCAGGCCAATGAAAGGAAACATCTGTGAAGCACACATTAAATTGTGTTCTGAGGGAACCAACCACAAACGAAACCCACCGTGCTTCAGCCAGTGTGAGATGGTGCAGAACCAGAAGGGAAATAAAATAAATTCACAAAGTTACAGTACTGCAGACGCAGAGTTGTGATTTATTGGCCTAGCACGAGCACTGACGCCATGATGGTATGCTAGGCCAGTTGAATTTATCAGCGTAGACTGCTCAAAAAGGTAAAAGTACAAATTGGGTTTTTCCAATGGAATTGCTAAATTTGCCAATTTTCATCTGGAAAATTCATCAGATAAATATATCTTTGAATAAAAGTATTCAGAACAATATTATATGTGCTGAATTTAAAATAGCAATAATTTAGAAAGAATAGTTTAAAAATAAAGTTTTATTTTTTACCTGTAGTGAAAAACCTGAGTATCTGTTGTGATAAGGAAAATGAGATAAACAATTGTAATACTGCACCGGAGGAAGACACTGAGTAGACATAAATGAGATTTTGAAAAGAAATTTTTATTGCATATTAATTTTTACTTTTTAATGATGATTCCAGATGTCTCTTCCCGGCCTTCGGCCATCATCCCTCTGTTTAATTTCTTTAAATGAATCTGTAATAAACACTTTTGCATAATTTTTGATTTATGTAAATATTTTAAAGAAAGTACAGAGAATTCTTACCATCTCTTCACACAGTGTCTCATATTATAAACAAAGCCATGGTACATTGTTACCCGTCTCATACCTAAGTTACACATTTTATCCATGTTTCCCAGGTTCCAGCTTTGTTCTGGCATCTAATCCCAAAAATCATCATACTACATTTCTTTAGTCATCATTTCTTCTCTGTGTTTCCTGAACTGTTCAGGGTTTTTCATTCTTTTGTTTGTTTTGAGACAGTGTCTGGGCGTGTAGTTCAGACTGGCCTTCAACTCATATTTAGGTTGGGCTGGCCTTGAACTTGTGATCCTCCTGCCTCAGCCTTTGAAATGCTAGGATCACCACTTCCAGCCTTGTTGTGTCTTTAATGCTTACTTGGTGACCTTGGGAGTTTTGCACAGTACTGGTCAGTCACTCAATTTTTCTCATGATTAGATTGCTGCTATGATTTTGGAAGGGAATCCCACAAAGGTGAATTTCTCTTTTCGTCAGACCACAAGTTGTACGTATCACTGTGATTTATCCAGTGATGTTAATCTTCATTGTTCAGTTACGATCGTCCTGGTGTTTCCATAGAGACATCATCAATTTTCCTGTTCACTCTTATGTTTTACAAGACCAAGTCACTAAGTAAAGCCCTTACTCAAGGAGAAAGGAATGAAGCTCTAGCTCCTTGGATGTATTTTTCTTTAAAATTGCTTATAACTTTTCTGCACAGATCTATAACATCTACCCTGTTTATTTAATAATATATGCATATAATGTTTATTTTATATTTTGAGTTATAGTTTGTTTTTCCATTATTTAATATTTGCCTGATTTTTATCTTTTATGCTTTTATTTTATTTTATTTTATTTTGTTGTATTTTTGTTTTTTTGAGACAGGGTCTTGTTATGCAGTTCAAACTGGCCTGGAGCTCACTTTGTAGCCCAGACTGTTCTTGAACTCATAACGATCCTCCTGTCTTAGCCTCCAGAGTGCTGGGATTACACGGGTGTGCCTCCACGCCTGACTTGGGGTCATTTATTTAAATGCTGTCCTTAACTCCCTTCATCTTGTGGAATGGAGCTGAGTACTTGTATCGCAGTCTGATGCATAAAGTCTAAAAAATGTACTCTTTGGACCTTTACAAGAAAAATGTGTTGGCCTAATCTAAAGCACATATAGCAAAATTTTTACTCCTGTGGCTCTATTTTCCAAAGAGACATAAGAAAGTCTTTGCCTTACTACCTCATTAATTTTGTAGGACTCCCATTCTTCAATTAAGTATTCTCTTCCTTCTAGTTTTGTCTGCAAAGATATTAACTCGATATATTTATCAGAATTGGAATATTCAGTCTAAAATATCTCACTTGATTTTTTTTTTTTTTTTGTGGAGACATGGTATCACTCTGCAGTTCAGGTTGCCCTTGAATTCACTACGTAGCCTTGCCTGGTTTTTTGAAGTGTTGGCCATGGGGAACTTCTTCCAGTTGGCATCTATATCCCTTGGGCATGTCCCAAACTTCGTTTAGCACTGTAGGATGTTACCAGCTCATACTGGATTCTTCTTGCCAATTCCTGGAATCAGCTGAACTTTAAACTACTTTCTTTCTTTTTATTGTGGGATGATAATAGAAACTCAAATCCAGGATACAAATGGATTTAATGTCAGTGATCTACCCTTATTTCTGGGTTCTCTCAGTGGACAGTGATAAATACATATTTATGACATGTGATTAAAAAATGTGATAACATTTGTTTTAAAAAATATTGCAGTGAAAATGTGCATTTCCATTAATCCCTCTCAAAATACTATTGCTTGCTTCACACAGACTGATTATATTGTTCCTGGTACTTTCTGAAGCTGTACTGAAGGCATCTTTCTTGTGCTTGGTTGTGCTGTCATGGTTGTTTGGATGTCGGGAATAAATTCAAAATGTTTACCTTGCACTTTCAATTTGAGGAAGAGCCAGTGTTCCACTGTGCTAGATCTGGTTAACAATGTTGGTGAGTGTCTAGTTACTATTCTTTAGTTGCTGAGACAAAAAACCCAATGAACAAAATTAAGGAAGGAAAGGTTTATTCAGCTCACAGTTTGTGGAGGTTTCAGTCCATACCCAGCTGGCTCCAAGGCAGGGTTGCACATGGCAGAGGGCAACAGTTCATGGCTTCAGAAAATAGTAAAAGCAGCAAAAGCTAAAAAGGAAGAGGAGCATAGAGCAGCCTCTTTCCCTCCCTTATATTATATGCAGCCTACCTGGTGCAGGGTAGGTATAGCACTCACAACCATAATCCCAGCATTGGACCATGGATCAAGCAAAAACTCTAGAAGCCTGCCCCATGAAGGCATGAGTCTTTGGGGAGACATCTAGACACAAACTGTAACAGTGAGATACACTGTAATGATTTCAAGAGCCTGGCTTGTAGCTGCATGGCACTGACCATAGTAACAGCATTCACTGTGCTTTTTTACTGTATCTGGTAAAGACAAAAGACTTCTAAAACTGCTTCAAAGATGGCATGTATGATGGGACGTGTTCAAAGTGATGGGAATTATTTGGGGTATTAATGGTAATGTCTTTTACTATAATAAATTATTTTGAAACATTCATTGTACATTTTGATCACCCCTTTTTAGGAGTAATAATGCATATACATAAAACTATAATTGTCTTTGAGTCTATGTGTATTAAAATAAACATGACATTACATTGATATGTCAAATTTTAATCCAGCAATAGAAGGTTCACCTATGCTTTATCCCTTGAGTTATATTCTAACATCTTTATCTACAGTGAGAGCTTTGTCTCCCATTAACTATAATTTATTTTGTTGACTTTAGTATTCTTACAATATATTTTCATTAGTGATAAGCCATCCTTCTAGAACAAAAATTATCAAATAGTATTTATACACACCCACTTTAGTCTTAATTCTTACACTTTCCTCTCTGCACATTATCCTACAAAGCTACTGAGGGCAACTCTAGCCACCTTCAATAAGGATTACACATGAGAGACTATAATGTTCATCTTCTCCAATCTACTGTTCATCCTTGACTTTAAAATGGAATCTATTTTGTTTTTTACTTGTGTGTGTTAAGTTTTATTCTGTGTCCTTTTCACTTAATAAACACTTGGTTAATGGATAATATAAAGTACTAACAGCTCTAATAACATATAGAGCAGTTGTAACACTCTTAACTTGTTTTTTCATAATCCATTTGTAATGACACCTGTCCCTGTACTCATG
The DNA here is from genome assembly GCF_000276665.1 of Chinchilla lanigera. Taxonomy (NCBI): domain Eukaryota; kingdom Metazoa; phylum Chordata; class Mammalia; order Rodentia; family Chinchillidae; genus Chinchilla; species Chinchilla lanigera. The sequence goes on from NW_004955418.1 coordinate 13,326,425, forward strand.
GCAATCACTGATTTTTTTTCCTTGTAGTATTTCTTTCACCTATGGAATCTGGCTTCTTTCACATAACAAAAACTACTTTAAGATTTACTCATGTAGTTTCAGAATTCAGCAGCATGTTCTCATACGTTGTTTTGAGGTGTCTTATTACATACTTGTAGTTGAGTTTGTTTATTCATTTACCTATTGAAAGACACTTCAGTTCTTTCTAATTTAGGACGAGTAATACAATTGTACAATACTAACATTTACATAGAGGTTTTAATATTTCCATCTGCTAGGATAAGCTTCAAACAACAGACTGCTAGACTGAGCAGTACAAATAGGTTCAATCTTCAAGGAAAATTCTATACTCTCCCTGAAACAATGGGACCATCTTGCATTGCCACCCAAAATGAAAAAGCATTTTTGGTGTTTTACACCTTTCACAGAATTGGGTGTTTTCAATGTGTTATCATCTTAGCACATCCAAAATGTGGTATTATCACATTTCAGTTTTAATTTCTATTTGCCTAATGGTAAATAGTTCAGTGCAGTTTTCATGTGCTTCTTTGCCATTTATATTGCTTTTCTGATGGACCTGTTCGCATCTTTTGAAATTTTTCACTGTTTCCTACTAGGAAAAGTGTTTCATTCTATTTCACTTTTAACTCTAATAATCCAGAAAATCATTTTATTTCACCACAATTTCATTTTTTATTTTTTTCCGGTTTTTATTTTTTTATTACTACATGTTTCTAATACATAATGATTACATACTTATAGGGAGTTGGTGCACCTGCATGGCACATACTAATTCTTTTCTCTGTTCTCTCTCCCTTCATTTCTTAATGCCCTTCCCCCATGAGAAGGCTCTGTCTCCTTCCTATTATCTAACCATTAGCTTGTGGGTCACTTACAGTTTCAGTTTTTCATATAAGAGAAATCATGTGATATGTAAGCTTGTGTATTGAATTTATTTCATTTAAACTTATATGCTCAGGTAGTTTTAGACATTGTATCGAGATGATAGATTTATGAAAGTAAATAACTGTACCTTGTTATGGTCTGTGTCTGGGTGTCCCCCCAAAGCCTCCTGTGGTCATGGTGTGGGCTTTTAAAGTTTGATTCATTATGGATGTGACAGCTACACCTGCCCTGGGGTGGATAGTTTGCATATGTAAGGGAAAGGAAGAGGCTGTTTGCAGGGATTCCTCCCTTTTGTGCTTGTTGCTTTTGCTGTGTTCTGCCTCCATGAGCTGTAGCCCTCTGCCATGTGTCACTCTGCCTTGTAACCTGCCAAGTATGGACTGAAACCTCCATAAACTGTGAGCTAAATAAACCTTTCCTTCCTAAATTTTGGGTGTTGGATAGTTTGTCCCAGCGACGAGAGAAAAGTAACCAAGACACACCTTCTCCCTTTGACTTAGCTATAACCTATATAGTATTTTTCTTCTTAATATTTTTCACTTTTTATCCTTTTCTTCCCTGAACTATTTCTTGCAAATCCTGAGTATTTATTTACTTTTTCTTGAAACATCTCCACGCTCAAGGAACTAATATCCCTCACCTGAAAATTGAGGAAATTAAAATAAAATAAATTAAGATAAAGATAATTCTTTCCTAACCATAATTTTGCTGTTCTATGAAAACCTCCACGATGTATGAAAGCATAAACATAAGCTACATGCTCTTTCTAAATAATTTACACTAAATATTAAAAACACATACTTCCTTTGTCATGTGTGTATGCATATGTGTATAAACATATAGCTGCTTTTCAGAAACGTTTACATTCCTTGAGCTTAGAATTTGAATTTCAATTATTTATACATAGTTGTAATTGCACATAGGGAGCTAATAAAGAAGAAGTTAAATAATATGCTCTGATTTAAGATGCAACAGGACTGATATGCTTTTGGAGTATACTCATAGTCTAACAGAAGTTATTTACTTTTCTTTTAGGTTTTCCAGTTGACAGAAAGCTGTATATCTGGCCTATGCTGAAATAAAATTTCAGTGCTAATTGTGTCTTCCCAGAGATACTTACTAAAAAAAGAAAACAACAACAACAGCAACAGACACGTCTTAAAGTCGAGTTTATTTTTTGATATGTCCTTGGCCCTTTCTTTCATTTGGTACATTTTTGGGCACTGGAAGTCAAACTCAACCTCATATTTGCCAGGCAGGTACTGCTTTTATTTGGTACTTAAAAGATACCATATATGAAATCTTTGTGAGAATTCCCTTTGATCAGATTCACCTAGTTATCACAATTAGTTGAAAATAAATTCTCTCAACTAGGCTTTACTCCAATGGCAATTTGACACAGGTCATTTAAAGACCAAAGGTAACATGTTGGTAAAGTTCTCCTTAGATTTTGAGGCCATGTTCACACAGAACTAGATCTTACTCTCATATATTTTAACTTATCCTAATTGTGTAATTCTACGAAATTTTAAAATAGAGCTCACTTTTTATATTCTTTCTCTTGATTAAAAATCTTTATGGCAACTGTATAAGGAAAGCTGAACCTTTTATAGCTTATAATTTTAGAATATGGACTTCTAGATATAGTGCTAAAATATCATTTTTGGAGTGGAAATTCTCTTAGAAGACCACCAATCACCCTATTACATAGTTTAAATTGATGAATGAATTCACATAAAAGTGGATACTGCCTATGTTGGAAGAGCTCAGATTAAATTTTATGCACCAAAGTAAATGGTTACTATCTATCATCTTCATTCTAATATAGAAGAATTAATACATATATTTAGTAATTAAGGTATAAATACAAGATTTCATAATGTAAGGAACACATAAACTAATAACTACTAGCTTATGTGGATTTTTTTTAAATTCCTATAGATTTCTAAAAATTACCTTCCTTTACTTTCAAGATACAGATATATATTGAATATGTCAGCTTACAAGTTTTATTGCTGATATTTTACCTGTTTATGGATTCTTTCACAGAATAAAATGTCAATATGTAAAACAGGTTGAGTTTAACAATTTCAAAACCTCTGTCAGTATCCAGACTTTCTCATTTACTATGTGTGCCATTGGTCAGTACTTTTCAGAATCCAATTTACTCTCTTTAAAAACTTTCCTTTGGTTTCTTTCCCATCTTATGTCACTAAGATGGGGCAATTGTTAAATATTTGCATTTGAAATGTTTCCAATATCCTAAATACGGTTTATCTGAAACTAGAAATGTGAAGTCACATAACATGGCCAGCTGCTTTCTTAACGTCTCTTCTCCTACAACTAATAAAATACTTGACCAATTTAAACAGAAATGGAAATTTGATAGCACATATGGCCACAAGAGTATGCAACAACCAAAAGTCTGTGTTGTTTTTAGAATACTCTAAAGTGTTATTTACATTTAGTTTCAAGGCATAATCTGTTGGAGGAAGTAACAATAATGAGATAACCAGGTATTTTTCTTGCCACAAAGATTTTTAAAAAACAACTTGCAAAAATTTTCAATAAGATGAAATCCCAGTTGTTGATTCTTTGAAGTATTTCCCGTGCAGTTTGGTTTTTGTTCATGAACTCTCTGCCTACCCTAGTGTCATCAAGATTTTTACCTACTTTCTGTTCCAATAAATTTAGTATTTCTATTTTAATATTTAGATCATTGATCCATTCTGACTTTAACTTAGTGCATGGTGAAAGACATGGGTTTAGTTTTAGTCTTCAGCATGTGGAAAGCCAGTTTTTCCAGCACCATTTATTAAAGAGACGATCTTTCTTCCATTGAATATGTTTGGCCCCCTTGTCAAAGATAAGGTGACTGAGTGTGTTTGTAGTTGTATCTGTATCTTCTAATCTGTTCCATTGATCTTCAGATCTGTTTTTGTGCCAGTACCATGCTGATTTTATCACAGTATCTTTGTAATATAATTTTAAGTCAGGAATCGTGATGCCTCCTGCCCTTCCTTTGTTTCCCAAGATTGCTTTTGCTATTCTAGGCCTCTTCTGATTCCAGATGGACTTTAGGAGTGTTTTCTCTAGATCTGTGAGGTATACTAATGGTATTGTGTCTGGTGGTCTGAGCAACTGATTTGAAGGTAACAATATGCAATGGAATTACAATGGTGAACTCCTACCATCTTGTCTAGTGAAACTCTGTATTATCTCTAATGTTTTATTGAAGAATTATTTTCTCACTCTCTTTAATGGTTTGAGCAATCTTTCATTCTTACATCTGATAATCTGATCAATGTAGTTGAGGACAGTGATATGCAATGTAACAACCACTGTCGATTTGTATTCATTTGTCTTGAGACTGTATCACTTTGAATGTTCTTGCTTTGATTTGTTTGTGTTTGTGATACTGGTATGCTGCTAATGTTCTATTTTTTTGTTTGCTTGTGTCTCATCTACTACTCTCTCTAAAATAAAAGAAATTTAAAGAAAACAACTTGCTATAGTCGTTGGAATTGTCTAATATTACCTTATTTGATGTTTATTTTCCCAACACTATTGTCCCAAATTGCCTTGTAGCACTTTTGTACCAAACTTTGCACTGCATTTTGTATCACAATTTTCCAAGGGATAAAATTATTTTAATTGTAGCTCTTTAGATGGTGAAATTGAGGCAGAGACTTGAGATGACTTTGCCAAATCACTGAATTGTAAAATAGAAAGCCTACAATTCAAATCTTTAGAGACTGGCTTCAGAATACTACATATTTTTAAACCAGTGTGGCCCCTTCTTCTCCCTCTTTGTTTATTAATATTTTTCAATCCTCATAAATATACAAATACCCAAATATTCATAGCAACTTCTTTAACACACGTGAAACTCACTACACTTTTAATTTGTATCATATTAGTACAATGTGCATGTACACCAATGGAAATGAATTACTGATATGCTTAAGGATAAATAGATAACTGTCATTAAAGTCATTACAAGGAAAGTATGTCAGATATCAAAGTATGTGATATGTGGTTCAGTTTGTATAGGTTTCAGAAACAAGCAGCTGTAACTGATGAAAATAGATGAAATGATATCATTTCCTTATGTGGATATGGGGCAAGTTTTTGAATGAGTAACATGTGAAAAAAAAAAGCCCTCTGATAATACTCTAAGAATAGCTCTGTACTATATCCTACAGCCAAGATCAGGACTTGACCATCCAAATCTTCTGATTCCACTGAACTCACTTACAGTTGATGTAAATGATTTTAAAAATCAAAATGGAACTTAAAAACTGAACGAAAAATATAGAATGTGAGGACTCTGTAATTTCAGAAACAAAGCAGGATTTCCAACAAGGGTCCAGAGTCATTCGCTCTCTACACAGCGTACTTTTTTCTTTTTTAGTAAGTATATTCACAAAGTTATAAGGAAACCTAAATAATAAAGAAGAAAAACATTTCAGTGGAGATTATATATAGACAATGTATTTTAAAATAGAAATAAATATTTTTCTAGCAACAAATATTATTGTTATATCTAATCTAGCAACAAATATTAAATGTTTTCCAAAGTACTATTTTATTATATCAGTTACTATGAATAAAATATTCAAGCAGTAATATATGTGCATATGTGCATATATATATATGTATGTGTGAGACTATTTTTTATCTTCAACTAGATAAAAGAAAACTGATGTAGCAGCAGATATAAAGTTAATGATCCAAAAAGGGCAGAATATTGGAAAAATAGTAGCCTTGATATCTGAATTATTCCACCATCTGGTATCCCTGGACCAGCTGTGGAATTAGTTAACCTCTCTATGATAGTTTCAGACTTTCTAAAATGGATCTAAGTAAATCTCACAGGGTTTAGATAAAGAATACATAAAATTGCATAACATCATTGATAACAGTGATGAACAGAAGTGCTCAAATAGTGTGCTATCATTTAGAACATATCCTTTGGATCTAACCTGCTTGAGTCCAAATGCCAGTTTTACCAGTTAGTAGTTCTGTTTATTCATTTTCAAAATGGCTATGTACCTAATCCAAAAACCAGGATTATCAGGGAAAAAAAAAGGTATGGCCACATAGTATCTATACTTACCCTATAGTATATATTTATTTGTTCTATAGCTACATAAGTAAAAGTTAACCTAGTATTTTCAAGGTTATATTCATCTGGTTATTATGGTAATTATTATTCCTTTATGCCACTGCTCTTGCGAATATTTGATTTCTAAAGGTGGATGAGAGAATGAAGTGCCTAAATTCGTTTATTTTCTCTTTTGTATAGCCATTCTAAGCTTGTTACTAAAATTTACTTGTTCATAAGTTGGGTTTCAAGGATTTTCTGACCATTTTAACCTTTTATCTGGATCTGATTCTTGCATCAAATTAGTTAAATACATTATACTCTATTCTCACAATCATAGAAAATAAAGAAAATCCCATAAGTAGCAAGAAATAATATTTCTGTAGTTGTTAATGGAATTCTCAACATACACAAATCTTTCATCAGTCTTAAGAGAAAGGTTAAATATATGATTTATTTTGCCAACTGTAGCTGCAGTAATTAGCAGTACAGCTGGTCAGTACTATGACCTCTATTAGGAAAACAAACAAAACAAAACACTCATCTTTAAATGTTTCCATTTTATCTGCTCTGATCAAGGTCTCTTTATTTTCATTCTGCTCCAATGGACTCCACAATCTGAAATTGCAGGAAAAAGACTCTTCTTTTAAAGCCATTAGAGCCTATTGAAAAATCACCTGGTACCCCATCTTACACATTTGTGCTTACACAGAGAATATAGGAGGACATCTGGAGGCTCTCTTATACTGTGATCATTTTTTCTTACAGTTGTTAACACTGGCCCTGCAACTAGTCTAAAGAGGAGTTGGAAGAAGGGCCTTTCAGAGTCAGTCATTATTCAGTATCAAATTCAATATTCCATCCTATCTTGGCAATGTACAAATGAACTCATTCTCCAACATGTATTCCAGCTAGAAGTTTATAAAGTAATTTTGCTTATCACTAACTTATAGAGCCTCCCAATATGTGCTAACATCAAATCTGTAAATAATATGTTTGTCTTTAATTTCCTTATCCAATTCTGTGTTTCTATGACATGCCTGAATTCTTAAAATAGGAAAATTATTAAGCCTTAATACTTAGGTAATTCTTAAAATATAGGTGATGCAGAAACAGCTCAGGGCTGAAGCAAAATCTCTTACTTACTAATATTAAATTTAATATTCAGCAATTAAATTAGCACTGAATTCTGAAATATACATATACATTCTTATAAAATTGCCTCCAGAATTACTGTCAGTTAAGGAAAATGGTAAGATGATCTGAGGCCATGATATTATTTGAATAAATTTAACATTCAAAGAGCACAGCAAGAGCGATAACCTGAGTAGAAACACAGAAGGGATAGCCGTAATTTGTTTTCTCCAACAAAAGGAGTCTAAAAAACTAGCAGTGTCAGTAGCTACACATTTTATAAAAAGTGTCTGCTGTCTTTCAGACATTTAGAACTCTACTGTAAGAATCTTGGGCAAAAACAAGGTGGATTAATCCATGGAGTCTGACTGTGTGTTATGATATACTTGAATAACCTCCATGACTGAAGGCAAGAAACAACTAAACTATAAAGTCCCAATTTGTTGCACCAACAGTAATCTGGTCAAGAACATACACAAAAATGCACACATACCTATGATTGAGAAGGATGTTCTAAGGAACAATGATTCTTAACAAAATGAGTAATTCAACAAGAGAAAAGCAAGAAGAAGGGAGATATAAAGCTCTACAGATAAAGAAAATAAGTCACAATATTTGTCTTTAAGGCAAACTATAAATCAATTGGTTATATATTACATAACAAAGATCTTGTTATCCATTATTCCATTTTGATAAATCAAAGTAAAAATAGAAAATGCTGTAAAATTTTCATAATTTCCTCAAATGCAACTAAGTGACTGTCTCATTGTACAGTTGTGTAGTACATCAGAAAATATCAATAGTCCTCATGATACAAAATAATCATGAAATCAGAAATAGAATCAGGAATAATTTGTAATTTTATCACATAACATGTTAATCAATTTAAAATACATAAGACTTCACAATAGTTACATAAGAATTAGTGAATACAAATACCTTTGTTATTTAGTGTTTTAATGTCTGATTAACATTCTGGAAAAATCACATAACTTTAAATCTAAATTGTGAGCCGAATATAAATGAATTTCTTTATTCTCTATAAAATCTGAGGTAAGATGAAGTCTCAAACTAAGGCAATATTTATATTTTGAGTTCATGGGTTATGTCTTAAATGACACAGAGATTTGATTTTCTTTAAAAAAATTGTTTGACCTATGAGTCTAACCAATACATTCTGTAATTCTATTTTCATTGCAACTAAATTAAAATAAATATATTCATGTTCTGATGAAACCAAAGAACTAATATTGCCCTCATGTTATTTTTAGAAAACTTCTACATAAAATGGAACATCACAGCCAATTTTTGAACTCAGCTATATTTCTAAAAAGTCTTATAGCTATACCACTACAAAAACTTAAACAAATGAGAATCTTGTTATAAAGGCTAATTTTTAGCCACGTGTTTAATATACTATTGTTAGTAGGAGATAACATTGCTTTAAATATGTTCTGATCAACTTCTTTTCAGTCTCAGCAGGGAGTAAAACAAAATACTAATTTTGTTGGAGGAAAGTAGAAATCAATTGAATGCATTAACTATCTTGTATGCTGTGAACTGAAAGATTTGCTTGAAATTATTTTTTTCACAAGGCTGTCTGATTTTCAGGTTCACTATCCTTACACTTTGTCATTGACAATAAAACTTCCTTATATACAAGTGTCAAAATGGTAAATGCAATTTATTGAGGTGCAGCATCCTAATTTCAAGATGGATCTAAATCCAATTTAAAAATGATTTGATTTTTATAGGCACTTAGGTAAGAGAAACAGATAAATCAATATGTGTACCAGTTCAGTTGTCATGGAAATCTGGAGATGAATACAATGCATTTTGCTCAGGAACTGTTTTAGGGTGATAATCTGTTCTCGCTATTCACAAGAAATGGGCTTTAGGTAGCACTTTCATACATTTCTACAGTTTGAGGTGGCCACATCAACAGGTAGAACTGCCAATTGTGCATTCAGGGATTGTTCTAAAATATAGCTATTTTATGTATTAGATATGACTAAATGCATTAAATCAGAAAATGCAATGTACTTTAAAAATATAGAAAAACAGATAAAATCAATTTGGGTTGTTACATGGGACATTTTAGCATTTGCTGTATGCACGTTGAAAAATCTATTTAGACTCAATAATATAAACAAAAGACAGGCATAGCCAGTGCCTTCTGAAAGCAAATTTGCTCTTTTCATTTCCTGTATTTTTAAGTATAGTGATCTCATCCCTACTAAACATCATTTCCCTCTGTATATGATTGAAATTTTGACTCTCCAGATAGGTCAGGGAACTTCTTTAGCAATTCTTATAAAAGTTATGTAAAGTACCTAGAAATCTAGGTAAGCCACAGCATATGCAATTTTTTTTCAGAAGATAAAAAAGACATATACTTCCAATTTCTATTTTAGATACATAAAAATACTGCTTGTGGGCATTTTACAGGGAGAAAAGTGGGAAATGAGGCCGGAAGGCATAAAAGTGAAAACGAATGGGAAAGAAGAGCTGTGGGTGACAAAGCAGAAGACGCTGGCTTTATTTCAGAAAGAGATTATTTAGAGGAAGTCACCGTGAATGAAATGGTCAAGTGATCAAGTGACGAGAAAGAGAATTTGTCAGTGAAACAAATTGGAAACTAATATCTACTAAGCTGTAAAATGTACTGGGCTTTAGTTTGGAGCCTTCTACTGGTCATCCTGATCCTCAGCAACACTATGAGTAGGATTTTATTCTCCTGTTCTCGATGGGGACACAGAATCTTTCTGAACTCGGTACTCTTCGTCACTACGTCATTAATTATGTCATTGTATACATGCATGCATCGGTTACTGCACTATTATTTTCCATGAATCAGTCTGGGTACCTTCATGCCAGTACCTTGCTGTCTCTATTTTGACCTCATGCCTTGCACACGGTAATGCTTTCCTTCTCCTCCTCCTCCTCTCTTCCTCCTTCTGTGATTTTCACTGTTATCTTCTGCCTTGTACAGTTATGTATTCTTTCCAAATTTAGATTCTGCTTGTCCGTTTGAAATAAATACTCAGCAATTTCATTAATGTTCCATAAATTTAAAAATTGTAACTGAGAAAAATTGATTACTTAAAATATTTCATCCAATCTCTAAATATGATAAATTTCTGCCTTTATTTAAGTGCTGACTCTTTTGCCAAAAGTTTTCAAAGTTTTACTGTGGTTGTCTTAATAACTTATTAAATGGATTCTTACATATTTAATCCTTTACATACAGAGCTCTTGTAAATTACGTTGTTTTTTATTTATTTATTCAAAAAATTTTTGTGTATTTCTCTTATATCCAATTATCCTAAGTTCACTTAAGAATCTTAACAATTTATCTGTATATTAATTTGGGTTTTCTGATAGCTAGTGCTGACAACAGAGGCACATAAGACTATTGATATGAAGAAATGAATTATTCATCATGGACATATATATCCGTGTCATTCCAGAGCTAAAGGATCAGTTTTTCACCTTACTGTATGATATTTGTTGTAGGATTTCATACATTTTCAAAATCAGATTAAGACATTTCCCTCTTACACTATAACAAAAAGGCAAATTTTTCCTTATGACTACTCAGGTAATGAAATCCTGGAAAACCTCCTTGCAACTGGAAAAAATGAGAATAGTAAGGCCTCGACTAACGAACGAGTTCCCTTCTGGGGGGGAACAAGGGTTCAGAAGTCACATTTGTGCCTAAATCCAACACAATGAGTCTCACACATGTACAGTGTATATTGCTTTGCGCTTACAGCAGCGCCCTCCACATCACCCTGCTTTTCCTCTTGCTTCCTGACATCCTGGGCTCGGAGTGAGCCGTGTACCGCTGTACCCTATTGCACTGTACAGGACGCACACAGCAGCACAACCGCGTCAGGGTCCAGCAGACACGTGAGCTACTTCACAAACTTTGTATCTACAAATGTAGGTAAACGACATCCATATCTATCTGTGAAAATTCGCAACTTGAGTGTTCATCTGTCAGGGACTTATTCTATAATACAACAAATATCTGTCTGTGTTTTAAATTATCATTTCTAAGAGAAAGATTCTGTGTTCTTTTCCACCCATTTTTTAACCCTCAGGAAGTAGCATAGTAGACCTGGAGACATTTTGATTCAATACATAAATATTGAAAAATTTGCTGGTAGAATAAATTGATGTAGAAATATGTCATATACATTTATAAAGTGCAAGTCATGTCATAATCATGGAACAAATTAGTAAAACAACCACATGATGTGTATACATATGTTGTAATTTACTTTTTTGTGTATATTTACTTCCTAATAAAGAGGGACTGAGGTTATTTCTACTTAAAAAACTTGTATAAATACTTCTAGTACTTAATTTTCTAAACCTATTTCACCAGCTCCTTAGTTTTTCCATTAATTAATGTTAGTTGCACAATTTGAAAATATTCATCAGATTTCATATTCTATTTCTTAACCTTACTTTCTTTTCAACTAATGATATTTTTGCTTCTCATAATTTCTCTCCAAGTTGATTACAAGATGTCTCAGAAACTACCTTACAAAGTCATTATCAGGTAAATCGTGTGTCCCAATATGCACTGAGTGCGTTACAAGGGAGGGGAGTGGGAAGAGAGAGGCAGAAAGAGCTTCAGTGGTTCAGATAGACAGGTAAAGTTCGCACAGTTTGGCACAGCGATAGAGGCAAGCATAAAGGCTGACAAAAGTGGTTCTTAATCCAGCCTTGCTCCATAGGGAGGATTTCAAGAAGTCTCACTTCAAATGTCTTATTGCAATTTAAAAAATGTTTGTCTGCCATGGTAAACATGATTTATTCTTTTATACTGCCTTGTCTTGACAGAAAAACAGAGAACACCCTCTGCACCAACCAACTGTATTGAACAGAATTTAATAAAGAGAATCTAATAAAGTGGTTAGAGGCAAAAAGGGTGAGAAAAACATGACGACCATGTAATGCTAGGATAGCAGTACAGGAAGCAGCAGAATCCTAGCACGGCTGGTGGAACAAAGGAAAGGGTTGTAGTTATTAGAATCTAGTAGTTCGGAAAAGCCACCCAGATCATATACCCAGATTTCCCAGGAAGGGATGCTAGCCTGCGTTATTCATGGGAAGCAAGTCAAGTCGTTTCTGTGATGGTGAAGAAAACACTGGAAGCTGGCGTCATAATAATAATAAGATATTCAGAGTCTCAACTCTAGCAGAATACAGAAGTGCGAGTTTAGACATGAAGCTTAACAACTGATACAGTTCTCATTTAAAGTTTCCTGCAAACACTAAAACAAACAACTAACAAATACAATGTTCATTGGAATGCCACCAAAGAAAATTAATTGCTATTATTTTAGTAAAATATCCTAAATATCAAGCCAGGCACATGTACTCTAGAAGGAGAAATTTTGTACGTATGTATATGCAAGATAGTTAACATGGCTGTTCTACTGTCTTGTATTTCTTTGCTGAAAGAAACTGTCGATGAGTCCTTGGTTGACCAGCATTGCATGTCTATATCTGTTTTCATGAGAAACCACTTTGAAGATATCAATATGTAATACAACAAGCATTGTTAATTCCCTACCACTTTGTTTGTAACTACGTATTGTCTGTATTGTTCTTTTGCTATTTTGTAAAATGTTGTCTGTCTGTTAATGTTTCCTCCTTTTATTTTTAAAATTTAAAAAAATGCAATATAATTTGTAATCAAAAGTCCTGTTATTACAAACCCTGATTGTTCAGTGAACATTTCATTCATTTTTTACATGTTAATAATTTAAATGCACATTATCATTTTAATATCTGCTTGGAATTTTCTTACAGATACCTCTAATATATTTATTTATTTATTTATTGGGGGGGGGAGGTAACAAGAATTGAACTCAAGACCTTGTACTTGCCAGGCAGGCACTTATGCCACTGAGCTATATCCTTGGCACCTCTAATATATTTATTTGGTAGCCTCAGTATGCATTTTATTTTAATTTTATTTTTTGCCATTATGATTATGAATATTACACTTGTAATAAGGATCCATGAAGGCAGATAGTATGTGACCTACATAGTTATCTCCCTCCTATACACTTATGTTTGAAAGACAGCTTAATCAAATGGTTTTCAATGCTTAATCAAATGGTATATGATGTACAGTGGAAATTTCTCTACTATACTGCCAGTTATAGAAAAGTGTACAATTATGCACAATATATCATACTTTAAGAGACAGTAAATGAGTATGCTGTTGGTTTACATGTTTACTCACTATATGTATATCTTATTGAGAATGTAGTCCCTATACTTACTTTTCAAAGTTACATGTAAAACACTCTCAAGCAGGTATTGTACCTGCCTTCCAGAAGCCATTCTTGTCTGAAAATTTTATATATTTATTGCACCATGTTTGCTCTATGTAATGATTGCAGTTATCATGGGGAGTTACTACATGTACATATCAGATTTTAATACTTTGGTCTTCCACCCTCTTCCCACTTTCTGCTCTCTCTAACTCTTAGTCCCCTTCCCACCTTCAAATGCTCCATTTTCATCATTTTCCCCCTTTCCATCATTTCCCTCCCTTGCCTTCATCTTGTTACCCCCATGCATTTGAAAAAGATCTCCAAACTTTTCATTTAACTTTCCTTATATAAGAGAAACCATGCAGTATTTATGCTTGTGTGTCTGACGTATTTCACTTAAGATTATGTTCTCAAGGTACATCCATTTGCCTATGAATCCCTCATTGGGATTTATCCTTCTTATGGCAGAATAGTAGTCCAGGGCTGGGGACTGGGCTCAGTGGTAGAGTTCTTGCCTTGCATGCACAAGGCCCTGGGTTTGATCCCCAGCACCACAAAAAATTTTTTAAAAGAATCATATTCCATTGTGTATACATACCACATTCATCTGTTGGTAGGCATATAGGCCATTTCCAAGATTTAGCTTTTACAAATGATGTTGCTACAGGCATGTGTATGAATGCCCGTAATATGATGACTTTCACTCCTTCCAAAAATACCTGGAAAGTGGAACATTTAAGTCAAATGCGATGTAAAGTTATGTTTCCTTGAGAAATCTCTGTACAGACCTTCACAGTGGCTGCATTAGTTAACATTTCCAACAGTGTAGAAGAGTTCCTTTTCCCCACATCCTCACCAGCATTTGTTATTATTTTAATTCTTGATGATAGTTCTTTTTCCAAAAGTATTCTTATAGAAGATGACAGCACCATTGGTGTTGGTAATATCTGTAGTGACAGGTCCAGACAACAAGGTGCCTGTGGATGAACAAGAAAAGGTAAATGATAAAAAAACAAAAGAGGCAAAAGTCTGGGATCAGGGGACCTATAGCCTCTGGGATTGCAGCAGCCCCTATCACCCATCTCAAATGCCTTTTATTAGAACCCAGAATTAGAACCCAGACCAACAGGAGTAATTCGTTATCCCTTTCCATTTCTGCCTCTCAGCTGATGGTAACCATCCTCTGGCGAGCCTTCCATACCCCGCACCACCTGCACTCAGCACGGCTGGGGATCATACGCCGACCATCAGTAATCCATTCATTAGCAATCACAGTGCTTCCCCCACACACTGTTGTGCTTGCTAGTAAGATCTTTGAAGTAGGAGAAGATATGGAAATGGAAGACAATGATATTGATGATCCTGACACTCTGTAGGTGTTGGTCACTGTGTATTTTTATGACTTAGGATTTTGTTGTGATGGTGGTTTTGTTTTGTTTTGTTTTGTTTTGTTGAGACAAGGTTTTGCTATGTAGTCCAGGTCAGCCTTGAACTCACTATGGAACCCAGGCTGACCTCTAACTCACAGCCACTCTCGTGGCTCAGCTTTTTGAGTGCTGGATTACAAGCATGGGCCACCATGCCCAACTGTGACTTAATTTCTAACAAAAAAGTTTAAAGTTGAAAAAAATCCTACACATTAAAATAAGGTATTTAATACAGGCTAGAAGTGTAGCAGCCCATAACATCTAGGTTTGTGTAAATACAGGGTATAATTTTTTTCACAACAGTGAAATTACCTACCAACATATTTCTTAGAATGTATCCATATGCTAAGGAAGGCATGACTATATGACTTATATTACCTGAATTCTAATAGGATTTTTATTTTACTAGAAACAATTCAATAACTTTTGTGCAATAAAAGTAGATTTTTGAAAGATGCAAGACAAACTTTATTAAATATACATTACTTCTGTTACTCCTGTTCACTAAGATATGATTTGTTTTACCACTAGATGATAAATGACAATTACAGAACCTAAATATGGAAGTGAACAAGTAAGCATGCTTCACTTCTTTAGAAAATAAAGAAAGCAATTAATATAAATGACTATATAAAAAATCATCTCATGATAAAGAGCACTGATTCACTCTAAATTTTTATAAATCACTGCAAAAAGTTAATCTTCCATTAGGAGATGATCTTTAGTAAGAATTAAATTTTCCTTAGCCTACTTTAGGCAAGTGTTAAAAAATGATCTATCTAGCATGTTACAAATACTTGATTTTTAATAGTGTATTATAGATAAGCAAAACATTAGTATTATTGAAGAAATCAGCTGTTATTAGAAAAACACACACAGTTTTATAAGCTCTACTTTTATGACTTTCCTATCCCTGTACCAAGCTCAATAACCTAAATACAACTTACTTTTACATTTGTAAGAAAGCATGTTATCTACTTCTATGTCAGTCTAATTCAAAGAAATTTTTCACCTATAGCTAAATGTAATAGAAGAAATTTAATATAATTTGAAGTGATTTTAAAAGCAACCATTTTTTCTAATGAGATCAATGACTAGAAATGAGACTAAATTGAAAGGAAATTTTTACATTATTTTTAAAACTTAAATGCCTATGCATAAAAGTGTTTTTATCTTTCATACTTGACTGCTTTGTAAAAGCAATTTTCATAAGAAATTTAATTGAGAAATTAATAGGCAGTGAACCCAATAATAACTTTCTCCATTTCCCTCAGGCATTTGTGTAACACAAAATACTGAAGTCCTTGTCATTATTGTCTCTAGGATGAAGAATTGTAAGTCAACTGCTTTAATTAGTCCATATCACTGTCATCTTTTGTTTTCATTTTTATTACAAAATAATATATATGTATAAGCAATATGTACAAAACATAAGTGCTATAAAATAAACTGATGAAATACATTATATAAAAGATGTATATGCATAAAACATTATATATGTTATACAACATATAAAGTATATATAATTTTTAAATGTATAATGAATAATCATGCTTACATGCCACAGAATATGTAATGCATCTAATGCATTGTTAATCTTAATTCAGTATTACTTGATGAAACTCTTATTTCTTTTTGGACAATGTTGCTGTTATGGTTTAGATCCAAAATATCCCAGAAAAATCTCAAGTTTAGCATGGTACTGGTTTAGAATCAAGTCACTGGGAGTGTGACCTAGAAGAGTGTACAATAATATATCAGTTCCTGAATATTTCTGTTTGTGAATAATCTGGTTCCTAGAAAAAAGAACTCAGTACAATTTTGCTTCCATTCCCTGTATGAACCATTGTACTGTCTTCCCTGCTACCTCCTTCTTAAAAAAATCTTCTTCCTGGCCTCCATATGGTGAATAGTTTCCCTGTGCTATCCCGTTCTGCTGCCTTGTGTGCTTTCTGTCTCTGAGCCGGCTGATTAGGGACTGAACCCATGGAAACCGTGAGCTAAAAGAGACCTCTGCTCCTGAAAGTTGCAGATTTCAGGTGTTTTGTCCCAGAAACCCAAAGACGGACAAGTGACTAACACAGTTGCTTTGAAATTTAATCTTGCTTCTTTCTTCTTTTCACAGTTATGCAAAGAATTGATCACATGTATTGTTTTTTCCTAAAGTATTATTAAAAATAAGGAAAACAACCATATTACTTTGGAGAGAAAAGCACCTTGAAAATCTGTAATTTTCTCATATAACTTGAAAGTATAAATTGTACTTTCTCATTAGTTTATATTTTTCTATTTTCCTGAATGTTACAACCTGAATAGATGTTTGTAGCTCCTAGTATTTTTATCCCATTGATTTGCAACTTAATATGAAATATCTGAAACTTGAATTATTACATATATATGTGTATATATGTGTGTGTGTATATATATGTATATATATATATATATATACATATATACATGTATATATGTATACACTTAGCTACTAATACCATACTCCTGAGGCCAGAGACCCTAAGATATTTTCAAGATCCAAGCAGGAAAATACAAAGTGTACAGTAACTTGTCTTATAAAAATGAACCATATAAAAATGTGATCATCAAGAAGGAAGAAGTTTTTTTTCAGTTTTGCTTTGTTAATTCATGGGAAGCGGAAGAGTCTCTGTGTTTTACCCCCAGCTTCCTCTCTTTCCCTGCACATGCGGCATTCTGGATTGTTTAAAAACAGCAGCAGTGTGGTGAATATGGGAGATGGAGAAATAGAGCACAGTGTGAACCCTCAGTGACAGGCTGTGAAGGGACTTCGTCTCCCAAGTGTGCTGAGTGGAGCTGAAAGGCAGGCCCTGAGCAAGCTACCTTGTTCAGTCCTCTGTTGCTTCTCACTTAGTGCTATTGTCTTTCCTCTTGCCCCTATGCCCCTTTATTCAGATTTTCTCTTGTCAAATATCATAAAACTATCATGTGTGTTCCCTCACCCTTTCCTCCCAAATCTTACTTTCCTTCTAAGGAAAGCAAAACAGAAACAGTTAGAGCGCCACATCCCTGTGTTAGTTATGATCTTCCTGTAGGTGGCTGTTCCTCCTCCAACACTGGCTGCACCTCATCCCTGGCTGCACAGGTTGGGACAGGGCAGGGAGGCATCCTGGGCTTCCCAGCCTCCTTGCCCACCTCTGTCTCAGACCTTTTTCTTGGAAAGTCCCCAGGGACGACTACTGCTGAGTTTGGGTGCATCCTCAGGATGGAGGGCAGGGAGTGATTGTGTAGGGAAAGAGCAGAGAGTATGACGGGGAGGGAAAGTGGGAAGGGGAGGGGACAGCCCTGTAATTTGGATCCTGAATTGTTTGATGGGCTCCATCCCATCTTTTCATTGTTTCCAACTGTTACGCATTTGTCTTTGGGAAACCACAGGAACAAGTGTTTTGGGGACAGGGCCGTGTCTCTCTCCTGGTCCTTTCTTATCCAGCTGCTTCAAACTGGTCAGTCTTGCAGAAGGATCTTGCTCCTCTCTGACTTTGAGCTTTAAATTTTGTTAGAGACCAGGTAGACCTGGATCTCTAATCCCAAGAGCTTCTGTGGCTGTAGTTTTGCTTTCTTTCCTTTCTCTTCATTTTCTAAGACCCCTGTCCAGCAGCAGAAGCCCTGGAGCACAGAATAGGAACACGAGATTTGGAGTCCAGTGTTGCCCTATAACTGTGTCCAAGCCACAACCCTGAGAGAGTGAAGCTTCTCACTCCAAGCTACAGCCCTGCTTCACTGCTCAGCAGAGGTCTTCCCTTGAGAGTGCGGGATTCTTACTGAGGAGGCAGCTGTCGGCTGGGGCAAGCAGAAGCATCTAGGAAATGTTCCACTGGCAAGGACAGAGTGTGTCACTGAGGTGGAGCTGTCCTTGGGCTTCTGGCAGCACTGAGGAACCACAGAATAGAGTGGGCAGAAAGGTAGTCTTCAGGAAAGCTCCTTTTATTCTTTTTCAGTTGTTTTGTCTTACTGTACTGTGAACTGAAACCTAGCCTCAGGACTGAGCTACACCCCAATCTAGTTTTTTTATATTTTATGTTTGTGGCAGGGTCTTCATAAGTATCTAAGGTACCCCAGCTGGGCTCAAAAATGCAATCCTCTTAGCTCAGCCTTCCAGCTTGCTGAAATTACAGTGTATACCACCATGTCTGGCTCCCTCTTTTGCTCTTTTAGGCCCTTTTGTTACAACCTTTTACACCCTGGAGAAATACTTTCCAAGTTCTTGGTGTCCTGAGAAAAGAATTTGACAAGACATGGAAATAAGAAGCAAGGACTTATATTTATTAAGAGTGGTCCACTCTGCAGAGAGAGAGCAGGCAGGAGAGAGGTTCGCTGTGGCCTGCAGAATAAGGGCGGGGGTCTTTTGACTTTATTTTACACATTGCCTCTTCTCCGTACAGAGAAGTCGTTTGGGATAGTTGTGCTATTAGAAACTCACTTGGCCTGATGTCAGATCTAACCTGTTTTATCAAAGGCCCACCTGCTCGGTTTCTTTCCCGATGTAAATGAAAAATTGAAGGTAGCACTTCCTGATTGGTGCAGCCAATCCCATGGAATTTGCATAGTCCTCCTTGATGCTGTGCTCTGCATATGCTTTCTGGTAATTATCATGGACAGGTCACACCCATTTCCTTACCCAGCCTGCCCTGCCCTAATCATCTGCATCACCCCCTGTAGCCCATCATTTACCATCTTTTCTCTGACACAAGTTCCAAAACTATTAACTTCATTCAAAAGTTTTTGCTTTCAAATAACAGGAGGTTCGAAGTATATTTTGCATACACAATTATATTTTATCCAAGTAAATTTTTTTGTGTTAGACATTTGATAGCATTGAACTTGGAATCTCTCTTTGTTTTGTTTTGTTTTGTTTGACTGATAGTATTATAGCCAGAGAAGTTAGTTGTAAATATTACAGGAAGTTAAACACGGAGGAGCACTCAGTGCAGAAGACAGTTGTGGCCTGAGGCACATTTTCTGAAGGCCAAAATCAAGAAAAAAGAGGAACAGCTCTACCCACATACTTCCTCTAAGAATAAATAGCAGTGATTGATATCTAAATAGGCATCAATCAAGTTGGATGGGGGACCAAAATCTCCTTAGCTCACCCTTTTCAGGAAAGCCCTTGTTCCCCAACCCATGTGTGCTTGCTACATGACCTGTTTCCACATTTGATCCCCACTTAATCAATATTATCTAAGTGAATATACTTGTGGTACTCTTATTGGTTCAACACAGTTTTGTCCCACCTCACATCCACCCTGTGACTTCTCATTGAATCAGTCTTCCCAAATTACTACAGGTGTAATCTTATTAGTTGACTATAGTTTTGTCCAACCTTGAACCCACCTCACCTTGTGGCTTTGCTCAATAAAGCATCCTTGAAAAGCGGGGTCAGTGGGCAACCCAGTTTCTGAACACTTCTGTCTCTCTTAGAAGCTTTCTATCTCTGAATAAATTCTTCCTACTCTTAACTTCCTCCATTGTTCCTAAAATTCATTCATCAACTTTAGAGAACATGAACTTACTGTTTCAGTCACTTAGCAGGTTGGGATTTATAATATTTCCCTTGTATCATTTGTAGATTATATATGAGCCCTATATAACACATCCCATATCTTTAGCTGGTTTCCTCTGGCATAAAATGTACTAGATTAATTGTATTTCTGTATGTAAGGTAGATAGGGGCTAGAAGTGAAATCTCACCTGTTCTTGCTTTCTGCTTCATATACTGCTCATTTTTTTTTTAACTTACAGACCAGGTGCCTCTTAGGTTGAGCAGGGCTCAAGCCTCAGTTTGAAAAAGCAGTGGCTGGGGGCTGGGGATTTAGCTCAGCGGCACAGCGCCTGCCTGGCAAAAGCAACGTTGTGAGTTCGATTCCCAGTACCGGAAAGAAAACAAAAAAAAAAAAAAGAAAAAGAAAAGAAAAGAAAAGAAAAAGAAAAAGCAGTGGCTGAAAATGGATGAAGATTGAGTGTGACAGAAGGAGTGCTATTTCCCACTCAATTTCACATCTTCACTGCCCTTGAGCTAGATAAATGTTCTCTTCTTGACAAGCAAGAATATTTGGTAGGGAAGACAGGCTATAAATAGTACCTAGCCACCTTTGGCCTTCGGTTTCTGCTCTCCACCAGATTGGTAACAAGAAAGCCGAGCTGTCAGCACTAACAAGTTTTCATTACCTTTCTGGAAAAAAATTGAGTTTTATTTAACTATAGGCAATGCTTTAGTGACTGCTTGACAATGTACAATTTTCTTATGTCTTTAAACTTAGTCATTTCTAGATTGTAGGATGAATTTAATAAATAGAATTTATAAAAGGAAAAGGCAAGTCTAGAGAAAAAGACACTCTGACTTGACATGTGATGGATGTCCCAGAAGTGCAGCTGTTGAAAGTGCATGGTGATTGAACCAAAATCACACTTGACAGAGATTCAAAAAAGGAGAAAAAGAAGAAAGAAAAGAAAAGGAGAAAAAAAATACGTTCCTGTGGAGAAGCATGCTCTTCTTAGAAGAAATTACATTATTTAAGCAATAGAATGGTTGAACAACACCAATCAAAGAAGTCTGCAACTGGGATTAAACCTTGATTTACCTCAATGTAGGGATTAGTATTCCTGGATTATTATCTGTTGTTTAAGTGATTTTTTTGTAAGATATGTTCAAATCAATTTCTACATCACAGAAGAAACAGAGAAATAAATTTTGAAAGACTCTGAACCAGTTCTCAATCTCTATAAAGCCTTTCATTTATCAGTTGTGTAGTTATTTGGGGCAGTGTTTGTCTCATTTAGAAAATGAGGAGCATCTAAAACAGACTAGTGTTCAGCGGATACTTGTTGAATATGTAAAAGTTTGAGTGAACTCTGATAACCACCCACCTTGCAATAATGTACCCAAATGTGAAGCCACTGTTGTGATGCTGTCTGGCATCATCACGTGAGGCTGTGTTTCCTGTCTCAAACTCTTGCAAAACACACGGCAGAATGAAGACTACTTCACCACACTAAGTACACTGAGATAGGAGATTAGGGCTGGGAAAAATGTTGAGCAAGTGGATGTGACCTGTCAACATAGAGACCCAGGACACATGACTGAAATACAGAATCCAGGAGAACTATGCACGTTCCCAAACTCTGTAGGTGTGATGAATTGGACAGATTGAAAAGTGCTATCTTCCATTCTTTATTTATATCTGTAGCAAACCAAGCAGACCTTCCATAGGACAGTTTGAATCTGATGTCAGGCCAAGTGTGTTTCTGACAGGACAGCTGTCCCTGACGCCTTGTTCATGTGGGAGAAAAGCAGTCTAGGAATGTGAGATCCCAAAGGCTCCTTCGTTACCCTCCTGGCTTCTGCAATCCTTGCATTTGTCCATTCTGACTCTCTAGAGTGCATTTCTGCTCTCCAGTTAATAATTATAAATCCACACTGTTTTCAGCATGTGTTGTCCAATTCTTTGTTCATGACATGAAATATCTGAAAAGAATTTCTTCTGGGCTCCAAAATAGGTAATGGCCTCACTGTGCATCAGAGCCAGAACTTGTGAAGTTTATACTGTGGGTGTTTCTTTGCATGTACAGTAAAGCAGAATCACAGGATTAGCAAATAAAAGGTGCTCAGCATTAACAAACAGATGGATGATCAGCAACATAATCTTAAAAAGTTGAACCACAAAGTTTCTAAATTCTCTAAAAAATTCTGTCCAGCTTCTAGAAGTAGAAATTTTTCCACTGTAAAAAATGCATGGTAAGTTAAACTCAAAAGCGGTTCATAACACAAGCAATAATTGAGGAAGATCAAAATAAGAAAATGATGTCACATGATAGTTATCAACTTATTTTTAATGAAGTAACAAAATGAATTACAAGTCAGAAGCTCTATAAAATGAACTAAAGAACAGATATTTCAGAAATGGCATGTACAGAAATTTAAATGGCATTTACCATGTGAAATATATTGAGTCTGGCTCTTAATGAGCAATAAAAGCTAAATTACACTGAGACATCATTTCTCTTAAAAGTGGCAAAATTCGCAGGGATTGATCATCCTTTTGATAAGTTTATGGTGAGCAGGTGATTTTATACTGCAAAGGAAATAGAAATGGTGCAGTCATAGCGGAGATGAGGAGGATATTAGCAAGGAAAATCTCAGGTTCGTATTCCCTGAGACAGCAATTTTAAGTCAGCACTGCACTGAGGGAGGACTCAGATAAATACACAAAAACATACATGTGGCTGTTGATTGTACTTCTGTGTAAGATAAAAATCCTGCACCACCGGGTGTGGAGCCGTAATCCTGGCTTTTTCGGAGGTTGAGGCAGGAGGACGCTTTAGCTGAAGACTGACAGACAAGCTCTGGCAGCATTCCAATGCAACTGCTCTTTGAGCAAAAATTAAAAATAAAATGGTCTGTAATTGCCCAGATTGCCATCAATAAGAGATTCATTCTGTATGGTATATTGAAAAAACAGAGTACAATAAAGGTGAAAAGCATTACGTTTCTCTATCTCCTCACTCTTATGCCATAATCAAAAGATGCATTTAATGGATTTTGCTTGATGACAGAAAGCAGAAGAGAGAAAGAAAAGGGAGACAGAAGAACAGAAAGGGGCCAGGGGTAGAGCTCTGTGATGTGGTACTTGCCTGGAGAGCATGAGGTCATGAGTTCAATTCCTGCTAC